>NC_092860.1:51796600-51877850 GCF_032062135.1 Pyxicephalus adspersus
CACCTGTGCGCTTAAGTTTGTGCATATATAAGGGTGTGTTTTAACTTGCTTTTCCCTTTTGTCTTTGTCTTCTTGGAGGGGCTGTTGTTTTGTTCCACAATAAAAACAAAACAAATACAAATAAAATAGGAGTACTCGAAACCTACAGTGTAATCGGAAGAAAAGGACTATTCATCATAGGTTAAAGAGCCTGCGGTCTAAGTCAGGAGTGGCGTGGTGGTCCAGCCAAGGTGTCTAAACCTTGTAGAATTCAGGCATAGAATCATTGAAACAGCAGACTTTTTTTCCAGCACTATTGTGTCCGACAATCTGGACATAACTGCCTGAAAATTGAGGGAAGGTTTCTTCCAAGCTGCTGCAATCACCTGTCGTGTGGCTAGAAAAATGAAAGAGATCAGTTTGCGCTTACTCTTAGAAAAAGTAGGAATCTGTTTGTGGAGCAAAGCCGCCCAAGGGTCTCTCTGGATGGATACATGTAGAACCGATCCAATGTGATTAAAGATTCTTATCCACAGTTTTTTGGCCACCGGACAGTCCCACCATATATGGCGGAAAGAGCTAGGAACACTACAACCTCCGAAACATTGTGGGTTGTCCCCCCCGACAAACTTGGCAATTCTTATTGGGGTTAAATACCACCTGAACAACACTTTGTACGCGTTTTCCTGCGCCATCACATTTGGAGAGCAGCTGGCAATGGCCTGCCATATCTCTTGGCAATCCTCTATATCTATAGTAGCAGCAAGGTCCATTTCCCACTTAGCCATATATTGAGGGCGGTGAGTATCCATATGTATTAATGATGCATGAAGCAGGGACACCAGGCCACCAGAACCAGAACTTTGAAGACAACATGATTCAAAACTTGTTAGTTTAAGTGGGGAATCAACCGCATACTTAAGAAGATCTGATAGGTAGTGTCTAATTTGTATATATCTGAAAAGTTCGCCGGAGGGCAACCCCCAATGTTCCCGCAAATATGCGAAGGACTTAACCCCAGAGAGGGAAAACAGATCGTAAGCGTATCGAACAGGCCTTGAAGTCCACCAGCGAAAGGCTACGGGGTTATCATACGCTGGTTCAAAAGAGGGGCAATTGAGGATTCCGGTTAAGGGTGTGTGAGCGGACATCAGACCCGCTGAGCACTTGAGCTTATCCCAAATGCCCAACGCATAGGATAAAGTGGGGTCAGCCACTAGGGGACGTTTTGAGGATGGCATCCAGAGAAGATTATATATCGGCACTGAGGGTAGTTCCTCTGCATAAATATGAGCCCAGATAGGAAGATCCTGAAGACGATGTAGAGCCACTAGAGGAGCCAATTGGGCCGCCAGCATATATTTGTAAAAATTAGGAACAGAAAGTCCCCCGTTCAGTTTGGGTCAGTATAGCACCCTATTTGGCACCCGTGGTCTCCCAGGATGCCAGACAAACCGCAGGACCTTTCTTTGCTCAACTTTAAGAGTCTGCAAGGGAACTGGTATAGGGAGTGTGCGAAACAAGTAAAGTAGTTTTGGGAGATAGGTCATTTTGATTGCATGTATCCTGCCAAGCCACGACAGCGAAGACATTGCCACCTGGAACGTAAGGTACAAAGTTCACGAAATAATGGTGGGTAGTTAGCTTGATAGATAGAAGACAGTCGAGGTGTAATCTTATTACCCAAATAGGGGATGACTCCCAACCATTTATAGGCAAAATAAGGTTGTAGGGTTTCGACTACTGAAGTTGGCAAGGAAACATTAAGTGCCTTAGATTTGTCATTATTCACCACTAAGCCAGAAATCTCAAAAAACTGAGTAAGCAAGTTGTGCAGATTGGGTAGAGTTGTAGTTGGGGCTGTTAAAGTCAATAGTATATCGTCAGCGAAAAGCATGATCTTGTGATCCCTATTAAATACTTTATTGCCAGCTAATGTCCTGGTTCGCACAGATGGCAGCTGCTAGCGGCTCAAGGGCTAATATAAATAATATGGGCGAAAAAGGACAGCCCTGCCTAGTGCCCCGCAAAATCGAAAACGGGGTTGATACGTGGCCCATGTATTTTACTGTAGCTGAGGGAGAAGCGTACAACGCTGTTATCCAGTGTAGGAAATGAGTGCTAAAGCCCCATCTCTTTAAGGCATAAAACAAATATTGCCATGATATAGAATCGAAAGCCTTCGGGACATCTAACGAGAGCATCATATATTCTATAGATTTGGACTGCGCCAAGTACAGTAGCTGGAGGGCTCTTCGGACATTGTCCCCGGCTTGGCGCTTAGGGACAAAGCCTATTTGGTCACCGTGTATTAGGCTACCCAATAGCTTATTCAACCTAGATGCTAGGATTTTTGCCAATATTTTAACGTCAACATTAAGAAGTGAGATTGGCCGGTAGTTAGCCCATGACGTATGGTCAGTCGACGGCTTTGGTATCATGGCAATAGATGCCCTCAAAGACTCTGGAGGGAGGGAAATCCCCTGTTTCAAAGCATTAAACAGAGTTTGTAAATGAGGTGTTATAACATCAGACATTTTCTTGAAAAACAATGGGGAGAAACCATCGGGGCCAGGACGTTTACCAGTCTTTAAAGACTTAACAGCTGTTGCAATTTCAAGAACTGAGATATCCCCTTGTAGCATATCCAGATCCAACATTTTAATGGTGGGTAAGTCAATATTAGCAAAAAATTAGTCAGCTTTACTTAAGTTTAGATCTGGGGGAGCTGAGTAAAGATCAGACAGACCGAAGTTCCACTGTTTGAATGCAACAGGGATCTTTCTGATTTGTCAGTTTTTTGTTACACTTTTGTATATTTACTATATGTGATACCAATATTATTATTAACATTTTTGTCAACAGAACACCTTTGTCTTTCTCTCCTTCTTTATAGCTAAGAAGATAACACATTAGAAGCTACTAGATAAAAACCTCAAAATGAGCCATATGGAGGGAGGACGAGTCACTGTTCTGTCATTTTTGAACTATTGATCTATGTAAACAACTTGAATGTGACTTAACAAAGGCATTACGGAGATAATATAGAACAAAAGAACCATATGAGCAAAATATGTAAAGGAAGCTTTAAAAATTCTATGGTTTTCAGCCTATTTTCTTTTCAAATCCAATTAAAATGAAATAAACCTGCTGAAAAGGCTGTTTTCTTACTACAATTAAATATACAAGAACAGAAATATATATTAGTTGGCAATAAGATAACTGAAGAAATAGATGAATATTTCACAGAACAAGATATTTCAAGAACCCAAGATATTAATGATTAGCAGATGTAGCACTGTTAGGCACTTTAAGCCAAGCAATGTTTCTATTTTGGCCATACTTTAGCAACAGCTTTGTTTTTGTTGAGATTACAAATATATAAATGCCACATTTACAAAGATAATGGAAATGTAACGGTAGATATGATGTGGTGTCACTGTACAGCAAATGAGATTTTTATGCAGTATTATTAAAAAAAAACTTGTTGCTGTATATTATAAATAATGTTGTAAAAGTTTAAATGATATATTTATATGTGCACACCATTGGTTGTTGACTGTATATTCCTAATATATTGTCTCTGTTCCAACCCATCTTGGTGACAACCAGAGCTCCCAGGGACAACACACAGACAGTAGAGCAACAGGTATAGACTAGCTAGTAGTAGTTATTAGTTGCAGTGGAAAAAAGTTAAATAATACACTCCTATTCTCCAGGAACACAAAAACAAACACAAACACAACATTAAATGGTAAATAGCAGGCTGGCTGTAAGAGAGAAATAAACATCAGCAAAGTGTTCCCAGCCCTCAAGTATGTATATTTGGGGATTGGGGAATGTTTACACATTTTTCATTCACTGATTTGACCATCTTTCATTTTTTTTTAATTTTGGTTTTGTTCATTGTCTAGATGTGTTTTCACCCTTATAGATCACAGATGTTAATCAATATGCATGCAAGCTCCTAAAAACACTTGTTTGGGTGTTTTTGACAAATTAACAATGTGGACCCCTAATATTGAAAGCAGACTTTTTAATAGGCTTGGGACCTTCCTAGATACAAAATAGGAGCACATAGAAAAAAAGGGGGGCAAAATTATTATCTTTTTTTTTTACCAATATTATTTTGTTGGCTCCAGTAATGTGAGAATCTGAACCCACAATTCTTTTCAGAACTGCAAGCCCTAAATCCAATGCTTGTTGCTCTCCATTTGACAATGACAGAAGTTTTGTCTTTCTGGGCAAAGCTCTTGATGCTGCATTTTAGCACGGACAGCTAGGGACAGCTGTCCTTAGCTGCCTTCATGTGTGACTGGCTGAACAAATTTAAATAATAAGGATGTGAACTCCATCATCATTATTAACATTTGTTCAGTCACAAAAGAGGGCTGGGCTGAATGAATGCAAATATTGATGACATGAACATGGTCATGTGATGGTATGTGAGCTGTAAACATTAACGTCGAATTCGAACACCATTAAAGTCAACGGGGGAAATTTGGGTTATTTTTTGGGACTGTGTAGAGCTTCTACAGCCTCCAAATACATTTAAAAGGACATGTCAAGACTCCCACAGTTCTGCACAACACTGTACAAGGCAAGAAAAAAATCAGGAAGGCGTACTGAACTCATATGACCTCTCAATTGAGAATCTCTATTGAGAGGTAATATGAGTTCACAGCTAATTGGAGGCATGTGCTCTGCACCCAAGTGCCTCCAATCAGCTGTGACCGCAGGTTCCCAGGGTCCAGGTTCCCACGATCCCTGGGCTGTACTTATGAAAAGTACAGCCCAGGGACCGTGGGAACAATCATTTCAGGTGAGTTACTGTGAAAAAGGCAAGTAA
Organism: Pyxicephalus adspersus; assembly: GCF_032062135.1. NCBI lineage: Eukaryota > Metazoa > Chordata > Amphibia > Anura > Pyxicephalidae > Pyxicephalus > Pyxicephalus adspersus. The sequence continues at coordinate 51,801,429 of NC_092860.1, forward strand.
TAAGTAAGTAAATGCAAATCACATACATTTATTAAAGAATAAATAAAAATTCACATTAAAGTCTGGTCTCATTTTTTTGCATTTATATTTTAACCTTTCAAAGAACCAGTAAGGCGTATTATGTATCTTTGTACCTATTCCCCATGTTTGGACATCTGGGAGTCACCTTGTTAAACAAGGTGACTCCCAGATGTCTCCCGGATCCGCTTCTGGATACAATATTTGGTACTATGAGTGTGGTATTCATTATGTGTGGTATTGAGAAACTAAGTATTGAACACATCACATGTTTTTCTCAGTAATATATAAATTTCTGATAATAAATAAATTTTTGATGGGGCTATTGTCACGAAATTTACAGCAGATGTTGGTAAAAACCCAAGTAATCCACACATAGAAATCAAAACAAATGAGTTCATAAAAAAGGTTATGTGTAATAAAGAGGAATGGCACAGGGAAAAAGTATTAAACACATAAAGAAAAGGAGGTGCAAAAGGGCAATGGGTGCCAAGAAACCTGCTGAAATCTGCCAGTTTTAATAAAGCATTTCTGTCCCTATCTGTACAAAATAAAATTAGCTAGTTTAGCCCCAACTGATTGCCTATAAAAAGGTTTCTCATCACCCAATAATGGGTAAAAGCAAAGAGCTTATGGTTATTGGTTGGCATTGGTTACAGACGTATTTCCTAGCTTCTGAATGCTCAAGTGAGCACTGTTAGGGCTATAATCCGGAAGTGGAAAGAAACTTTTCACCATAAACTGACCACGACCAAGTGCTCCTGGCAAGATTCTTGACAGCGAAGCCAAAAGAATAATCAGAGGAGTTGTCCAACAGTCAAGGATCACTTGCAGGGTACTTCAGAAAAACCTGGAATTAGCAGGTACAATTGCTTCAAGGAAAACAATATGTAATGAACACAACCAACATGGCCTCTATGCACACTCACTGCACAAAACTTTTTCAGCATTTTTCAGAATGTAAAAAAAAGCACAGTGAAGCTTTTAAAGTTTGCATGTTAAAGTTTGCTGTACAACATTTGGACAAGCCAGTGAAATACTGGGAGAATATAGCCTGGTCAGAGAGGACCAAAACACCATGGCACTGGCAGACTTATTATAACTGAAGGAAGAATGAATGGAGAATTGTAAGGGGACATTCCTAATAGGGATGAGCGTAAATTTCCTCGAACTCCAATTTCGGCAAACCGATTTAACGAATTCCATTAAAGTCAATAGGCCGACTTTAAACATTATTAGCAAATCCCCTATACATGTTAGAACCACCACATTTGCTAGGTATGTGTGGGAGGACAGTGGCAACAAGGGAAAATACAAAAGTTACAAAATACCTTGTAGTTTTCCAGAAAATATCAGGCAAAGTGAGAGCAGGCTAATAGGATTTTTGCGTGATGGACAGCGTACAGAGGGCAGCATAAACATTAGGACATTGAGAAAGGGTCGTGCTACGTGTGAACTCAACTCACCAGCAGCAGTCTCTGCCGTCTAAACAGCAGGAGACCGCATTGCTAGCTGGCATCAGGTATCAAACACTGAAAAATCTGTATTTAGTTTACAGTAGGTCACAGTTTACCTGTACCAAACGGTCTTCTTAGGTAAAGCGTGGCACTACAAGAAGCAGCAACCACAATTGTACCTTCAGTGCATGTGCAGTCAGTGAAAAGCACCTAAGAGTGTAATACACACAATATAACTTGCGCTAAATGTGCTGAATGCTGACAATTTAACAAAACTGACTAGCTAGTAGCTCATGTAAAAGCAAATGCCCTATAAAACACTGAACTATGCAGCTAACAATTAACTAAAAAGGCTCCTACTGTGTCCCTGTCACACTACAAGTCTCTCCCTGCATCTATCTTCTACACAACTGGCATTTAGAGCTGGGTGTAGTGAATTGTCAATGCCGCCTAGAAGTGTACAATTTTAGTGAATGGAGTACTGACAGATGGCAGCAGCAGCAAAAGGAGGCAGTTGGCCCTAAGATGGAGCGTGGACCGCATTGGTAACTGGCATCTAGAGCTGGGTGTAGTGCATCGCCAGTGCCACCCAGAAGTGTACAATTTTAGTGAATGGAGTACTGACAGGCGGCAGCAGCAGCAACAGGAGGAGGCAGTGGGTCCTGAGACAGAGCGTGGATCGCATTGGTAACTGGCATCTAGAGCTGGGTGTAGTGCATCGTCAATGCAACAAAAAAGTGTAATACAAATATTGGAAATTTGTGATTAAACATAGAAGGTCCAGGCCAAGATGTTTTGTGCACCAGCAGTGTTGCTGTGGCCTGGGGTGCCAGAAGTGGTAGGAAGGTAGACGAATTTGCTAGTTTGCATCATGAAGTGGATGACATGAATGCCAACCCTCAATCTTACAATACTTAGCTGAAAAATTAGGCAAAGGCAATGGTACCTATCAGTGTGGCAGTACTGGGGGTTTTCATCTGAAGTTTGTTGGCCTCCGGGAAGCAGCAGAAATATAAAGTATATTGCTAGCTGGCACAATGGCAAGCATGACATTGGCGATGAATGCCACCCCTGGACGTTGCGATAACTAGTGGAAAAATTCAACCGAGGCAGGCTCAGCTGACAGGGTGTTGGTGATAGCCAGCCACAGACGCAGTCAATCAGTGACATCTGCAGTGGGGATATTATGATAGTTGGTAGTAACCCACCTTTCGTTATTTTTCAAAAAGGTGAGGCGGTTGACATTTTCTGGTGACAGTCGTGATTGGTTGTCCGCGACCACTCTGCCAGCGGCACTGAAGGTTCTTTTGGACAGAACACTGGATGCTGGGCACAAAAGAAGCTTGATGGCATACTGTGCCAACTGCGGGCAGATTTCAAGCCTGTTGACCCAAAAATGAATGGCGTCACTACTGTCAGGAAAAGCATCCTCCTCATAACTGCTGTAATCAACACCACCAGCCAGAAAAAAGCCAACGTAATTGTGTACCATGCGCTTCATCCGTTCTCAATGGGTATGTCCCCGTACTTCACTTATTTGAGGTGGCTGCATAAGGTTTCACCAGGCATCCAGAAAAACCCCCTCGCCTTGGCCTAGACTTTTGGATGTGTGCGGCCTACTGCCACTACTGCTGCTGTGGCTGCTACAGAAGGATACCCTGCAGGCTGTGTCCGCCTGAGCTCCCTGTGTGGAATGTGGTGCGCGGAACTTCTCACACAGCTGGTCTCATAGTATTCTGCTCAGGCGTTCCACCTTTTCTTTCTTCTGCTCCAAGTTGGGTAGAAACTGTGACATTTTGTCTTTGTAGCGGTGATCCAGAAGGGTGGCCAGCCAGTAATCATCCATTTTTTGATGCTGCAAATGTGGGGGTCCCTCTGTAGGCATCGAACATGTGGACACAGATATGAAAGAGGGGTTCCCTGGGCTCATCCTCCTCCTGTCCCTCAGTAGGTGCCAAAACATCTTCCTCCTCATCACCCACCTCCTCCTCTTCAAGCTGCAGCAGTTCCTGTTCCATCGCCTGCATAATGCCTGGGGCATGACAGCACAAACGCGGGTTGGACGGGTCCTGTCCAGCAGCCCCAACATGGTCTCCCTCATCATCATAATCATCTTTTCTCCTACTCTTGAAACGCCTGATGCTGGCCAGTAACCCTTTTGCTCCTCCTGACGCTGGCTGTGCGCTATAGAGTGTAATGTCACCCTCATCCTCCTTCCCCATTTCTACCCCTCCTCTCCCATCACCACTTTCCATCAGGCTACATAGGGTATTATAAAGCAGAAAGATGATGGGTATAACGTCCTTCCAGCCTGACTGCTCCCGACTCACACCGTTGGTGTCCTGCTCAAAGGGGGCTAGTACTATGCATGGCATCTCCATCTGCAGCCACTGGTCACTGGTAAAATATCTCAGTTGTGTGAATGTACCAAGGGCCACACTGCCTCCATGCACCACGCTGACCAAGTAATGGTGGATGGCTAGCTTTTGCTCACACAGATGCTAGAGCATGTACAGGGTGGAGTTGCATAGATTCATCTAGTCACAGTGTCACAAATCAGTCTATGTGGTGGCAGTCTCTGTTGAGGCTAGATCTTGCTAAGCGCTGCAGCGGCAGTAGGGGATCGGCGGACATGGCTACCGATGGAGCGAGCCTGTCTCAGTAAGTTCTGCAGTCCTGGGCACTTGCGGAGGAACTTCTGCACCACCAGGTTCAGTACGTGCGCTCCCACCGCAATTCTTGATGAAAATAGCTCACTCCTTATTCTTAATAGGAATCTGCTGCCATCTACCAGGATACTGCAGATGAAATAAGGGTGGACATTTTAGCACGACAATGATCCCAAATAGACAGCCGAGTAAATCTCAGTTGGTTTTGCTAAAATGTCATGCTGTCATTACCAACAAAGGCTTTTCCACTTAGTATTAAATAAATGCCAGTTCAATATTTGTTCCCTGTGCCATCCCACTTTATTTCACATAACTTTGTTTTGTGTGGCATACTTGGGTTGTTATCGACATTGGTGTAAATTTCATGTCAATGGTCTCATTAGAAATATGTTTTCTGAAAAAATCATTGATATCTTGAATACTAAATTCCCCTGCTGTATAATCAAGCTTAGTTTGTCTCCAATGAACAATGTATGTATTACTTTGCTATCTCACGTAATGACAAAGTTATTACAAAGAAACAAGACCATAGTGGACATGAAACAGCTGCTCTGAGCCAAGGTATGAAAGCTGAAGTGCTTAGCAAAAACTTCTGATACCAAGGTGGCTGGTGCTGCTGAACCTTTGATTACCTGGCTTTTTCTTGGGAGTTGTTCCATGTGCAACCTTTTCTCATTTAACCTTCTGCCTAACTAACCAAGCATCCTGATTTATAATTTTGTTGGCATTTTGCACTAGTCTGCATCAGCACTTATTAAAGAGAAACTAAACTCAAAACGGCCAAAAATAGAAAAAAACTACACTTAGCTTTAATCCCGCAGGGCAATCTGATCCATCCAGGGGTGTCTTGCATCTGGTCCCGCGTCGTCCCAGAGCTGGCGTTCCTGGTGCCGCCATCTTCTTGCCTTCTTCCTATGTCATCTGACCCAGGTGTGAAATCGGGTGAGGTAGGATGAAAAAAAAATTTGCCAATCTCACTGCACATGCGTGAGTTGGGCAAATTTTTCTATTTGTGTGAAAAGGCTCCTTTTGCGCGTGCCCTAGATGCTCGGGAATTCAAAGAAGGAACACCCAAGAGCCTCCGGGGATACGTGACGCAGGCATCCCAGGAGGCTTTGCGCTCCTGTTCACTGGGCGATTGAGAATTAGGGGGCAGTGCTGCACCCTTTTTATTTACAAAAAAAGGGTGTTGCACCTAAAAAAAAAACAAAAAAAAAAAAACAACAGAATTGTTACTTTAAATAAAAGGGTTGTCTACCCTTTCATGTAAAGTGAAAATTCTGAGTTTAGGTATGCTTTAAGTGGGGATCATTTCTACTTGTTCTGTTAGTGCTTAGACTATTAGTCACCAGTACATTCAAATATTACCAATAACTACCCCAGGTGATGACCACCTATGCCATAATTTGCACACTTCTTCCATGCCACCTCTACAGAAGCTTAAAAAGCATATCCCAACTAAGCACAAAAACATTAAGGAAGCCTCAACCTGAAGAATATTTTTGCTACGTCTGGTATTGCTTCTAATAGGATACATTATTTATTTTTATTACCATTTTAGTAATAACTCATTTTAATAGGTTAAGTTTTTTAAAAGTATATAATTTTAAAAGTAAATAATTACAATTTACAATTATATATTCTATGGCTGTTACAATGGCAACCACTTTGATGTTCACATCTTGCAAACTTTCATAGTAGTTTGTAAAATTTTGAAATAGGTATCCCTTATTTTGTCCAGTACTTAAGTTTAGGCAAGCGTGAACCCCATCTCAATTGTATAAGGATTTAAAAAAAGGACGCTGGGGAAGAAATGACTGATATGGCTTCCCAATTTTTCTGTTTAGGGAAAAGTGGGTTTGTTGAAATTTGTTAGCTAACTAATAATAATATATTTCTTTGGTGCAATAGGACACAAATGTAAAATATCCAAAAAGGTTTCATTGGCAGCAGCTTTGTGAAAGCAATCTCCTCTAAAGATCATAACATATGCACAGAAATTTACCAAGCATTTCCTCCCACACTTCAGTTATATGAAAATTTGTATATCTTATTCTAGTCCTTAATATGTATATATATACAAACAATTTACCAATTTTTTGTCTTCTATTGAATGGTTTCTAATTAAAACTAAAAAAATATTTTAACATTTTTAATAATATTAATATAACTACAATGAAGTGTAGGAATGGGTGCTCGGTATATCTCTGTATAGTCATTTGTTATTCAAGTTGTTTTACTTTGTATGTTGTACAGATATACTAAATTAATATTTCTACTTCTTTTAGAAAATCAGAACATTATATATATATATATATATATATATATATATATATATATATATATATATAATACAATATATATATCAAAATATTATGTATATATTAAAATCTATGTATCTTAGAAACATTAGCAACTAGACAATACAGCCTATATGGAATCAGCTATCAGCTAGGTAAAGAAGAACTGTTACAGAAGAAACATTTATTATGCATGAAAAATTCTACATACATAAGCAGTATGTATTTTTAACAAACATTATTCTTAATGCATGCAATTAAATATGCATTAAATTAATTGAATATGCAGTGATCAGAATTTAAAAAAATAAAAAATATTTCCAGATTACTGTATGCAGGTTTTGTTTCGGGTTTAATGTACCTTGCTAGTCCGCTTATTTCACTGCAAGTCTATCATTTAGTACATTTCCTACTAAATTCAAATAAAAATATGCTTTATATTCCATATATATATATCTATGTATATATATATATATATATATATATATATATATATATATATATATATTAAAAAAATACCACGCATCTGGATTAGACATATGTGGTATTTTGCATAGATTCTTCATCACATATATAATATATATAGAGTAGCAGCATTTTTTATTCATAGCAAGAAATCTACCAACAAATAAATATTTCTATTTTGAATGCCAATTTAATTGTCACACTTTCCTTGCTAAAGCATAGGCACCTTTATCCTGCGCATGTGGGCAGTTCTGAGCTTGCTTTTCAAGATTTAACCAGTATTGCCCCTCCCACCAACCAATCAGAAAAGGCCTCTTAATCGTCCTTGGCTATTTAGCTAGTTTAGACACAGCACTCTTGGTTTGTGCAACATGTCTCCTCTAGTGCTGAGCCCCCTAGCTCTGCTGAGCCTTACCTCTACACCTGGTGTTTTATTGAGTGCTCTCCCTGTCCAGCTCCTGTTTTAACTCCTTATTGCCCGGTTTGGTGTTTCCCTGCCTGTTCCCCTGTGTCGTTCCAGTGTCTGCAGTAATCCCTGTGTCTCCCATGTCACCTGTCACTTCCTGTGTCTCCTGTGTTCCCTATGTCTGCGGTAACCCAGTGTCACCAGTGACTATTTCCTTGATTTCTGAATCTTGACCCCTGGCTTGTTCCTGACCTTTCTTGCCTGCTGCTTGCCTCGACCGGGGCCTTCCTTGATAATTCTTCTGCCTAGTGATTTGGTATCGTGCATCATCCTGTCCTTTCTGGTGTACCCAAGAACCGCAACCTGGCAGTAACTAGCAGCGCAACATCTTTACCACTAGAGGCTCTGGACTAGACCTGGTTACTGCTTGAATTCTGCGCCTTGGCCCTTCTAATTCCTAATATATATTTCTTTATTGTAAATATACATAAGAATATCTAAGAAAACATTTCAGTTGCTTCTACTGTTTGTTTAAAATATGTAATTATTTTATTATATATTCTCTGTGCACAGGTTTTCTTCCTTCAAGCTACTTAAGGAACAATTTTGATGTGTTTATTATTTAAGGCTATGAATTAAAGGTGAAAATTAATAAATGTTGACACTGTGCAATTTATGATTATATATTCTAGAATGTAGTATACCCCAATAGCCAATGTCAAAACAGAGACTGAAAAAAAAAAAAATTACAGAATGAAATGTGCTGCCAAGTAAAAAGGCCCACGAGCCAAGCTCACCCCTGCCTTCTTCATGTATATAATTAGTAAAACAAGCTGTTATCTCAGTGACTAAGAGATTAATACACTAACAGTCTGTTTGCCAAAGTATTAAGTCTGTTTCAAGTAATAAGTACTAAAAACTAGAAGGTTAATTAAATGGTAAGTATAAATTTAAAGTTTAATGTATCGTTATCTCTCTTGTGAGTTGATTCCTAGAAATGCCTAGAACTGAATAACTGTATCTATCAAAGTCAATTCATTGGTCTATTGCTTTATTTATACTATTACTGTGCAGGCTTTACATTTACATTATTACCAGTACCAAGAGAAATGCAGATCACAGAACTTTTTATTGCGCATTATATGTAAAGGCAAATCTAGAAAAAAAGATGTGATATTGAAAGCTGAATCGCCACTGAAACAGAATAGAGAATCTGAAGTGCTTTTAGTGGACCCTGTACACAAATGGATATGTATACAGAATCACAATTTCGCAAAGATCTCTGCAGGAGGATCCCAGGCAACAAGATAATAAAATGTTTACATGTGCATTGTTACTAAGAGTATATACATACCATTAGCTACCATAGCTTGACTGACATTTGGTGGTCAGTGTGTTAACAATTTTAATTATAAATAAAGAATATACAAAAATTCCCCAATTATGTCCATCATTGCATTGAACATTTATGGGTCTATTTATAAAGCAGTAAATGGACCTGAAAATTCTCCACCAGGGGATGTTTGGGTAAGGCTTAGTCTACATGGACGTTTTCCCTAGCGTTTAACTTGAGGCAGTAAAAGCCCATGTTTGAAATTCTCATACATTCTAATGGGCTAATCTACACCAGTTTTCTTGAGGCACGTTTATGAGCGTTATCTATTGCAACTTTTAAAACTTTTATTATCCTTACAACGTTTAAAAAATTAAAACGTGAAGTTAACGTAGGAAAATGCTTCCATTTATTTCAATTGGGTAATCAATAGGTTTGGGAACTACCAACCTCAGGTAATGTCATATATATTGTCTTGCCAACCCAAGTTATTAAATAGGTATGAGGGGGAACTCAGAAAGCAGGGTTTTCGGGCAAAATAGGGTAATATATTATAAGTAAGTTAGATTATAACATACAGTATGGACATAGTACCCGTAAAAAAAAATACAATAATAAGCAATTTTGTCCCATGCCATTCCACTGCGATATGGTTAATGATATGGTTAGCTTCAAACCCTTCTTACATTCTTTATAATGATTTCTCTTTAGCTATCCCTTAAAAATGTAAACCATAGCTATACAAAAAATAGCAACATGGGTTACAATATCACTTTACACAATTAATATAGATTCAACATTTTTATTGTCAAGATCATAGGGACTGCCCCTATCTACATTGGATCATTCTAGTTATAGGCGTATTAATTTTTGAATGTTCTAATTCCCTACATTTGAGATTACTGGTACTTTATGATGCATACCTACATTACAAGCAAATGTTATTATTAATACCCTTTTATGTATTGAAATATAATGTCTATCAAATGTTAATGGAATTTAAATTTTTGTTCACATTAATATTTACTCTTGTGTTCTGCAATACAATGTGTATGGTTTTATTAACTTGCGGTCATTTGTCCAAGTACTACAGTTCTCAATATGCTCTCCCTACCAGTTCTTTATTCCTTTTCCTAAGTATCTATCTCTACAATCATACAACTACTCTCACTTCCTTCATCCACTATATAATATATAAAATATACCACTACCATCATCAGCTATTACAGTCCCTCTAGCTACTATATATAGGATAACTTTCGCGCATGCGCCGTCCACACTCCCGCATTCCCTTCAAACATTATAACCTCAGGTTCCATCCAGCTCCCCTTAGAATGCAGGCTGACAACATTCAAGGCGGAAGCGCTCTCCCATTCTGCTTACGCATGCGCAATCCCCTACATATATGTATATATTGTACTGCTGTACCTTGAGTGCCAACCCTAGCAATACTTGCCAATACTTGCCTAGCAATACATATATATTTATGGTATTTATGTACCAAATATATACTACTGACATTTTGCTGTTTATTGCTATTTTTGCCATTTACTTTACTTTGGTACAAAAGTACACCATAAATTTGGGACCTGATTATGCTAGACCCTATCTTCACACCATGATCTGACATACATTGTATTGTTGTATCCTCATGCACCACATCTTGAGTGCACAACCCCAGCAATGCATGTTAGCACTTACCATTTATTAATTATTCTCCACTGAAAATACTATACGCATTACTTAATGCATATTCATATATGCAAGTACTGATTTGTATATTTGTATCTTCATTATTCCTACATACAGTAACTGTCCTTGAATGTGATTTCTAATGTCCCCTGAAGAAGCCAATGCAGGCGAAACGCGTTGTAAAATCGCGTTGTACATACTGTATGTTATATGACGCTATTAAAACATACTTATAATATATTACCCTATTATTTTGCCAAAAAAAAAACCCTGTGTTCTCCTTCATACCTATTTCAATGGGGTAAAAACACAGGAAAAAACAGTAAAAACGCAGGAAAATGTGACATAGACTTTTTCCAGCGTTTTAAAGGCAAGCCTTAAAATGCTAAAAAAAAGTGCATAACAACGCATATAAATGCAGTAGGAACATTTACATGCTATTTTAAAAATGTCTGTGTGGACCCAGCCTAAATGTCAGATTCACTTTTTAAATAAACCTTTCATTATTAATGTGGATGCCATAGGACCTAGCTAAATGCAAGCTGTAATCTAACTGTAACTGTTTTTTTACATTGTGCCAAGATAAGGAATTTCATACATTGGGCCAGATTTATTAAAGCTCTCCAACACTGAAGAAGATAGACTATAATGGGTGAACTTGGATGATCCATTGTTTTATTCTATTAGACATGTGACTATTGCTTACCTATATAGTGAATGTTGTTTGTGTATTGTAACCTGTAACCCCATAAAACCAATAAAATAAAACACAATGAAAAAAGGTTGAACAAGCCTGGTGTAGCTACACAATAGCACCTAAGGTTTTAGGTTCTGAATATTGAATGATTAATTTTATTTTCTTAGCTGTATCCATTTACATTTATTTCCATTCTCAAAGAAACAGTAGGAGCAGTCAAACAATTCTGAAGTAGCAGTTTCAAGCAACACAACAATACTTTTGGGTATATTAGATTCATGATCTCTTTCTGTGTGCCACTTGCTGTCTACTAACGTCACTACTGTGCCCTGTAGTAGGAGTTGCTTGCTGGAACCACAGTGCAAAGTGGGGACCAGGAATTAGACATATCTGGATATTCTTTAGCCACCATAGCACTACAAGAGAGCAAAGATAAACAAGTATTTCTAAACTTTTGTAGGTTGCTTTGCTAGTTTAAACTTGCTTGTTTGCATTGCTGTTTAAAATTTTATTTAAACCAATTGGCTTTAATCACACTGTTCTTGATTGCACGCCAGTTAACTTAAGGACACCAAAGGCTTACATTGTAAGTCTACACATGCGTAAAAATGATATTTAATAGCTATAATAACTCATGGTAAAAAAAAAATTGACAGACATTTTATTGAATAAATTTGCTTCACCCACTGTGACGAATGGCCTCTCAGCCCACTTTCTCTGCGCATAGACTTTACAGGACGCTCAGCAACAGTCCACGCACCAGCAGCCTGTCACAGGGCAAAGTTTACCACCCTGTTACCCCTTGCCAAACACACTATTACAGGTAGACTTCCACCACATGCTTTGACATTAGCACGCACCGATTCTGTGTCTGTGTCACCCGCTGCCACTTCAGATGTTTTCAGGTAAGCAAGTTACTCTATTTCTACTTTGAGCATTCAGAGATTCAGCTTACACTTTTTATAGTGATTAACCACCCGGCAAATAAACCTGACCTTGGTTCAGGGTAAAAACACTTGCAGAAAGTGTTAAACCCGAACTTTTCTCAGGTGTTTAAAAGCCATCTCTTACCTGGTCCCGCTGTGATCATCCTGTGTTCTGTTGTTCCAGCGTCGTTCTCCAGCGTCGATCTCCCGCTCCAGCGTCGGGTGCCTGTCTTCTCCTGTTCCTGTTCGGACATATTTCTGTAAATTACAGGTCTACAATTTAAAAAAAAAATTTCATGAAAAACAGTGTACCGCTTTTGGTACAGAAATCTAGACATCAGTGAAACGCCCAGGTGGTTAATAAATAAAAACATACAAAACTGTGCAAAAGCAAATGCAGAAAAATAAAGACTAATCAAAGAACAATACCAAAACTATAGCAACAGCGTCAAAATAAAAGGGAAAACGGTGAAAATACACTTAGGTAGAGTTGGTTTCCCTTAGTCCAGGTTGTGGTGTATAGTCCAAGGTAATATCCAGAGTCACTGGGCTCCCTCCAGTGCTCAATGTTTCAATACCGTTGTTCCTAGCAACAAGATGGTATTGGTGAGAGCTCCCCCTGCTAGACTTACATGGCTTTTTCCATGCCACTACAGTGGAACTAATAAGACAATCAAATGATACAGTGTGGGGCTGTCTGGCTGTGTCCACATGGACGATGATGCTCTGTGGACACTTCCAAAATGCCCTTGTTTTAGCCATTAATATTAATTTCATAAGTACAGGTTTAATGAACTGCAAACCCCCAGATTGTTAGTCAGCACAAAATAAGGAGCTCACAGAGACCAAACTAGGCATGTCTGGGACTTATAGTTCACCAGAACAGGCTAAAAATAGTTTCCAGGCTTTCCTTAGGCCTAAGAGACCAGGCCTCAAAATGCTCACCATAATGATCCAACTACAAATCACCCAACTACTACTTTATACAGGACAGTATAGTGGAAATATAAACATTATTAATACTTTGTTTTCAGTATTAATATTTCAGTTGTAAACTAGAGGGTCTGGAAAGATGCTGGTTGTCAGAAACAGAAATATCTGATAAGGGGAAATTTATGACCCTTGTCTGTTATATTTTCAAAAACCAAACCAACCTGACTGACACTGTTTAGTAAATCTATACCACAGTGTGCCTTATTTTACTTCACACTGAAGATGGATTAACATTCACTCCAATGGTGTTTACATTTTAGTACAAAATACATGCACGTACAACGTTAACTAAAATAGTACTCATAACTCAGGAACTGTACGTGTTGGGGAAAAACTGAAAACAGATTTTAAATCTGATTGAATAACTTTAGAAAAGTTTGCTGTGGTTTCTGATGATTATCAAAACTAATGTTTTGTTGACCTGTGTGAAAAACCTCCCAAGCGGTAAGCCTGAGTGTGGCTTGGGGTAAAAAAAACAAGCTGAAAGTGGTAACCCCAAACCACACTCAAGGTAGCTCAAAATTTATTCATGAAAATTTATTTTACAGTATAATATTATGAGTATATTAAAGTTTGAAACACAAAATCATGTCAAAGTTTATTATTAAATTTATTTTTTTTAATTAGTTTATTATTTTGACATGATTTTGTGTTTCAAACTTTATTATACTCATACTAATATATTATACTGTAAAATACATTTTCATGAAAGACAATGTACCGCTTTTAGACATATAAATCGAGCCAGAAATGAATCGCCCAGGAGGTTAAGCATACATTTGCTCAATGTGATGGAGATAAAAAGGTATGCATATTGCTAGGTAAGTCCTATGGTCACTTCGGGAGCAGGGGTTCGATTTCGTATGAAACAAAACTAACTATTCCTACCACACAGTCTCCACAAATCCACTACCTTCGAATTCTCCATTGACAAACAACATAATGTACTTATAAATGAACTGCACGAACACATTTGCTGAACTTTTGCTTATTGTTCTAAATTGTGGATTTAAATGAATCAGGAAAGCAGTGTAATTAGGATTAGTGTTTCCACAACACTCATACCTTATTTTTATTGTTGCTATAGCACTCTTATATTTCTTGGACACATACATGATCACTTGGCAGTGATTGAACCACTGCTGAACTCGTCTTTTCTTTGACTTTATGTAAATTAACTTTCCTTCCTGCTGTCAGTGTTCAATCAGCCTGTTTTATATATATATATATATATATATATATATATATATATATATATATATCAATATTTATCCCGTGTACATCTGAGTAAGGAAGGTACCTGTAAAGCTGTCTGCACTTAAATAAGACTTAGGTGGTTATTTTTCATTTAAAACTGTAATGATCCCACTGTCCTTATTTTATTATTTTTCAGTAGTGATTGATGTAAGACAGATGTTTGGGGTTTCCAAGACATTAAAAACAGCATCACATGGGTCCATATCTCACAGTAATTAAATATTAATTTCTTATGATTTAATAAAATAGAAATATAAAATAATAAAACAAAACAGCTTTATATTGCTAGTGGCTGGCAGATGGGGATTTTATGATCAACTTTTCCACCTAATCACAATGCAAATAATATAACAGTTTGACATATTTACTGACAAGCGCATCATGTTTTTTATAATTTTGGGTAAACATGTGCAACTTGTGCAGTCCAGTACCTAAAATATACTGACAGATGTGTCTGCTCTGTTTTATTTCAGCATATTTTTTATAAATATATTTGATTAAACATTTGTTCACAAATTTTGTGTATACCATAAAAAGCCTTAAAACAGCAGGTAAAATCATGTTCAAAATGTGCACATTAAAAACACCATCTGCACATTTTTTTTCCCAACATCTATGTATCCACTTTTTCTTTCTAAGTGTAGTTTATTGTGCTGAATCTTTTATATTTATGTATGTGCCAATATAACATGTCACTGTTGTCCTGGAGACCAAGGTCAGACTTTTTCATGTTTTGTCATGGAGTGTTATGGCATGTTTCACTCTTGCAGAAGAAGTAGGTCTTCTTTGTTACCACTTCCAATTATATGCCGAACAACATATCACATTTTTTTTTAAAATTTAGTTTTATTGTTTTTTAGTATCTGTATGTATTATTTTAGAAATTAAAAGGTAAACAGGTATCAGTCAAACAAATGATTGATATGTTTGTTTGAAAAATTATCAAAATAAATATTCTGTTTTTTTGGCAACTATCACATTGCATCTGTAAATACAAAATAGCATCGACAAAAAAAAACAACATATTTATTAGTTCAGTATTTTAGATTACAGAAATCTACAGAATGCAATATTATGACATTATTTGTTTTAAAAAAGTCTCAGTTGTGCTCCTGACACTCAATGTTGCAGATAAAGCCCCTGATTCATCATTAAAATCCGCGCTCGCTGGAAGCGCGAAAGTACGCGCGGCCATCGATCGCGGTTTACTGCGGTCCGGACTCGAGTGTGCTCGTACATGCGCCTCCTCACTGCCAGCCGGATTCCTGCCTTCATAATAATGAGCAATAGGGGGCGGGCGTACGATTTTGGATCGCGAATACGAATGCGCGAGCGATCATCCGATTCTGCTTGATGAATCAGGGGCAAAGTGTTAGGAGCCAATTCACACCTTTACTTTCTGTTTATGTTCTATTACTAAAAAAATGTGTTGCTGTTTAATTATTAAAACTAGGTTCCTATTATTGTGGTGCAGAACATAAAGCACTGACACTGCTGCACTGCCATTTATTCTGCTGGGCACACCAAGGCATCTCGCCAACAGACATGCTGTGATCCACGCCAAGCATCATTTTGAAGATAGACTATCATGGAAGATCCTGGAAACCAATCCAGCAAACATGGAATACATCGGGTCCAGAATTGAAGACATTTGTCAAATAATAACAAATGATTTTTTAGGAAAATCCATTGCAGTTTGCTCTACCACCCAGATTCTCCCATGTCTATCCTTTCCGTTCTTGGTGACCTTTGTGTGGAAGCTTCTAGGGTGATTCTTGAACTGTCTGTATGCAGGTCTGACACTTTGTTTTTTTAAATAAATTACCCTGCAAATGTATTTCATTTATTTTGGCCTGTTGCATATGCTTTCTATATTTTTCCTGGTGTTTTAGTCTCAACATGGCTGCTGGAATGCTTCTGTGTTCCACTCTGGCTTCTTACAGAGGGACCATCTTCATTGACAGCTATTAGTTTTTTTCCTAGGACCAATTAGACTATCTTAGAAACTGTTAAGGCAACTCAACTCTGATCAAACAGTAATGACAAGAATTAAGATAATAATGTACAGATTTTAATTCGACATTTGTTCTTCCAATTGCAAAGGCTAGTAAAAATGTCCTAATAAGGGAAGATCACTTGTAAGAAAGAAAATATTTATTGTAATTTAAATAGGAACACTGCAATTTACTCCTGACCTTTGTGACTTTGTGTCAGTCCTTAGGTCTGAACAGGAGCACTGAAAGTATAGGTCTTAATGCTATTGACCTTTACCAAAATTTTATGGGCAATTGATCCTTTAGTAACACAAGTCATCAGATCAGTGCAATGCAAACAACCATTCCCATACTGGGGTTTAATTTGAAAGTGATTTCAGCATTTAACAAAACCCAAAAACATGTTCTCCTCACATTCAAGACACCGACAGGACAATCATAACCATCTTTTTGGATGCATTGGAAGCCTGTACAAAAACAGAAATGTTTGAACTGTAGCTGAGCATTAATAAG
This sequence comes from Pyxicephalus adspersus, assembly GCF_032062135.1. Lineage (NCBI taxonomy): Eukaryota > Metazoa > Chordata > Amphibia > Anura > Pyxicephalidae > Pyxicephalus > Pyxicephalus adspersus. Next base: position 51,818,149 of record NC_092860.1, read on the forward strand.
TGAAAAATAATGAAAGAATAACAGATAGCAAATTGCATGTTTTACTGACATTTTAAAACTGAATAGCTATATTCAGTAATTGCTAATGGAAACATTTAATATTGTGTCCATTTTTAAAGCAAAGTAATGCTATTTTTAAGGGACAGTAAAGGGTTTACTTATATCATCTTTGTAAAAGATCAATGAAAAAAAAATAGATTACCATTCAAGCCATATAGGAGTGGCCAGTGAGTAATATTGATTATCATTGAGCTGTGGATGTTGCATGAATGTAACTCTAGATGTCTTTGTTCAAGGACCAGTACTTTGGTGTTCTAAAAAAGTTCTTTTATTTTTTTACCCAATGAAGATCAGAGCAATGCTTGTTCAGCGTGTAATCAGTTTATTCATTAATGGACTTATAACTAAATATATACACTTATATTATACGCTAAAAATTCATAAACATTTGCTCTTTTTGGTATTTTTGTTTAATGTTTAAACTTTGCCAACAAAATTTGTAAACTGTTTTAAATATATATTGACATTAATACATTTTATCGCTGATGCTTGAAGTAACATTTCAGAGAAGGTAGTGAAGCATTAAGTGAATATGAACATGGTTGTGATAAACACAGATCTATAACCAACTGCAAAACAAATAAAATAAAAATAACAAACACCATAAAAAAACTAACTGGATAAAAATGGGATCTTTTTCTGCTATCACTTACAAATGTTTTCACTTTTATAGTCTTTAACAGCGTATGCTTTCATGGCAGTCATTGCAAGCAATGTAAAACTTTCAAATAAGAAAAGCACAGAACTACTAGTTTGTTTACTGTTTTTGTCTAATAAAATAACAAACAGATACAGGTGAGCTAAAAAAAAAAGAGGAACTCTTCTTTATATTCATATAGCTATGTATATATTGTAAAAGCCCTGAATAAGAGCAAAAGATTAAATTACATTTATAGCTTAGCATTCGCTGCACTGCTTGCTGGCTGCAAGTGGTAAATAGAAAAATACTGCAGACGCAACTTCTGATGCACCGCCTGCTGACTGCAAGTGGTGAGAAAAAAATATGCCATATGTTTAGGTATACTTATACTATATTACTGTTTAATAATAATAAATTATAATAATAGAATTGCCACTTTTTACTAACTTACAGCAGTCAAGGTGGAGGGACTTATGAACAGTCTCAAATACCAGTCACATTTTCCCCAAACCTTTTAGGCATCTGCTGAAAAGTTGAAGATGAAGAAGAATTTCACTTTTCAACACAACAATGACCCCTAGCATACATCCAGATCACAAAAGAATGACTTCACCAGGTTGTTAAACTGCTTCCTTTGTCCCCTCCAACTTGTTTTCCCCCCACTTTGTTTCAATGTGTATTTTACGTTTATAGAAGAAATCAAAAGGAGGAAAGGTGTCTATCTATCCTTAAATTGAAATTGTAGTGCCTACCCCAGTTATATCAGATAAATAGAAAAAAGAAAAGACAGGGTTTTATAGGCAAAAGTAGGTTAATATTAAAATATTCAGTGAGTTATATTCACAGCAAACAACGTACATTTATTACCATAATAAACATGAAAAAAACAGAGGTGTTCGTCCCCTTGTATACATTCTAGGAAGGGGTGAACTAGGTATACTAGATAAGGTACTTTCTGACCTAATGTCTGTAGTGCATGTAGAAAAGTGATATAGCGTGTCCCGATGCGTTTTGCCTGAATAGGCTTCTTCAGGGGACTAATGAGCATCAGATTGTACACTGTATACAAAAATATACAAATATATGAGAGAAAAGTATAATAGGTTTCATTTTGCATTGCATTGTTGAATTTCAACAAAAGTTCAAAAGTATTGGTCCAAACTTTAAACACATTATCAATAAATTTAGGGCCTTAATGTCAATTACTACCAAAAGGAACCCACTTGGGAGGGGAATCGCTAAACTGAATAAAAAATGAAACACCCAACTTATGTATAGTGTATGAGAGTAAGCACTTAGCAATCATGTAATTTAAAAATCCTAAAACCAAATCTTCGGAAAAGGACTCTTGTGGGACAACAAAAATGCTAACCGAGTATACCATGCCGTTGAATAGTTGGCCCATGTAGATGGCGCCAACAAGTTCTGAATGCAGAAAGAAACCATGCTTAAACCTCAGTCCACAGGTATCCTGGACATGGTGTTGCCTCCATATCTGTTACAGACACTAAGGGCCAGGTCAGCTGAGTAGAGGGGATGGTGGACCAATTGGAAACCCAGGGTGTTCAGTTTGGCAGCCACAATGTTGAACGTGTGCGCAGGTGCATTGTCCTGCAAAAAAAGGATCCCTTTGGTCAACTTTTCACGGTGTTTCACCTTTATTGCCTCCTTCAGCTGGTCCAGGAGGATAGCATAATACTGTCCGGTGATACTAGAGCCCTGAGGTAGGTAGACCACCAACAGAATACCGCCTTTGTCCCAGAAAACGGACGCCATGACTTTTTTTGACGATTTCTGGGTTCAGAACTTCTTCGGACGCAGGAACCCACTGTGGTGCCGTTCCTTTGACTGTTCCTTGGCTTCAGAATCATAGATGTGGAGCCAGGTTTCATCCTCTGTCACTAACCTAGCCAAAAAGTCCTGTGCAGCTTCAAAATGTGCCAAAACGGCTTTGGATGCTTCAACTCATTCCTTCTTCTGATCACTGTTCAAACATTTCGGCACCCACTTCACTTAAAACTTGCGCATGTCTAGGTTGGTGGTGATAACAAATCCAACGCTCCCATGAGATGTCAAGTATCTGGACTATCTTTTTTGCGGATATTCGCTGGTCCTTAATGATCAGCTCATGGACAGCATCGCAGGTTGCCGGGTCAGTTGAGGTTGGGGGCACCCACTGCGGAGCTCATTTTCAATGGGGAAATGCTCAGTCTTGAAACGAGATATCAAGGTTTTGACAGTGCTGTAGGAAGGACACTTCTCCCCAAGTGTTTGTGACATCTCAGTGTGAATGTCCTTTGCTGACTTTCCCTGGAGAAACAAAAACTTCATGACGGCCCGTAACTCCAAGGACGTGAAACTTGCTTGTGCCTCTACCATCACAGCTTCTCACTAAAAGAAAAAACAGTTTTAAGAATCACAATGACCTGATATTTTCACAGTTAAATACTAAGATATTAGGCTGTCATATGCCCCCACACTCATTTATTTATTTCATCTGGACGGTGGCAAAGCCAGGATTTTCTCAGCACCCCCTCGTATTAGGAGATAAATGAAAAACCAATGCAGAGATCTCACACAACATAGCCTCATTCATGTAACATACTATTTCAATCTGGCATATATACTGCTTTTATCCAGCTATTGAGTTTTAAACAGCTCAGCACTACATTCCTTAGAATCCTAATAACAGGAGATGACTTTGATGACAAGTAGTTTAGGGCAAAAAACACACTTTTATTATCTGTCCCTAAAAGGATTCTACATTTTTTAAAGTATGTCCCTCAGACCTTAATAGCCATCAATACAGGAAAAAGTTCAAGCATGAGAATGTTGGATGTCAAGCCCCTTATAACCTAATCAGGATGCCAAGGGCCCATGCACCAATGATTCCCCAAATAGTAGCGAAAGATCCCACTGCATAAGTGAAGAGATGGAAACTATGATCTAACTCAAATTCTTCTTGTCAAATTGATTGACCATTAAAGTGTTCTAGAACATCCTGCCACAAAGCAAATCTTCTTTCATTGACAAGTTAATTCTAGTATGAGTATCTAGTATGACTGCATAACTTTACCGTCACCCTTTTCCGCTTAAGCAGATATGAAATTAACTGTTTCAGTCAATCAATTATGGCAGGATGAAGTCTAAATTCAAAATTGAGAGTATTTATAGTAATGGCCAAAAATTCCAATCAAGAGCACTCTAAGGAAGAGGCATGCCCAGGCGTGGGCAGCACGGTGGCTCAGTGGTTAGCACTCTTGCCTTTGCAGCGCTAGGTCCCAGGTTCGAATCTCAGCCAGAACACTATCTGTCTGTTTGCAGGTTTTCCCAGTGTCTGTGTGGTTTTCCTCGGGGTACTCCGGTTTCCTCCCACATTCCAAAAACATGCAGTAAGGTTAATTTGCTTCCCCCAAAGTTGACCTTAGACTACATTAATGACATATGACTGAGGTAGGGACACTAGATTGTGAGTTCCTTTGAGAGACAGTTAGTGACACAACTATGGACTTTGTACAGCGCTGTGTAATATGATGGCGCTATAAAAATACTGTGTAATAATAATAATAATAAAGAGAAAATCATCCAGATAATGCAATACATTACCAGAGGCACATTCATATTGAACACCCATTCTAAAAACAAAGAAAAAAGATTCAAAATAATTACAGGATAATGAACAACTCATGGGAAGCGCTTTATCAAAAAAAAAAAAAAAAACATCAAAATAAAAACTTAAAGACGAGAAATTATCAGGGTGAATAGGAAAAAAAACTGAATGCATATTGTATATCAGCCTTAACCAGCAAAGTGCCTGATCCCAGACACCTGAATTTCTGTAACACATTTTCAAAAGAAGCGTATGTCACTGACGGCTTGTTCTGGACAGATGTTGTCATGAAGGGAGCCTCCTTTTGGAAAGGACAGGTGATTTATAAGCGTGTGCCTTGGGCTCTTATTTGGGTATTAAACTCAAAGGAGAAATTCTAAAATTCTCAAAAGGGGAGTCACAAATGGGTTTGCAACTCGTTCCCTAATTTCGCCCTCTAAACCTAAAACTAATGGCAAATTCCTAACTACTACACAACCAGAACCAGAAAATCGGGGGAAGGTAAAACCAAATGAAAATCATTCAAGAAGCCTGTCTGCTTTTACCTGACCTTGAAAGAGGAGGTGCTATGGTAGCATTGCGGCCAATTTTACGGGCATGCCGCCCTTTAACAAAAAGCTCCTTCTGAGAGTCCTGATTTAACATCTTTTTGAAATTATTTTAACACTGGGTCCTTTACAAAACTACCTGCGACTTCAGCAAAGATAAGGAAGGCGAACACTGAGGCAACATCAAGTTAAGCCAAAGACCTACGTATTTTACCCCCTAAGACATTTTGGGTGGTTGCACTGCTAACTTCTGCCTGAATGCCTTATCATAAAAAAAAATATTCGTGGCCTGTAAAGTTTTTGTATGCCTCCAAAATGACATCTACATGCTGGAACATACCCGCACACTTCTCTGAATGATGCTCAGCCATTATACAAATATACAAAATGCTTGCAGACAATTATTAAAAGACCAGGTTACATAAACAGGACACCATCGTTTTTCCTCAGCCGACCATCTCTCCATCTCTCTAATCAGACTGCCTAGAGGACTTCTTAGACGTAGGCAGCAAGGACAATAAATCAAATAATTCAGCTGAAATAATTCAACGAGCTGAGGTGTCACAATACAAGTTTTTTTAGATTCCTCCTTAGAATGCAGCTTGTCTACTAACATATCCCCACCTCTAACACTATCCTTACCTTTTTCCAAATCCAAGGATGACTTCCCAAACTGTAGCTGCATCTAAAGTGTTAATTGCAACTATTAAAAGAGTTTGAAACTTCTACCTAGTTCCCACAATCCAGCGGCGTCCTGCAGCAGTGCCTGCAGTGTCCTCCAGCAATGTCCGGAGTGTCCTCCAGTGATGCCCAGTATCTGCTTCTCCTGGTAATGCTGGCCGGGCGTGTGAACGTTGGGGACGCGAGTCTTAGGCTGGAGGGTGGGACCATGGCGATGGGTAGGCAGGACCAGGCAGGAAATTTAAAATGATCAGTATTTTTAAATGTACCGCTTTTACATTTAAAAATACTCATTATTCATAATGCCAAGGAGGTTAACTCTTTGTCCGTCCTAACATTACCTTCTATCACAGAACACGCAAAAACATTTAAACTCTCACCATTCCTTTTTGGATTCTGCTAGATGGCTCTTCTGCCTTACACTTAAGCCACCACTGGAATCACGTTATCCACCAATGACCCTGGACCCTCCTGCTGTGAAGAAGAAGTTTTGCTGGGCACTCCTGGAACATGAAGGAAGCCAGAAGCGGAAGAAGTTCCACAATGAGGAGAAAAAAGCTGTGATACTGAGGAAACCCCCAGTCTCTTCTTAACCCTCTTAGGAGCACAGGCATGTATGTGTGAAATTCAAGCTCAAAGAAAATACTGAAAGAAGATGTGCCGGCCAACCGCAGGAGAAGGAGAAGAATGAAGAAATAGATAAAATAGAAGAGGAACCCAATGCTACCCCCAACATGCTGGCTGACATTTTACTATGTTGGTAGCTCTGCATTGCACCACGCTCCCTGGCCATTGTATCCTTTAAATAGGAGGGTAATTACTCAATGAAGGGTGAATAGGGCAACCAAAATACTTGCATGTTCTGTAAGAAATGTGATGATACGTCTATCAGGAAGGGGGTCTATAAATGTCTTATGGATCCTGAGAATAGCATGAAATTTGGTACGATTGGGTATTTGAATGTGAGATACTCACACAATTCTTTATCGATGGTACCTTGATTATATTGAAGAATCAACGTAAGAAATTTTTGTGTGATAGAACAGATTGTAGCTCATGCAATAGGGCCATACTATGTTGAATTATCTAAGATTTTATAGTATGGTTTCTCATACTATTAGTTATCTTATGTAGCCCTATTCTGACCCACTGGAGGCTACTGATGTGTTGTGACGCAACCGATATGGAAGAACAGGAGCAGAGCTTTTACTTTATCTGTGGAAACAGGATGAAATCTCTCATAAGCACAGTGCCTCCACTCAATTGGGTCTTGTGAGTAACAAGTGCAGTCCCAGTTGAGAATAGTATACTCATAGACAATAGTCCACACTGTATTAGCAGGAAGAGTCTCTGTATTAAATAGTAACAACATATGAAATCCAGAATAACATCAAACTTTGCAACCTTCAAACAGCAGCAGTGTAAACATGTTAAAGTCCTTTCAGTATGTCTCAGTGAGGAGATTGTACCATAACTTACAGGCTGAAGCTATACTTTGCCCATGCAAGAGAATCTGAGTCTCCCACTTTCCAGAGGGGCTTACCCAAAAATCCCTGCCCCAGGCTAGGTCAGTACTGATGACCTCATCCCCAAAGTGCCGAGGGCACAGCAGCCATCTTGGAACATGGCAAAACACGCACTGCAGTAATTATCATAGAAAACATTAATGCATAAACAGGCAGTGAAATTACTACATTGCTACACTATTATCACATTATTTCCATCTTTATCAGATGGTTTTATGATGATGTTATGATTGTCCTGTCCTAATGTTGTAATGCCTTATGTTGAATTTTGCTCAAAATATGCGTATAGGTATGTTGTACTTTTAGTTGATGAATATCCTTGCCCACTTGTTGTACAGGAATTGCTATGTTTGTGTTCAAATTAAAGGAAGGACAATTTTCAGACGTTTTTAAGTTAAGGAAAAAAATTATTGTTTTGTTAATCCTAAAATGATCTACTAGAGCAGGGGTTGGCAAACGCCTTTAGGCCAGATACGGCCTAGCCGGTAGTTCGATCCGGTCTAATGCCCCCCGGCCAATCCGGCCTAATGCCGGCGGATAAGCCAGGAGGCATTAGGAACTACCGGAGCCAGAGCTCCGGTGCCGCCCCTCTGCAGTTGCTCCCTGAAGGTAAATCCATCTCCTCTGCAATGCATACGGAGGAGAGGGATCGCACTTCAGGGAACCTTCCCTGGTGGTGGGCGGAGCCATTGGGGCGGGTCAATGCTTAAGAATGAAGAGTAATTTATAACCTCAAAATCATTATTTGTTACTAATTGGTCTTCGCTAGGTATTGGTCCAAATTGGGGAGTTTGGAGTGGATGGAGTCGGCAATGGGGGTGAATTGGCCAAAAAAATTGGCAGAGGATTTAGGAATAGTGCCTGTGTGATTGGAATCTTTGTGAGACGTGTTAATTTGAATATTAGGTGATGTTTTACCCAGGAAGAAATGGGTGAAAGAAGAAATGTATGTTTCCACAGTAGTGTAAGCTACATGATTGATACATTTTTGAGGCTGTGGATTCTTCATTTTGTATTTATTTTATTGTTCATAAGTGGGAATGAGATTGTTTTACATCTTTTTTTACCTTGTTGAATATGATGTGAATAATAAGTGTTACCCTTATTCATGAATGATTGTGGTGACAATGTTGTGGAGGCAGATGCCCAAATAGTTGGGGAATTGTTAGTACAAGTGTAAGGGTTCCTAGAGAATGCTTAGAGAACCTTTTGTCAGCAATGTCAGATCAGATTGTTTGTTTATCTTTGTGAAACTTGTTTAACCATTAAATTGTTGAAAATTATCTTTAAATTGTTTTACTTTAAATTCAGTCCAAAGGGTCAAACTGCTTTACTGATTTAAATCCATGTGAATAAATTCTTTGTTATGCAAATATATTCAGATTGATATACGTATTTTACTTACTTATTATTAAATACACTTTTTATTAAATACACTCATTTTACTATACATCTTTACTGGCATTTGTGATGTGATTTCTGACATTGATTTCATTCTTTGTTAATAGTTTTTATAAATTATTACTAAATTATATTGGTATGTAAATCCTGTAAATAACTGCTTACCTTAATGTTCTTTCTAATAGAAACCCCTATGGGTCTATTCTAACAATTACCTATTCCTTATGCTTTTTTTCTAAAGTCTGTGTAAGGCCCTGGTTCAAAACCAGTGCTTGCTAGGAGCCAGTCCCCCAATCTAACGCCACATTCTTCACCTATAGGAAGCCCCTGCTCAGCCCCGGAAGGCTAGATGTACCATCCCAGCACACAGATGCCCGCATAACACCTGTGCAGAGATGGTGCATGGGAAAGGACTGAGAGAAGACCAGTAGCCCACAGATAATACAGTACAAAGGATTCTAGCAGAGACAAGACCAGAATACAGAGCCAGAGGTCATATACAGATAATCAGTCCATCAGACAAAGTACCCAACGGAAAAGCGGAGTCAGGGTTACAGGTACTAGGTCCATCAAGCAGCACACATTCTCAAGTCAGCAACTTGCAACTAAACCTAATGAATAAAACACACCAACAGCAGGTTACCCCAGCTTAAAACTATACCAGGCAACTGGTGACTGGAAGCAGAGAGACTTAAAAGTATTAGTGGCCAATTGAGGCCAGGAACCATTCTGCAGAGGACCAACAGCTTTTTACTTGATCTCCCTTGCTGCTGAAAGTGGCACCATGGGGGGAAAAGACAGGGCACGCTGCATGGGATTGCCAGCCATATATTCATCTCAACAGATAATAACATATTTTGTATCCTTAAAAAAGTAAATGAAAAACTTGGGGTTGTAAGAACAAAATCTATATATTTTCCTAGTCAGGAAGTGGGGCTATTAATTCCTGGTATACCCAGGTATACTCAGTGCTATTAAAACCAAAAAAAACAATTGATACATTTAGAAAAACCTTTGTTAACTATCACTTTAAACCTCCTTTGTATAAATAACTTGAATTAGATTTTAAAACTTGATAAGTATCTGTGTCTCCTAAAATACATTTTTGGTCACATAATCTGCTTCAATCCAAGACAACCACCTTTATCCACAGGTCGCTTAATAACATCTTTTGATGAAAATAATACTCTGTTAGATAAGTTTATTATTATAACTTTTTTTATTTTCAATTTATCTAAATCCTCCAATACTAAATACCTCAATAAGCATATTATCTGCACTATTAGGATTTAGGAAGAATTAAAAAATATATTTCTGACTGAAAATCCTTGTCCCTGAAGGGGTTTCTTCTCAGATTGCTCACTATATAAGTATGCACCTTGATTAATCTGACAGCCCTTCGATAATTTGACATTTTAAAAATGTATATAATCAATAAGATCCTGTGAATTTTTTTTTAGTTCAAGTTATTCTTCAAATTTCCTAGGCTCTCAAAAAGAATTTTCAACTTCCTTTCTATCTTCAACTATGTTAAACTGACACCTGCCAATTAAAAAAATTATACTATTAGTCAAATTCACCTTCCAGGTCATTTTCGGGAATTTCTTTATTAAATAAAAATTCACAAAAGGTATATATTCCTAATGTCATATGTTTTCTTAACTTCCTGAAATTTCATAATAACAGTAGAATCACCCTCACTGCCCTAAAATAAAATCTGCCTTCAAACCTGGTTGTTTTAAATTGCTGGGCATATAATGTCATAAATCCCGATTTCTAAAGTTCATCCAAATATCCAGCTGACTGAATTCTTGCATGGATTCATTCATGGAATATATGCTTCAAATAAATTGACATAAATTAGGGTTATAGTGCAAACCATTTTTAAAAATCCACCACTAACAAACAAGCTTCTCTAATGTCAACATTTAAAATATTTTTGATGTTTATAAAGCGGTTATTATCCAGGTTGGCATTCAGAACCAGAGAAGCCATAGTTATGATTCCAAAAAATCCAATTAATCTCTCTCTGGGGAACAGCTTTAATTGGATTTTCCCCTCTCCTATATATAGAGACCCCTTTAAATCCCTATAGGTTCAGTACTATTTTGATGAAGTTTCTGTTTTTTGTGAAAAAATGCTAGAAAACAGTGGTTTTTAACTCTTTTTTTATTATTCCACTGATACGCTTCATCCAAAGAAATGCAAATTGTATGGGCATTCCAAGTATGCAATATAAATACATCGCCAAAATTAGAAAAGTTTGTTTGTGAACAATTCAGTTTTAAATATAGAGTCAACACAATTACCCCTCTCAATGCCAATTTATTAAAGGTAAATGTTTGAATCCACACAAGAAGTCAACCAGCTGGCTATTGTATTAGTTTTGTTATGGGGATTTATGATTTATTATACACCCAGCAACTTGAAACAGCCAGGAATAAAGGCAATATTTCTATCAAGAGTTCTAGTGGATGACTATACTATTCATACACATGCATTTTGTGTGTCTGTTTATTGTAGTCCTACTTGTCAAGTAAGTTCAATGGTATTCTTGAAGTGAAGATGTGAAGATGTGTGAAGAGTGAAGATGTGTCTCTATGGCAACAATTTCTTTTGATTCTCATGTTACCCTTTATGTAATTTTTATGGACATCCATTGTGTGTTTTCTTTCATCTACAGTATATCTATTTTTATCTATCTATATATTTATATCTTTGTCTTGATCTTTTTTTATTGATCATTTGTTTGCTATGGTGCCAATTTTCTGATTTGTGCCATTTATTAGCTGGGATTAATTTTCCAATATCTTGTTTTTTTTTTCTTTGTATTATTGTATTTTTTATGTTGTTTATCTCTTATTTTGTTGATAAAAAGTTATATGCCCCTGTGTTTTGCTAATGAAGTAGTTGAAAGGCAGGAACATATATCTGGTGAAATGGATGCTAATTTGGTTGTATAAAAACTGCAAATTTGTTTATCATATTTTTCCCCAGCCCCCTTTTGGTGGGCGGGCTGCCCAGCTGCTGTGCTCCCCTCAGCCTGGCTCTTATCAACAGCTCTAATCCTCTGAATGGACAACAGAGAGGCTGCTCCGTTCCCAGGTGTCATTCGTTCAGAGGATTACAGCTGCTGATAAGTGAAACAGCACAGCTATGATGAGATCAAGACGCAGGCTGTGCCCTCCCCATTCTTCTTTTGAAAAAAAAAAAAAAAAAACATTGTGTAATGACGCCATCGACAGCAAAATAGCTGCATGTCACATTCTGCAGCCTTAAAACTCTCTGTGTGACTTTAAATTTACAGGGTGCACAGAGAACAATCGTAGTTAGTACAAAAATCACCCCAGCTTTTAAACATTTTAAGATATGGGAATCAGAATTGTAAAAACTTGTGAAAATATAACATTGCCTTGAAACCTTAATTGAAAATGCAAATTGGGGACCCCGTGGGTCATTACTATGGTATCATCAGAACATGAAAAACTCCACCATCAAAATGCACTGTGCTTTTACACATTACTGTCCACTTATAATACTTGAACCCCAATTTCTCTGGAGTGTAGGAAACTGAAAATGTATGGTGTACGTCTGTGGCTAACACCCCCTAAAATGTTTTTACTATGGTATCATTAGAATATAAAAAACTCTGCCCATTAAAACGAAATTGGGGTTCAGGTACTGGAAATGTATAGTCGTGTGTAACAGGGCAGCGTGTTTTGTAATGATGCAATAGTAATGAAAGTTTGGGGGGTATTAGCCACAAGTGCCCCCCACTTGCACCTATATTTTTGTTTACCTGCACCTCTCTATTCTAGAGAAATTAGTGTTCAAGGTAGGGAAGCAGACAGTTTGATGGGCAGGAGTTTTTTATGTTCTAATGTTGCTATGCTAATGAAATTTTAGGGGATCCCCACTTGCCTCAGCATTTTCAGTTTCCTGCACCTCCTCATTCCAGATTATTGGAGTTCAAAGAACAGAAGCAGAAGGTGTAGCATAGTATAACAATTATAGTTTTGTATAAGGTAGGTAAGAACTTTAGGGGCCCCACCCCAATGCTCCTTGCTATGGTAAGTGACCCCAAGGGCCCGTTATTGCATTTAAATTTTGGGCTCCTAGGTGCACTTTCCAATGAAACAGCAATCTAAATGTTCAATCGTTACACGTTTTTAAACGTATGATCCCCATATCTTGAATTGTATAAAGAAAATGTGGTTATTAGTAGCTATGGGAGTCCCCTGTGTACCCTAAAACTGTCAAGTCATTACAACCAACAATTTAGGAGATCTGAAGTATTGAACACGCTGAGTTGTTAGGCTGCTGAATATGACAAGCAGACTTTACACACACACAGCTATCACACTGTGGGTGGATAAATTTGACAGGCAGTTTTTTTTTGCCCATAGAATATGGGCAGTGATGAGAGGGGTGAGGGACGCTGGCTGTCCTGCCCCCATCACATGCACGATGCTCTTAAAGTGTCACCACATTTTAACATTTTTTTAAAGGGTGATTATAATAGAAAAATGTGTTGTTTTTTTATGTTTTGGGGGAGGAGCCCTCCACTTCTGTCTTTACTGCTGTGGTGGTAACAACTGCAGGGTAAATCTGCAGCCTCCTCGGATCTTTGTGTCATATATGCCAGGTGGCTGTGAGCTACTCCTTTTGCGCCAACATTGTTAATGTATCACCAGGGGCATTCCTATAATGTAAAAAAAAGTGCTCAATCTCACGCATGCACAATGAGATCAGCACTTGATGGACTGGTCAGGATTGGAAAGAAGTGGGAGACTCGCTGGGCTCAGTTCATGGACAGATTGAGTGAATTTTTATTTTTTTTACTAAACTTGCTGGGTCTTGCCCCTCCACTTTTTTACCACCTGGCTTAAAAAGTGTCCATGTTTTTAGACTGGAATTAGGAATGCAATATTTTAAATATTCTAATGGGGGTAGGGGAACTTTTGGGAGATATTTGATTAAAATGTAGAACGTGGGGCTTGGATTGTTAGATATATACGTTTATTGAATACATCTTGTTGGTTAGTAGTATGGCTTGTATGTTTCTTCCAAAAAGGAAGAGATGTTTTGGTTTGGACATAATTTTTGCAGATTGATCCCCTGCCAGAACTAAGTTTGTTTCAGGAGTGCTGCTTGATAACAGTGGTTAAAGCATACCTAAACTAAAAGGGTAGACAACCCTTTTATATAGGGTAAAAATTACATTAAAAGGGGTAAAGCGCCTCCCCTCACCACGGTAATTAAAGAGAATGGGAGTGCAGAGCCTCCCAGGATACATACGTCATGGATCCCAGGAGGCTTCTGGCTGCTCCCTCTGTGCTTGCCTGATCACGGGTGATATAGAAAGAAGACGGTAGAAGGGGTGTCACACTTACCTGTTCCTCACTAAAACACAGGCATCTCTCTCCTGCGCATGTGGGCAGTTCTGTCGCTGGGTGTGCTTCTGTTTCCAAGCTTTATCAACTCCGTCCATGCTGCTGGCCAATCAGAAAAAAAAGCCTGTTGATCAGCCCTGGCTATTTAGTTAGCTCAAAGACTGCACTCAGTGTTCCTGCAATGTGTCTCAAGCCCCTAGTTTTGTTGAGCTAGTGCCTGTCACCTGTTTCTTAATTCAGTGTTTCTGCTGTCCAGCTCCTGTGTTAACCCCTCGTTGTCTAGTCTGTTGGTTCCCAGTCTACTTTCCTGTGCTGTTCCAGTGTTCCTGTCTGTGGATATCCCTGAGTCTCCTGTGCCTCCTGTTGCTTCCAGTGTCTCCTGTGTTCCCTGTGCCCGCAGTGGCCCCTATGTCACTAGAGTCTGTCTCTTGGATCCCTAGCAATTAACCCCTGGTGTGTGACCTGACCTCTCTTATTTGCTTCCTGTCTTGACCCCGGCTTTTCTCAACTATCCACCTGCCTTGTGATTTTGTACAATGCTTGCCCACCTTGGTGTGCCCAAGGACTGCAACCTGGCCGTTACCGGCAGCACAACATCCTCACTATTAGAGGCTCTGGAGAAAACCTGGTTACGGCTTAGACTCTGTGCCTTGGCCCTTCTCAGGGCTCACACCACCTCCATACAAGCCGCAGCGCCCCATAATGGTCCTGTCTCTCTGTGCATGACAAGGGGAAAGAAGATGGCGGCACCCTGCGCTTCCCCTGCCCTGAGACAAAGGACGTGGGATGGGCTATATCTCCCATGCGTTTGTTTTTTGTTAGCACTAGGTTTGTTACCTTTTCAAACAAATTGTAAAAAATATTTATGGAGATTAGTAAAATAGGTTTGGGACAGGGGGATCTGTACCATATGAAAGAGGCATGACATTTTAGGTGTAATTAAAAACACAAAAACTCTTCTAGATATAGATAATTTGATTTTCACTAAAATATTTTATTATTATTATTATTATTATAATGTTTAGGGTGGTTTAAGGTTTGTTAAGATTTTCAAAAAATTAAATTTGGCTGATTTTCTACATTTTTTTGCAAGCATGTATTTTGCATAGGAACAAGAATTAATCAAAATACCTCTATTGAAAGCCAGTGGGCTGTAATCAGCCTCAATCAAAATATTTAAAAAACAAACAATTGGGCTTTGTTATTGACATTAATTAAAAACAATTTTATTTTCATAATGAGTAAAGAATGAAGACTAATGTAGCAGAGCCAGTGTTCAAATCCTACACAGAAAAGTAAATAGTTATGTAGGAATCTGAAAGGTACAGGAAGTCCTGATGAAGTTTTATGCTCCATGGGCTTCCTAGAAGAGTATTGTAGTATATGATGAGATTCATAAAAAGGCTGATGTTGACTAGGAAAGGAAACAAAAAAAATAAAAACAAACTAGTAAGAAATTTAGAAACTATGGGCAGCAAAAGCTTCAATGAAAAAGGGCAACATTCTTGGAAGGAGCACTGTAACATCAATAAGGGTTATAAAGGATTATGGTTCCCTCTAGTGGGCCTAAATATTAGTTGTTTTGTGAGAGCTTCCCACGTTTAGAGTGACAGGGAAGATCAATTCACTGTATATTTGGGCCAGAGGCCATGTATGATGTTGGCCATGTATGGCAACATCTGTGGGTATAATTTGCCAATCCTTTTGGAACAGAATGTCCTCTACTACTGATGAAATTGGGATTTTTTTTGCCATACCTGATGACAAATAATTCTATAGAGTATCCACATCTGTGTAGGTTTTTTTTGAAGCAATGAGATATGCCTAAAATGAAAGGATTTTTTTCTGGTTGCTGTCAATAGGTGTATCAAAGATAGGACATTTCCGGGTACATTTAAGGAAAAAGAAAAAGTCTGGTTTTCAGTTTACAATAAGCATGATTATCCATGCTACATATAAAAAATGTCAGATCCTTATTCTTTGGCCTGTACCCCTAACATACATATACATATTTCCAGAAACAAAAAAATGGCACTTTTTAGGTAAAAACATAAAAACAGTTTTACACTTTAATTAACATATAATAAAATCAAATAAATGGGTAGAGAAGAAAGAAAGAGGTTTGAGGCTCAGGGGTTTTTCATGCAAAAGGTGAAGTGAATTGATTGGTTATTTCATACATAAGCTACCAAATACACATGAACATATACAATTACTTCAGATTCTATCCTGTTAATATTTCACAACACAGAATAATTGTACACACTATATATAGTGAATTTCATCAAGAAATTATAAAGGTAACCATATAAACATTGAAAAGATCGTTCCGTGTTGCGCAATGATCCGACGCGTTTCGCACGTAGGGCTTCCTCAGGGATAGATATTAATGCCTGCTTGATGGTCCGTAGTTAGGAACATGCCCCACATGGGGAGAGTATATGTAGAATCACTACTGATGATAGTACTAGTATTTAGCGTTTTGGCCGCGTAAGGGTGTGTTTACTTGGTAATATAGGAACTGATCCTTGCATCTATCAGCAAACATTCTTACGAGTAGGTAGGATTACAAGAACATTCTTTAAGAATGTGTATTCGGAAGGTGAATTCCAGGGATTGGGATTGTTACGTATGGATTGATATTCCCTTAACATGTGGAAATGCCAGGTCACTTGTTGATGTCACAGTGGGTAAGATAGGACAAAGCCTTATCTTATGGATGTGGGTTGGTGAGTCAAAATATAAAAAAACCACAAGTCACTTGATGCTGATGGAGTAGATATGATAGGATGGTGCCTTTCTTTTAACTGGTGAATTTAGCAAAGAAACTCCCATGGGTAATCAGCAAATGAAGATGGAGGTTACAGCAGCCTGTAGTGAGCAATTTACCTTGTACTGTATGATTTTGTAAGTCTCATGCAAAGGTCAGTGTTCTGGAATAACGGAGCATGCAGCAGCCTATGAGGCTGTTTTTTTTTTTTTTTCAAATTTGTCAAAATTTTGTGTAGGACAAACAGATAGGCCTTTTTTCAGGACTTCTATTTCAAGTTCTGAAAGTGTATAAGATGAAAGGTATGATTGAGTTTTGTGAAGAACCTGTCTAGGGAGTTTGTTTTTGGTATAGGAGATGGTATGTGTGGCTGAAGTGCTCCTAAAAAAGAGTGCTGAACTTTGGGGATAGCACCAGTGTTTAAAATGGGTTTGCATGGTGTAACCAGAGTGCCAGCTGGGTTCAATGGAGTTTGTGATGGTGTAGGTGAGGCGTACTCCTAAGAATGTTTGCTGATGGATATAAGGATCAGTTCCTATATTACCTAGTAAACACACCCTTACCCGGCCAAAATGCTAAATACTAGTACTATCATCAGTAGTGATTCTACATATACACTCCACCTGTGGGGCATGTTCCTAACTATGGACCGTCAAGCACGCATTATTAATCTATCCCCGAGGAAGCCCTACGTGGCGAAACGCGTCAGATCATTGCGCGCCACAGAACAATCTATTCAATGTTTATACGGTTACCTTTATAATTTCATGATGAAATTCACTATGTATAGTGTGTACAATTCTGTGTTGTGAAATATTAACAGGACAGAATCTGAAGTAATTTTATATGTTCATGTGTATTTGATAGCTTATGTATGAAATAACCAATCAATACACTTCACCTTTTGCATGAAAAACCCCTGAGCCTCAAACCTCTTTCTTTATTCTCTACCAATTTAATTGTTTACAATACCTGGAGGTGGCTCACTGTAACCAAACTACAGAACTATAACAGTGAAGAAGAGTGGAATACATTTATACCATATAATAAAATCCACAAAAACATACAATTAGATACATGGCCACAATAATACAATCAAACTGCTCAATGCATAACAAATTCCTCTATACATTTCACATAATTTGCTTTCTCAGGAAAAACACCATTTTTGTGTCTGTAACAAACACCTTTCATACCAACACAATTCAAAGAACTGATGGTAACAATAAATACAACATCAATAATACTAAAACTACATATTGCATCACTTGTTGTCCAATTATGATCACAATTTTGTGCCAGCATCAGTTCCATATAGGGGTAAACTCTTTGTGACCAGTTGTGGAACAAGTTGTTGGAGGGGCCACAGTATACCTTTGGAACTAGTGACGCAAGATATACTGGAAAATGGGGTCTAACTGCCCCCAGGGTTTTCACCAAAGATCCCAATAAGGTGTGATGGTACAGTAATGGTAGTGGCCACCAAATTACGTTGCTGCAGAGAGAACACCAGTTTGTGGCCCCTAGACTCTCCCCACCAGGGGTGAGTGGAACAGAAGGCTTTGGTGTTGGGACAGCATCTGAAGGGTATATTTTACAAGGGTCTGTATACATATTTAGCATCTGATTCTAGAATGTTGTACTACTACCTACTATAATTAATGTTTTAAAGACTTTTATAAAAATAATGACATAGATGCAATAAAACTAGTAATTTTTTCAGTAAGAAAAATATTCCTTTAAACGATGAATGCAATTGAACCTGGACCTGGTGTCTTTGATTTACTATCTCTTTATAGAGTTTTTTCAGTGTCCTTGGACATGTTTGCTGGTTGAGTATGTTAAATGCTATGGGTTGTTACTGAAGTTCCTAATCAACAATAGAACTGTTTCAAGGGTGGTCAACCTTTAAACCTGTTCATGAACCACCTTTATGTAGCAGTTGTTCACTAAATGTGAGATTCACATCACATTCATTCCATTGATTCTACTGTTCCAATGTAAATACTGAAACATTTTAAGCTTCTCCTTATGAAGTAGTAACATATTGTGATAAAATAACTCTTTGAAAGATGTTGTTGCTCCTTAAATAAGATTTGCGATAACGATAGATTGGACAGCTGGTTCACGCAATGCTCTGATGGTACTACCATTATACGTCAAAACACAAACATTGGAAGATCAAAGAAGACGGTCTGGAGGAAACAGACGCGTTAGAAAAGATTCTGGAGCACACACTCATATTTACTGATAATAAAAGCATCTCTTCTACTACTATTTACATAAACTTAAAACATTTGTTATGGTTACATAATAAACTGCCAGTCTGTAATAATGTTGTGCATCTGTTTAATTCTGCATTGTTTCATTCATTATAAAAACACCAATATGACCTCATTTGCATTTCATACAAATGTATATTTTCATATTTTTTATAGTTTAATTATTTTTGCAATAAAGTAGTTTATTCAACAAAATCTAGATTATGATTTTAGCAGCAAACAAAACTGTTTCTAGGAATTACTGGCCACCTACAGCCTCAACCACTTATATAGGCACCAGAAATATACTGGTCCTTGCGGTCCTCAGTCCCTCCTCACACAAATGACCTAGGTTGGTTTATTCCTGTTTTTATACTCGTCTCATCCTTTCCTTTTTTTCCATTCTTTTCACCAGCGCATCTTTGCATGTCATATACAGTCATACACATGTCAAATATTTTAAGGGAAAAAATCACCCAATGCAATATTTTTTTTTCCTGGAAAAAGTACATTGCAATCAATATAAGTACTATAATTAAAGGTAAAAATATAATTTAACTTCACATATAGCACACAATGGTAAAAACACAAGTCT
Organism: Pyxicephalus adspersus; assembly: GCF_032062135.1. Lineage (NCBI taxonomy): Eukaryota > Metazoa > Chordata > Amphibia > Anura > Pyxicephalidae > Pyxicephalus > Pyxicephalus adspersus. The sequence continues at coordinate 51,837,634 of NC_092860.1, forward strand.
GATTGGTATCAGTATGTGCACAGTTGTGACATTTCATATAAGTTACTGTCCTGCATATATGAGAGGTAGTGTAACCAGTTGTTTCTCAGGGAAATGTATTCTGAGAAAATTGTCCGGGGCAAACATGTCCCCATTAAGGGATTTCACAAATGGCTTGTCTGCTTTCCAATAAATATTTTTATTTCTATCATACATTTAATTTTTTTTTTGTCCAGGTGATAATAGTTATATGAAAAGACAGAAAGAAGTTCACAATGTAAAAACGTAAAAAAAGTATTGATTATTTATATTACTTATTTATATATATTGGTATAAACATTAAACAAACAAGTATTGTTGAAGAGTGGCTTGATTCAGTGTTTTTAGTTTTTTCATTCGTATGTAATGTGTTTTTTGTTGTTTATTTAATGGTTGCTACATCAATATTTCTTGTTTTTACATTGTGAAATTATGATTACAGGTTATTGAAAGTCTCTTCTTTAGTACCTCTATGTTACATTTGAAATTCTCCTATTGGGATGTGACTAGTTTTGCATTATTGAGTGTAAGCTCTTTGGAGCAGGGTCCTCTCCTCCTCCTGCGTCACTGGGCCTGGTTTATTAAAGCTCTCCAAGGCTGGAGAGAATACACTCATCAATGAAGCTAGGTGATCCAGGAAACCTGGAATGGATTTTTTCAAAGTAATTTGCTGTTTGCTAGCAAATGTTTTGAATCCTGGACCAGATCCATTCCATGTTTGCTGGATCACCTATCTTTACTGATGAAAGTGTATTCTCTCCAACCTTGGGGAGCTTTAATAAATCAGCGCTACTGTCTGTATCTTTCTGTCATTTGCAACCCCTTTTTGATTTTGCTTCCATCAAGGTACTGTATTTGATTCTTTTTTTTCTGTTTTTTTGATTGTTTGTTTTTATGCTTTTTCTATTGTATTTTTTTTACAAAACAGCAAAAATGTATTAGTAGTCATAATTTCAAATGTGCCTATACAGAATTTTTAGTGATACCTATGAGGCAAACCTAATAGGAACTGACTGGCAATCTGGCATCAAAAAGCTACTTGACATGAATTAAGATGGTATCAATTATTGTTTTGACATTGTGCCAATATTCCAAAAAGTAAATTTGATGTTATGCAAGAAAAGGTCTTTTAGGTAACTGAAATCATGAGTTGCACCAATACAAAAATCTATTTTTAACACAGCATAACCTTTTATGTCAATTAGAATTAGGTCTCCTACAAACTTGGCCATCTATCACAATATCGAGATAAAGACAAATGGTTGGACAAACCAATGTGACAGCTTACAAGGAACTGTCAAGATTTGTAAAAAAAAAACCAAAGATAAAAGGCAACTTTCTACAGCATGGTTTTGAAATATATGGCAAAATGTGTAGTGGTAATTCAGTGGTGATTATCACTAGTGAGGTATGACAATCTTTTTGGAAAGAACATAAACACATTGGAAGGACTAAAATGGCTCTATTGATAAAACAGGGAATCTGACATTCCCTCAAACATTCCCTGGTGGAAATCTATGATTGCTATGGAAACACATGAACGTGGAAGCTTCCCATGAGGGAATGTTTAAGGGGATGTCTGATTTCCTGTTTTATAGATAGAGCCCAAAGAGTCATAAAAAATTAAAAGTGAGGAAAATCTACTGGAAGATGTTTACAATGACCCAATTATTTCAGACACATTGCACTGCAAATGCAAGTCATCAAAAGAACAAAAGGTAATAGGCTAGAAAAGAAAAAAAAAAGAACCTTCAGAGAAAAAGTCAGAGTTCAAAAAAGTTTCAAGTCAACAAAATCTATTTCACGTACAAAATGGTATTTTAAATGAGGATGTTAGGTAAATGAATAAAAAAAACAGCTGTTTAATCTGTGTTGAAACTTTAATAATTTTCCAGAAATATGAACCATAAAAACGTATATTTTATTAATGGAGATCTCATTAACTGCTTGCTAAAGTAACAGGTTGCATTACAGGATAGTGGCATACTCATCCGAATAAACTAATAAATTAAAGTTTAGTTTACAGAGCAAAAAAAATAATAATGCCATGGAAAAAGGAAGAGCTTATTACTGTTTTAATAACAGCTCATTAAAATTCAACTGCAAGGTAAAGGTTAGAATAATGTGAGCTATGTTTGTTATTTCAAAGTTTATGTAGATTTATTCACTAAAACATATAGTAAGCAGTTTGCCATCCGATTATAAGTTTTGTTTAGGAAAATACAATGGTTCATATCCTATCTCTTGTAATGTTTAAGTGGGGTCGCCCCCCTATATACATAAATCAAAAGCAAAAATAAGACTAATACAACAAAATAAAAGAAAATTTGTCACAACTCAAAGTACAAACCCATTATAGTCATTTGGAGGCCCTTCCCATTCAATAGCCTGAGAGAGCAGACCAATTAGCTAGACATAGTCACCCTGATTCATCAATGAGATGCGCGTACGATCGACGCGCGTATGTACGCTCCAATCAGCAAGCTCTATTAACGCGAGTCGGGCCCGAGTTCCAGTGAACTTACTGGGTTCTCGGCTTGGATGGTATGCATTGATGTGATTTTATGTAATCCTCATGATTGTTAGTTTCATCTGTTGCTGCAATGTTTTTGTGCCTGGTTTGTAATGTCAGTTTCTGTAGTTTAGCGATTCTTCAGCAATGTCTTGTCATTTTTTCCACAAGTATTGAGTACAAATGTCTGCATGGTTTCCACACCAAACTCCTACTTGACTCCCCTCGTTGCCTTTGTCCCATTCTGACATATTGGTATTTGAATGTATTACGCACATGGTCCTTTTCTGAATAAATTGTCATGATTTTATTTCTTTTTTTTGTTTTTTTTTTTGTTTTAATAGTCTGACATTTGCACTCATGTTGATTTGCCCCCACACAACTCCTCTGATCATTGGTGGTAGTGTTATAGGTTTGTTGTCATTGTGCTGTGCTGCCTGATCTTAGCACTATTGTATACAAACACTATACAATAGGGCTAAGATCCAACAGCACAATGACAACAAACCGATAACACTACCCCTAATGATCAGAGGAATTGTGTGGCGGCAAATCAACATGAGTGAAAATGTCAGACTATTAGGACTATGTACATAATACATTCAAATACGAATATGTGACAATGGGAGAGAGGCAACGAGGGGGGTCAAGTAGAAGTTTGGTGCTTGTGGAAAAAATGACAACACATTGCTGAAGAATTGCTAAACTACAGAAACCGGCATTACAAACCAGGCACAAAAACATTGCAGCAACAGATGAAACTAACAATAATGAGGATTACAAAAAATCACATCAATGCATAACATCCAAGCAAACTTACTTGATTAACTGGGTAGTTTTGTGTGTATAAGAATATATTGTATTTCCATTTATTTCTATTTCTTTTCACAGGTTCTTTAGATGAATATTGTGGTGAATTAATCAGAGATAGTGATGTTCTCAAGTGCTGGTAATTCTGTTGATATATTCTGGAAAGAATTGCTCTCTGAAATTATAAAATTATAAAAACAGGCAAATAGCAATTTCAAGGAAACATCATCTAGATTTCCTAATATGGCAATATGTAACACATCAAACCAGTTTGGGGAGGAGAGCAACAATATTTTAAACAAAAAGACACTATGTACTTTAATAAAGCACCACAATGTGCACCACATTGAGCTTCACACCAGGACCAGCTTCAAGATCTGAACATGACACAGCCTAAATAAGTTATTGAAAGTTCAGTTAGGTAAAAGAAAAACCTTGTGGTACTCAAATGACCTGCTCCACTCCAATCCCAGAAGTCTGTTTGCAAAGAACTTTCTGTGGAACTACGCTTGACAGCACACTGCAGCAAAAAAAAAAAATGGGATAAGCCCCCCCCAAAAAAAATTACAGACCAGGGTGGTCAGAAAAATGGGGGGCAAGTGCATGTATTCCCTTATTCAGGCTCCTTGACACCTGCCAGACACCAAAAAAAGGAGGAAGTGGACAGGTAGCCCCATCCTAACCATGTCTTTCCCCAACAGACTCTTCCTCTTAACCTGTTCCCAAAATGATTGTGGGTATCCTCAGGGGCCACTGCTTTTTAAGAGACCTTTTAAAAGGAGGGCACATGTATGGTATAGGGGTACAATTTACCTATTCCTAGAATGGGTTAAACCAAAATATTTTTTGAAAGGAGCCATTATACCTGGATAATCAATACTTAAATTGACAGTGGTTTTAATGTTTTAGCTGATCAATGTAAGTATAACATTATTATCATTATTTATCATTAGTCGATTAAAAAATATTTTCAGTGCACAATGTGTTACTATACCAAGTAATAGTTTAATTTTAGGTAGATTTCGAGAGGGTTTAAAATATTATTTTAACCTCCCCAGCGGTAACCCTGAGTGTGACTTGGGGTAGCTAAAACAATGAAAAACAATGATAAATACTACGTTACCTGGTCCGTCGGTGTCCTTCTTCACGATCCCCATCCTCTTGCATCCTCAGCCAGCGTCCTCTGCATCTGATGAGTCAATTGGGAGTTCCCAGTGACGTCGGTGCGTACAGCCATTTCATTGGGGGAGTGGCGGGAATTTCAAATTATTTTGTATTGTATTCAATACAACATAACTGTATTGGATGCAATACAGTGGATTTATATGTCTAAAAGCAGTACATTGCCTTTCATTAAAATGTATTTTACAGTATAATAAATTAGTATGAGTATTATATTTTTTTAATCTTTTAAAAATGTATTTTTTAAAAAAGAAATTTTTTTTTTATAAATGATTCAATTTAATATGTTGATATGATTTTGTGTTTCAAACTTTTTTATACTTATACTATTATTTTATACTGTAAAATAAATTTTGAGTGAGTGAATCTTTATAAGTACACAGATGGCAATAAACAAAAGTATTTTCAAACATGCTTCACTTTAACCAAATTTATTTTAAAATTACTAATTGCAAGTATTTAGTTACATAATTTGTACTATGCTGCTGCCCATTACATTTTAGCAAACATTTACTATACAAAGTACCTACAAAATGGTAGAAAGTCATGGAGTCCTTGTGAATCCTCAAATAAAAAGAAATATAAATTAAAGAAATCAATAACCCCCTCTTTCCCCACATCCCCCAAACTGTCACTTTCTATTCCAGACTGTTTATGATTATGGTTATTAAAACTACTGATATTTCAGCATGGTATGGGTAGCTCATATTGTTTTTCTTTGATAAAAACACGATTAGTTTGTTGTTGCACTGTTTCTATGTGTTACTATCATCTGTGATCATTCTGTTCAATGCCACTACAAAGTAAACCCTCCCCTTCAGCTATTTCTTTGTTACCTTTATCCCCAATTGTATGTTTCTTGTTTTTTTTATTTTGTTTTATATTTTTTCAAAAAAATGTATAAAAATTACAATTACAATGGGTTTAAAATATTTTTCAAGAAAACATTTTTAAAAAGATAAACAGTTATATGGAGGAACTGAAAAATGTGTTACTTTATTTCCTAAGTGAATATTAAATTACCTACTGTTAGTTCAAGGTCTAATTAGTAATCAGAATTTTTTTAATTCAATAAAAACTTTTACTTATTCAAAATTGTTGATTCTAAAGCACTTTAGCACAAAGCATTTTCTATTCATGTAAAGAGAAATGTTTCTACTCTAAAAGTTTGTACATGGCAAAGGTAACATTTGCCCTATTGATTCATGTTAAGTGTGTCCCCATTGGGCCCTTAGTCTGTGTATATTTTATCCTGCTGCTGTGACAGAAGAGAAAAGTTTTTAACGAACAATACATCTCCATGTTTTTTCAAGCTCGAAAATGCTCTAAGACAGAATTTTTTTACACACAAAAACCCAAAGGTAAATACATTTGTATATGCAGTACAGTGTGTCAAGGAAAACAAAGACCTGTGTATTGAGGAGCCAAAAAGTCTAGCGTTCCAATCCCTTCACACATAAACTTTTTTGTCACTGCATTGACACAAGTGATGTCCTCTTGGGTACTACAGGGGAAACTAGATGAATATTAGTAACTCAACAATCTCAAGCTAAAGTCTCTTGGTTCCAACATAAAATAACAGATAAACAACATGTATAAAATATGGTAAATATATGCACAATATTCACTATATTTTTTTATTTAAATTAATTTTCTGGTAAAAGGATCTCTAAAGTTTAAAAAAAACTTAATTCAAGGACAATGAAGTGCACATACTGGACAAGTGATTTGCAAAACATGTGAAAATGGGCATCTGCATCAAACTGGAACAGCAATCCCTAAACAATGTTGAAGTATTTGACATCATCTGTTCCCACATATAACCCAAATTTTAACATCTCTATCCCAGCAATTTGACAAATGACACCTTTAACCAAGCAAATCCAAGTATTAGCAAAAACAAAAAACTGCCTAAATTAGTTGCCAAACATCTTAAAAATTACAGAACAAGTTCAGTTGAAAGTGAGAAACTACTACCAGCTGTATGGTATATATAATGTTGACTGGCAGTAAAAATATTAGCACAGTTCATTTAAGCAAGTTAACCTACTGTACTCACAATTTGTTACAATTTAGTCTAAACCCTTCTAGCCTTTAACATCTTTTTCAATAATCTCTAGTTGGGCAGACTAATATCACCGTTTCATTACAATATTCTAGTCCTCTATTATATGCTTGTTTTAGAAAAGAATATATAGAATGCCAAATCTAAAAATTATGGCAGCACATCTGCTATCTTACAAATTATGATCAGAGCACCTGTTTCATAGTTTTGTCCAATTAAATGGTAGGGTGCACTGAAAAACATATTTTATTTGCAGTTCACGTAGGAGTGCCTGCAATCTGCTTTTACACATTAAGCATACTTAAAATTGATGCTATTTCATAAGAAATAAAAAGATTCGGTTATCTCTAATTAAGCATCACAGAAATATAAACATTTTTGTTCAGTATAAACTTAATTTATGCTATGCAATAATTTTCCCATGGAAAGCTATTCTTTTAGGACATATTATTGGATTATAGTATTTCCAAGAATTATGATTTTATGGATGGCATATGTGTTGCAGAATTCAGTTATGATAATTTAAGTACATCCTGCAAACAGATAGATTGCTTAGGAAAGATTAGAATTGGTTTACAGGAAAGGTATAAGACAGCTTTTAGCAGAATAGACTGAAAAACATAACAGCATATAACGCCCCTTCCTTTGGGATAAACCACAATAATAAATGCATTACGAGACACCTAATCTATGCATTCATCTAAACTCCTCATTAATTATTTGAACCCTATAACACCGGTCTTCATAATGGAGAAGTAAATAAAAACTAAAATACATGACTTTTTCATAGACTGGCAACCTTTATATCAATTTAATGGTATGGACAGTTTCCAAGTCTCCAGAATCATACAAGTTTCACTTTTAGAAGGAAAAAGCATGCAAAAATTAGCAGATAAATGTACTTAATAAATAAATGAAAGATGATTTCCTCACCAAAATAAAAATGAATTGTCAGTAATGTGTGAATTATTACTGAGATAGATTGTGATGAGTTGCATTAGTCTAATCGCTTGCCTTTGATTCTGCAAAACTCTCTCACCATTACTTTAAAAAGCATTCACTATGAAAGCAAACAGTGAATTCCTAATGCTATTCATGAGACACTGCAACTGTGCCTGTGTTCCCTTTGAATACCCAATCATATATATATATCAAGGGAAATGTAGAAACCGGGATTTTTGCAAGTTTATAATTGTTTAATTGATATTCTTCACCAGGTGAGATTAACATTTACAGCATAAATAAAACATATGCAAAACACCAATTTTGAGTTTAGTTAACACATTTCACTGGGGGTTACTGGGGCCACTACATTTCTGGCAAGATCAACAGGACTTGAAAATGAAATGAGAAACAATTAGAGGAAATTGTAATTTAAAGTGCACCTGAGCCCAGAAAAAAAGATTTTTAAGCCTGTTTTTCACATACGTAACTTGCACTTAGGATTCATCAAAACGTGTTACTCACCATATTCACATCATTTTCCATGAGTATAGTTTACACATTTGAATTTCATCATGGAAGAAAGCACAGAACTGTTGTCCCACACAACTTCCGCAAGGGGCCCCATGTCCTTTGCCTAGCAGCGGTAAAAAAAAAAATCAGGCACTTTTAAAATTTTTGAAAAGTTATGAGCAAAATTTAGATATGTATTGTAAATGTATGTACTGCAGTAATTGGTGCAGTTATTAAAAAACTCAGTGCAAAATCAAAATAGCTGTTAATTGAATATCCTCCAGAGTTAAAGTTAAAAATTAAAACAGTATGCAAACAAAAAAAAAACACATGGGTTTAAAAAGTAGGAAGAAATATTTTTTTTTAGTATAGGCTGCTGTTTATGATTTTAAAAGTACTTCATATTTAGGCTTAGTCTACACGGACATTTTCCCCAGCGTTTAACCTGAGGCTTTAAATGCCCATGGTGGAAATTCCCAAAAATTCCAATAGGCTAATCTACACCAGGACACGTTCTTGAGGCAAGTTTTTGAGCATTATTTATATAGCTCCTTGCAACGTTTGAAAAATTAAAACGCAGAGTTATCGCAGGAAAATACAAGTAAATGCGTCTATTGATTTCAATAGGGGCATTTTCCCGAATTTTTCTGTGTTTTCCCATGTTTTTAAGTGCTAGAAACATAAAAGCAATAAAAACACTTGACTCATGTGGTCAGAGTACCAGAAGTAATGAAACATCAAAAGTTGGAATGCTATGAATTTCCTGGGATCTAATTACCCAGCTACCAGAAAATCCCATCCCCAATATCTTGCTGTGTGTGTGAATGGGTAAGTAGTAGCCAGTTAACCTGTGCGCTGGAAGTGCGCTCACTTTTCCATAACACCCACTTGCGACAGGCTTTGGCAACACAGAACAGCAGAGAAACCTACCTGTCTGATTGCTTCAGGTATCTTTAAAAAAAAAAAAAAGCTGAACTGCACATGTTCAGCTTAGCTTTGGTTACCAGGATATCTCCTTTTTATCATTTATATTTTCTGTTTTTCTAACACTTGTAATCCTGCCAACATCCCCAACATACATTAAAAAATACAAAAGACAAAAGGATATGGGCCTTTAACGGTAGTAGATATTATAAAAATTATCATAAATTTTTTTTCCTTCATTAAAAAACAACAATTAAAAGATACATGCCTTTTCCCCATACCAAATTTTAGGAAGAGTCTAATTGACATTCTAACATACATGGACTAGATACATTGTACACATTTAATATGTTGGGATCATCCGACGCGTTTCGCAGACTATGTCTGCTTCCTCAGGGATGTATTGGGTACAGCTAGTGAATGTATCAGCACAAAGGTTATCACAATCAACAGTATGCTTATTCCCTTAAAATCACAGCATACAGAGATGGCAGTATCCCATATATATTCCCCACAGTAATATTCAGCACTTCTCCAATTATTATAGGTAATGTTCACTCCATTGTGGAGTGTTCATAAGCAGTTATCTTCAAAAAATAGATTCAATCAAATAATTTCATCCATAACAGGCTTGCAATTAGATTATAAGGGGAACCGCCATCCTGGGGGATGGTGGTTCTCCCTATAATCTAATTGCAAGCCTAACTCCAACGTAAAATGTCAATTGAGACAGGTTGCTGATAATGAGATAAGAGTTGTTGTCAACATAGATTTATATATGACCTAGGATTAGGTGGTTAAGTTCCCAAAGTTTAATAATTCAAATAGCTTGGTTTTATGTATATGATGAGTAGACACTGCGACCCCAGCTTTTGAGACAGTTCAGCCACAAAGTGATATCACCATGTAATAATACAGAGCTCTTTAGATACTTAATGTTTTTATCTTAAATAAGGAAAGCACATTTTTGGCACATTGTAATGCGTTGCATTCCATTGCACTGTGAAATGTAACATTTTCTATTTTACCTTACACACATCAGCGCACTGCATAGGTATAAACTGGGCATGCTGGACACAACTTTTATCATCATGGAAGAAACATGGGGATCACCAAGGCAATTTATGAAACATTGCTTAGACTAAATTTTTTTCTACTTTATAATTCATACAATACAAAGTCACAAGATACATTTTAGGTGATCTGCGATACAAATGTCTCAATAAGACATTCTCTCTCTCATATATTTCAGTAAACACTGACATCCACTGTTACTTGTGTGAAACTTCTCTTTACGCAAGCAAAATGTATTTACTATGAGTGTTATTCCCCTAGATTTTAATATATATTTCAATTCAACAGTGTTTGGGTTTTTTTACTCATTTAAGAATTGTGAGCAATAATATTTAACAGATCATTTTACCAGATTTGTAACAAAAACCAAAGACTAAGTGTTTGAAACTCTATCACCATTAAACTCCCTATGAAACTCTATTGCCATTTATAAAACAATGGCAAAGTTGTAAAAAAATCTTGTCATCAGGAAGCACAAAAACACTCAAAAGGAGCTGCAAACACAAAAAGTGGAAATTTTTGTTTTATTTTCTGAAAAAGTGGTAAGGTTTTCATCCGATTGCCTCATGGAATCAGAAAGGAATGATTTTCCCTGTTGAAGTAAATTGTAATTTTTGCATTCCTCTGAGGACCAACTATAGTGTTTAGTGATTAACTCTGTAGTTCCACTGCAATCCCTGGGGCACTACAGGTTAATTATCCTGTAGTGCCCCAGGGATCGCCTGCAGTCACAGCTGTGACCACAAAGTTCCCAGGGTCATGTTCCACTATGATCCCTGGGGCACTACAGGTTAATTAACTCTTCTCAATGATTGCAGAGAATCATTATGTATCAAAATATTACTGTGCTGGAAAGTGTGTTACAGAGTAGGAGATATCATGTCATTATAAGATAACCTGTAAAAAAAAAATAATTAGTTAAATAAACACAAACACTCAATAAATTTATTTAACAATAATTTTTATTTTTCTTTAACATTTTTAAAATCTGAATTTTTGCAGTCGAATCTCGTTTTTTCGGGTCGGGTCTATCCGAATTTGAACAGCCCTTTTCAGGTCGAATATAAGGACAACCCGAATTCGAACACCAACACTAACCAACTATGTCTATAGGGTTTTATATCTGGGATTATTTCTTTCCCTAGTGGTTGAACTTGATGGATTTATGTTTTTTTCAACCTAACCTACTATGTAACTATGTTTTAAATCTATCTTTATTGCTACCCCCAAGACACCTGATAAAAATATCAGGGACAGGATATCACTTTAGAAACTCAGAAGTTTGGCTACAGTACCTTTCCAGCTTGAGGCTACTAGTGTCAAGCCAAATTAGGTAATAACTTTTAGCAATAAGAGTCAAACTTTTGATGAATACTCTTCGCCTCTTTTGTACCAAAAAACATAGGATTATTTCAAAATACAGAATAATTTATTTTTACCTATAGGGGAGATAGATAGTTTATAAAAAACTATATTCCAGGGTTAATGTATAACATGAAGCAATGTGATTCCTAACTACATATTTTTTGGATCACTGAATCCTTTAAACCAAATCTGACTGCCTCTGTGTCTGCACCTATTCTAAAGGAATGGGATGGTGTATGAATGAAAAGGTAAACATACCTTAAGCATGATGATGGCGCTCAAGTGGCTAACACTCCCACCTTGCAGCACTAGAGTGCCAAGTTCAATTTTCAGCTAAGACTACATTTGTATGCATTTCTTACATCTAAAAAAGCCCAAATCCAAAGGCTATCCGAAGGTAAAACAATTTATAAAAAGACAGCCTAGTGAACCAGGGAGCTGAAGCTAATAAATCCAGGTTCCCCTGGAGTATTTAGCCTTCTAATAGGTAAATCCAAAAGACTGCCTAAAGACAATTATTATGTATGTATAGGAAGCCCATGTTGAACTCGCTTATGGGTGCTTACTCATAGTAGAAACACCTTGTATATCAACTCCTTTAGATGCACATGCACCATAGCATTGTCCACAAGGGCCAAGGTTTTTAAAGTGAAAAGCTGATAATGAATCTACAGAAACATTGCGTGCACCCAGTAAGTCCCTAGCTTACAGCATGATATTTAGTGTAGGTCTACATAGGATTAAATAAAGAATTAGCCATATATACATTTTTTAAAAATGCTTTCCCAAAGACCACTGCTACAGCAAAGGTTTCAGAAATACTATACTTTCAGTAGCTCCACCTTTAGTGGAGTTCTATACCATAATTCTGCACTCTATGCCACTTGCCAACAAGCACCAAAGCTGCTGGAGCCTGCTGTATCTGTAATAGTTGCTACCTATCCGCTAGAAAGCCTTCTCAATAAGGTTCTTTAATACCTTTTTCTTTATAACTTCTTTCTTTTATAAGAAAGAAATTAATTCCAAACCAGTAAATCTTTATGGGCTTGTTTGTTCATAAGCATGTGTAAAAAAAAGTAAAACTCAAATCAATTGCAAAATGCAAAAACAGGGAATAATTGCCTAGAAACAAATTCTTCCCACCAGTGTAATTCCAAATGCAAACACAAGAAGACCCTAAAAGCTATTCAATCAATCAAAATTCAATCAATACCTGATCATATGAATTTTTTTATGAACACTATCACTACAGAAATAACAGTGATGCCTAAAAAGAATAAATTGTTTCCAGGCTGTACGGATTTTTCCTTTGCCAGAGAAATATTAACAAATACACCTAACTAAATTTACATATGTTCTCTAAAAACCGGATCCAATAAAGACAAAAAACCCCACAAAAATAGTAAAATTAGGAATAGTAAAAATTTTGGTAGAATGATAAAGCAGCACATATAGGACTTAGGCAATATACTCCTATTTAAACATTAAATGTGTATGATAATTTAACACACTGGTCATATCATAAAGTCAATGCAATCACCACATTATTTTAGACTGTAAAGTCTTTTTAAATTCAATCCCATCTATGACACACACAAAAAAATGTACTTGCAAGATCCAACTAACCTTAGTTATACTAACAGTCATAAGCACACAGAAAAATGTGCTTGGATATAAAGTTATATTATACTTAACAGCAGCTCATTAAAGAGCAAATATTAGTCCAAAAGATTGCAACTGTACCTTTAGGAAATGCCACTGGCACTATCCATTCCCATCTAAAACACCTCTGTGGGGTCACACTTGTGCACTGACTTGAGGTCAAAAGCACTTTCAAGTCAACCTGCAGGCTCTGAAAATCCTAGTCAGGCTCCGGGCTCTGACACACAGCTTCTCCTACACAGGCAACATGCTAGTATGGCAGATCAAAGTTCCTTAAAATCACAAAGTTCCTTAAAACAGCTGTTTCTCAGTGGTAACAGAAAACGTCTAGCAACAGATGACACTGTTTGATAATTTAATATAGTTAAACTATCCATACAATACATTATAACTAACATAAAATTATCTTACATTACTTATTATCAATAAATACAAATTTGAAATCAAATTCCACATTCAGACCTTTAGGAATAGTAGTTTTTAAACAGAAAATCCATTTCTGTTTCTCAACACGAAACAGACTACTTCAAATTTCCCCCCCTTCAATGCTTTTTTATTGTATATTGCAATCATTTTCAGACCTCCATGATCACATCGGCTTATACTAAAGTAATTTATCAATTCTCTCCTCCTCCCCCTTTCCCCCCTCCTCTGGCTTTTGGGGGAATGGGAGCACCGGACCACACCGGTGCCACTTGTTGGGCTAATGTCTGGTCAGTTATGCCCTCACAACAAGCCCACCTGGCCTCGTTTGGGCATCGGTTTCTCTGATGCCCAGGATGATGAAGGGTGGGGTGTCAACACCCCCTAGGAGACCTGTACAACTGTACATTTCCTACCCCCCTCCCCTGTTTTCCTATTTAGGTCCAAAGCATCTCTTTAAGATGCATAAGGGAGGGCATCTTCTTTCTTTTAACTTGTTAGAAAAGAAAAATCCTGGACCAAAACCAAAATGCAGGACATACAAAGCTGGTTTCAAACTCAAGGTTGTGTCAATGATAAAAAAACAAGTGAGGGAGTGGTGGAAAATAAAGACTGACTTAGAACAAATTCCAAAAGCTAAAAAAGCTCAACATGCTTTAACATCTTCTTATGAGGCTCTAGAGACTGAATTGCATAAATGGAAGTGTCATCAAAATAGTTACTGCGTAACACGCATGGGAATTCGCTTACGTGCCCCTTTAAATGGCCAAGGACAAATAGAACAAATAGAAAGCACCAGGCATTGAAACATTTGCTGCGTCAGCAGGATGGTGTTCCTGCTTTATGAATAGGTTTGGCCTATGTTTGCGACAAAGAACAAAGCTTTTGCATTCACATCATTCCATTAATGTATCTAAAAACAAAGAAGTATTCATAATTATAACCTTGAAGTAATTGGGAATATGGATGAAACAGCCATTACTTTTGATCTTCCAAGCAACAGAATTGTGGCAAGTTTGAGAGAAAAAGTTATTAAGTATCACAGGAAATGGAAAAAAAAAACATTTCAGTCATTTTGTTATATTTGGCTAATGGAACCAAGCTGCTGCCTGCCATTATTTTTAAAAGAAATACCTTGCAAAAAAAGGTCAAATTCCCATTTCAAATTACTGTGCGCACACATGTTAAAGGCTGGATGAAGAACAAAAATTGGCAGGAAGAAATTTACTACAGACGACCAGGAGCGTCCTTAAAGAAAAAAACATCATTGCTAGTTTGGGATATGTTCAGAGCCCACATATCCGATGACAATTACTTTTGAGCCCCTGAAATTAAGTGATTGTGTAAAAAAAAGCTTTAGTTCCCCACATTTTTATGCAATCTTTTTGTTCAACCCACTGAATTAAAGCTGAAAGTCTGCAGTTCAACTGCATCTGAGTTGTTTCATTTAAAATTCTTTGTGGTAATGTACAGAACCAAGATTAGAAAAAAGTTTCTGTCCAAATATTTATGGACAAATATTTATTAGTGTACAAAGATGAAACATCTGCTGAAACCAATATAAAATTCCCATTATGCTGTATGTAATTAAAAAGATTAAGAATATGTTTGGTATCCCAAAAAATTAAAGCAGATCAGATATTTGTTGCAAATATAAATCAATATATTCCCCCCAATCTTAAGATAAAGTAATTTATCCCAATCACTATCAATTTTCCAGGTGGTCTAATAGAACCTTCATGCACCTTTGGTAAGTAATAAATGACTAGTGTAGTCAGTGCCAAAGGAACCAAATAATCATTTTAAATTGCATCTCATAATTCTCTATTGATCTTCAGTTTCCCCTGCTACACATGATTGAACTTATCATATGGATACGATCATTCCAATTTGGATGATGACACCTCAAAGTAGAAATATAAACAGTCCTAGTAATAGCTTTAGCGTTCTGATTCTGTCCATATTTCCATGCAAAAAGAGGTACAATTGATGGCATAAAAATTTATTTTATATTGTAGACCTATAATTCTTAGGCATAACTCACCGACACATTTCTAATAGTTATTAAATTTATTAATAAACTTTAAAAAAAAATGTATAATGTAATAAAACTGTACAGCAACATATATATATATATTATATGAATATTTCTTTGTATTGGACTCAAAATAGCTATTTTTTATTAAATCCAATCCAAAACTTTTTGAATTTCCTGCCACTAAGTCCCGGCCACACCTATGCATGCACAAACGTCACCATGAATCCCTGTAGGATGTCTCTGCACTTCGCGGCTGGACATCGGAGGAGGCAGACATGTCCCCAGGACCTGCGGGGACCAGCAAGACACCAGGGGGCAACGATGGAACAAGGTAAGTGGGTTTTTATTCTGCTTTTAGCTACCCTGAGTCTGACTCAGGATTACTGCTTTTTGCAAGTAAAATCGACCCCGAGTCAGACTCGGGATTACCGTTACGGGGGTTAAAACGTTTTTAGGGTATATAAAAGAATAATTGTTATCACAAATTACAAAATCCAAAAAATGTACACTCTTATATGTTACCATCAAATTAATATTTAATTAATTGGAATTTAGCTCTGAGATAAAAGATAATACAGAAACAACATATCCTTTTAATTTAAAAATAATATTGGGAGTATACCTCCCCCCCCAATTAAATTAGTGAATCATGACCCCCTATACAAACATTTTTTTACCATTATTCTAAAAAACAAATGTCTTAACTAGGGGCATATTTAGCTCCCATAGTGAATCTGAGTGATCCAGCAAACCTGAAATGCTTCTGGTCTAGGATTCAAAACATTTGCTAGCAAAAGTGACTGAAGAAATCTATTACAGGTTTACTGGATCACCCAGATTCACTGGTGAAAGTGTATCCTCTCCAGCCCTGGAGAGCTTTAATAAAATGTGCCCACTGTGACCAAACTTCCAATAACATGTACCTAACAGTGTTCCAAAAATGAAGCTGGTGATGGTCAACTAGTATGGAAAATCAACAAAGGGAAAATCCTGAATGGATTGGTTTGTTGGTTTCCAGCAATCAGGATGAATGTATCTTTCTGGATCTGTTCCATCTATAGAGGATTTTGGAAGTAGCAGAAACATTTTTGGTGTGTCCTGCATGGTTACAGCTTTCAGGATTGTGTCCTTTGTTGATTTTCCATACTATCTAGATCTACAGACAAGGTGTTATTCTAGTGTTAACATTTCTAGGAAGTAACAAAACAATTTGATCAATTATCCCAAGGTAAGCAATCATTTTTCAACAACATAAGTTCATTGTGTTTAATGAATTGAACACACTGAGATATTCACAATTCTTGCTATTGGTTTCACATATCCCCTGAGGAAGCCCTCTGGGCGAAACATGTCGGGAAAGGAAACCGTTTTCTTTTCTATACAAACATAGCAATATCAATCAAAGTGTGATTGTATCTATTTGTACTGTATGTTTTTGTAAGGTATACATATTACTGTTTTATTCATGTAACAATATTAAATAATAAAGCTATGTTTTTATTCTATTATAATATTGAATAATGGATGCCTTTCAAATAGCCTTCCCTTTCCCTCTTTCTTAACAAATTTCTAGAATTTTTTGAGGCTAGACACATCCTGATCACCTGGCTTACTGGGGCTAATTGAAATTCCCTTCTGGACAATTTCTCTTTTGTAATAGTGGCAACTAGCTTACTAATTCATAACTAGTATATTCAACAAACATGTCTTTTTATCATAAAATCATCAGCAATTATTTAATTATATATTCAATACTTAGGTTTGGAGACAAACCTTTTGGACCTGAATTGTCGGGACAAGTTGTGAAACTAAGCTCTTTCAGTAGAGATTCATATTACAATACTTTTCTTTAAAAGCTGGAAATGAAAGACTGTACATACCAACGTTTTATTGGTATACCTAAAATGGTTGTACAGTACACCTTGATCCAGCTAAAAAATCATTATGAATACATAGTATGTAACACTAACATTTTTTCACTGGCAAATTGTCCACTGTGGCTTTTTTGCCGTTAAACAAATATTTACGTGATTTGGGATCCACATAGTCAGCTCAGTTCTCTACTTGACTTTGAGGTTAAATGATGTTTCTCTGATATGTTTCAGAATCTTTTTGTACTTTTATCACATAATTTCTACTTGCAGAATGTGAAAAAATTGAAACACCCTTACCACTTCCGTAGCAATTAGGCATGTTAGTTGTAGCCATGTGCAGATAACCAAATGCACTTAATGAACTAAACCTCACCAAATGAGACCACCTCTACAAAAGCAGAAGTTTTGGCAGTTTGCTGGTCACAATCACGTGTGTATTAACACAATGCCAAGGAAGACATCAGCAATAACCTTAGAGAAGCAATTGTTGCTGCTCATCAGGTTGTTATGGGTTACAATGCAATTTCCAAGCAATTTGAAGGTGATCATTCTACAGTGAAAATGGTTTTTTAAAGTGGAAAACATTTGACAGTTGCCAATCTTTGCAGGAGTGGACATTTAAGCAAGTTCACTTCAAGATCAGATTGTGCAATGCTCTGCGAAATTGCAAAAATCCTCAAGAGATTTGTTTGCATATGAAATAGTACAATTGGCCAAGTTGCATCTGAACAAACCACTAGCATGTTAAAACAAAATCCTTTGGACTATTATGACCAAAGTGGAGGTGTTTGGCCATAATACACAGTGCCTTGATTGTCGAAAACCAAACACAGAATATCCGCACAAACACTTCATAGCAATTGTTCAACACCGTGGTGGAGGGGCGATAATTTGGGTCTGTTTTGCAGCCACAGAACCTGGGCACCTTGTAGACATTGAGCCTGTTTTATTAAAGCTCTCCAAGACTGGAGAATACACTTTCATCAGTAAAGCTGGGTGATCCTACAAACCTGGAATTGATCTGATCCAGGAGAGTTTTAAAAAATCAGGCCCATTGAGTGAATCATGAACCTCTCTGTATACCAAAGTTTTCAAAAGTCAAATGTCAAGCCATCTGTATGACAGCTAAAGCCTGAAATGGCGTCATGCAACAGAATAGTGATCCTTACTGAATAGTGGTCCTTCAGTGATACCACTGAATAGTGGTCCTTACTAACCTTGCTGTAGCATACAATAATATTTGGAAAGTAAGAGTTTTATCAAGTGAAACTTTGTTGTGCAACATAATAACTAAAGCTACATACACAAGTTAGACTTTTGTCTTTAAAAAGGATCTTTCATGATCCTTTTGAACGACATAACACTGTGAGATGCACTGTACATACAGCGTGGTTCTACTTTATGGGGAGAAGAGGGGGTAGAACAAGCGAGCGACACCTTCTGTGCTCTCTCCCCTTCACTTGCATTACAGTCATTTGTGGACCTGCCAGGACAGAACCATAAGCGTCGGACGGCCGCTGTACATGTATCTGACGTGCGTACGTACCCTAAAGGATAAATCTTAAATAGAAGATTAATTAAGGGGTTTGACAATAATAAACATTGCCATGTGTACTAAGTAGCACACGTATACTTTGCATAATCTCAGTTTTGGCAGGATCCTTGAGTTTTTTTTCTTTGTTGATTTTTGCTAACAAAATGTACAAAAAAAAAAACATAAAAATACATTATAACTAAGCTGCACCATTTTTACCCTTCTAACTTTAAATATTAAACAAGAAAACCAGTAAAAGTTAAAAGGAATGCCTGTTGCTGGAAACCTTTATTTAAAAAAAAGCCCTTAAATTACCTAACGCTGGTTTTAACATGTATTTAAAAAGTTAAGTATAACAGAAAGGCAAGTGGTAATAATTTCATGTTCTCTAGTTCTCAGTATTATTTTTCCATTGGTATACATTCAAACAGGAATACATAAGAGGAATCATAGTTTAGTTTACTTTAATATCTATCTAATGTGGTCCTTTACTAAAACCACTGAAACCTATAACACATAAAAAAGTGTTTTATTCGTGTGAAAAAAGCAACTTTTAAACCTAATCAAATCCAGGGTGAACATAAAACATGATGATGGTAAATATTAATTAATATAATACGCTCTCAAATGTCCCTTGTAATTATTTATCTCATTTCCTTATGTTTCTTTCATTTATATCTGATTTATGGGTCTTAATAAAACCAATACAGGTAGTCCCAGAGTTAAGGACATCTGACTTACGGACGGACGACTCCTAGATACGATGGGACTACCTGTACATTGTTTATCAAAAATACAGTTCCACACAATACCTTTTATCCAATCACAATAGTATTGCATTTGTTTTTAAGATAGCCCAGAAAAAAGACAAAGGATTGGTTAACAAGACACTTGTAGGTTTCACATGTTATACATAATATTATTATACTTATTATATTATTAAAAACTCACATAACCTTTTTGACTTTACATACACTAGCACATACACTCAGTAGTACTGAGCTGGTATCAATGCATGTTTGTGCAGCTGAGCACAAGTGGAGGAAATCTGGCCTCAATGCTGACTTCATGGAATACAATGCCAGACTACAACACTTTAACACTGAGCTCACTGTCACCAAGAAACATTTTTTCTCCGTTATCATTTCCTCTCAGGCTTTCAACCCACGCAACCTCTTCTCAACAATTGACTCCCTCCTAAACCCCACACCTGCTCCCCCCACAACCACCTTCTCTGCCCAAGACATTGCCACCTACTTTAGAGATAAAAGTTACAAAATCAGACATGATGTCTCTGCTCATCGAACCACTCAAACCATATCTCCCTTCCACCTGTAAATTATCACTGGCCTCTCTCTGCCCTGTTACTCTGGATGAAGCCTCCTCTCTTATCATCTCCGTCTAATACCTGTCCGCATGACCCAATTTCCTCCAATCTACTCTGTGCCCATTCCTCCACCCTAACTGAACTAATAAACATCTCCCTTTCTACTGGTATCTACTCCTCCGCTTTTAAATATGTCATATATTCTCCCTATCCTGAAGAAACCCTTGTTACACTCCTCCCTACCTTTTAGCTACCTATCTCCCCATTCCCTCGGTAGTCTCATTTCCTCCTTTGGTTTACAGTACTATCTGTATGCTGATGACACTCGATTAGACCTGTCCACCCGACTTGTCTCCCTCAGTCCTGGATAAGGATTGATGCTGCCTGTCAGCCATCTCGGGATGTGACATGTACTAGAGACCGTACACACAAAAGATTGCGAACGATTGTCGCCCAATAACCTTCAATTTTGCCCTCTCATTTACCCGCCATATTCAGAACATTTCCAGGTCCTGTCATTTTCACCTACGCAACCTCTGCAAAATGCGCCCCTACCTGTCCCCTGAGACCACCAAACTCCTTGTACATGCTCTTATCATCTCTCGTCCAGACTACTGTAACCTCCTTCTCGCTGGTATTCCACTAACCTGACTCTCTCCTCTACAATCTATTATGAATGCTGCAGCCAAACTCATCCATCCTTCCCACCGATCTTCTTCTGCTGCATCTCTTTGTAGTTCTCTTCATTTGCTTTTATTTCATCTTAGAATCAAATTCAAGCTCATGTGCTTTGCCTTCAAATCCCTCCCCATCCCAGTTCTTGTCCCACTTACCTTTCTGACCTGGTAGAAAAATACTCCCCTAGCTGCTCTCTTCGCTCCTCCAATGACCTACTACTGACTTCCTCACTCATAACCTCATCACACGCACGGCTCTAAGACTTTTCTCTGGAATCCCTGGAATGGTCTTCCTTGTCCTTTTCAGCTTGCTCCTACTTTCTGCTCACTACATATCTCCCCTCCTATTGTGTGTTACTTCCCCTACCTCCTAGATTGTAAGCTCTTCGAGGTAAGGTCTTCTCCTCCTGTGTCACTGTCTGTATTTGTCTGTCATTTAAAACCCCTATTTATTGTACAGGGCTGCCTACTATGTTGGCGCTATATAAATTCTTTTTATTATTAATAAATAATCTATAAAGTAAAAACGTTTTTTTTTAAGTTCAACACCGCCGCTTTAAATATTGATTGACACCTAATGGGAGCACAGAGCCTTCCAGGATACCTACATCACATATTCGAGGAGGCTCTGGCTGCTCTTTCTACGCATGCCCTGATCTCGGACATGGGCAGAAGGGGCATCTTTTCCTCCAAGGGGAGATTCCGATATTACATATGCGCAGTGAGATTTACTCCCCTTCACCCGATCTCGCCCCTGCGTAGTGCGAGATCGTGTGACAGGGCAAGAAAACAGGAAGAGAAGGTAAAATATAGCGGAGCACAGCACTTCTTCTTCTTCCCAGGACCACACGGGACCGGATCACAAGAAGGATCAGTGCCATTGAGGGACGTGCCGGATTAAAGGTGTTTTTTTTTTTTTTTTGGTATTAGTTACTTCCCCTTTAAATAGAGGTTGCAAATGACAGATACAAACAATGACACATGAGGACAGAACCCTGCCCAGATGAGCTTACAATCTACAAGTACATCTATTTATTTGTGTACTGCTTGTATTTAAAGAAATGTGTGTGCATCAGTCCCATCCTTAGACTCTGCAGCACACACTAACAGCAGGTCAGCTTCAGAAATAATTCCAGACATGCGGTTCTCCAAGCTAGGAATACACCATGTGAGTTATTGCAATACATATTTACTGATCAGACATTAACCAAAAATAAAGATTTCATACTTTTTAGGTCTAATATACTTTTTCTGGTGATTGTCTATCACTGCAATATACAATATTTGATTGGATTAATATTGTCACAAAAAGTGCTTTCAATTTTAATATAATGATCATTTAGGAAAAAACACACCCAATCAAGTTTTAGTTTACAAACAGCTAAAAAAAAAAATCTTAAATATGATCACTTTGAAAATTCAAACAAAAATCACTGGCTAGCTTAACTTTTAAACCTGAGGCCATGATTCATATATCTAAATAACCAGCCAAGGTGAAGGCTTGTAATTGCATGTATGATTTTTTTTATTTTTTTTAACGAGTTTTCTCCTACGAAACAAATAAACGACATACACTAAACTAACTACACCACACCACAGGAAGCGGAAGGGTGTGTATCAGTTTCTCCTGAAACGTGTCAGTCGCGATTGCAAGCTAGGTAGAGTGAGTCCTCAGTGGCCATAATTATTGAGGGCAAATCTACTACTATTGCCAAGCGGCTTTCACGCCGCACGCGAAATTCTGGAGAAAACAGCTTAGTCAGTTCATGTGCATGCATTAGTCATCAAAACAAAGGAAACTAAGCAAATTGTAACATTTATGTGAATTGTTTTTTGGTGCAGTGTAAATTTTGCCCTCAAAGAACATGGAGGTGAATGGTGTCGCGAACAATACGTCATCATTAGCAGACGGTTTCCCTATCGCCACTTTGCGTGCCCGTACTATTCCAGGGGCTGAAGATGGCGAATTCAGGGGGTGCTGCGAGCTCTACCGCCCTGGCTTCTCTCTGGAGCGATGTAAATAAAGCTGGACAGAACGGGGACTACTCTCGAGCTCTAAAGTCCGTCAATAGAAGTAAGTGAGGGCAGCCTTACCTTTTATTTGTGTGTAGCTTATTATCTGTGAGGCTTTTTTTTTTTTTAGATGTTGTCAGGTAAATATTGCTCTGTGGATTTTGTTTTGGTGGGGCTGGATGTTCATTCATTCAGATTGCAATAACATTTATTTTAATGAAAAGTAGAGCAGATTTTCCTGAGCATGTGACTGAGAGTTGTGTGATTGCTGTACAATTCCCATTCTGCTCTACATGGCCTCACATATGGTTCTGCTGACTTTATGTCCCAGGAACAGTAAAAATGAGAAAGCCTACATGTTTTGTTTTTTTTTTTTTTGTTGATTGATCGCATAATCCATTTTAAAAAGAAAATTCAGGTAATGGGTGAGCAAAACAATGATTGTTAGGACTGGTGAGGCTCCATAATGCAATATGTTGCATCCAGAGGTAAAGCAGAACACCTCCAGACCCTAAACTATCATGTATGCTGCACCATTGAAGCAAGGTGGAATCAGCTGATCTGTGCTTGCTGTTCATTTTTATATGATGTACGTCAGATCAGAAAACTGTACCATCTGTGGGCGGGTTTGAATCTCAGCCAGGACACTATCTGCATGGAGTTTGCAGGTTCTCCCCGTATTTGTGTGGGTTTCCTTCCATATTTCAAAAACATGCAGTTAGATTATAAGCTTCCCCCCAAAATTATCCTGGGACTGTATAAAAGACAAATGACTATGGTAGGGACATTAGATTGTGAGCTCCCTTCAGGGTTGCTGTGTAATATTTCGACACTATATGAATATTGTGTAGTAATAATAATCTGTGCATTGTGAGAGCCTGGAAAAAAATTGATTATTGAAATTATGTCCAGTTAAGCAGAACTTCATACTAATTATTTTGTGTTAAATATATTTGAGCTTAAATCCTATATAAAATAAAATCGGTCTATATGTTATGCAGTTTTGCACAGTAAAAGCAACCGATGCTCCCATTTAAACATTACTTGCAATTATAAAGCTAGAGGAGTTACTATATTTTAAAACAATTTTTATCTCATTGTTAGATAATTGGGCACACAAAAAAACAATTAAAAAAAAATCTATCCAAGATGATTCTTGAGTTCCATGAGCAATACAAACTGGCAGGTTTGTTCAGGTGAATATTGTTCATTTGCAAGGATGTCTCTAGAACTATATAGCACAGAACCATATTAATATTACCCAATATTACACTGTACACAGCGCTGTACATTAAATATGTGTAACTTGCAGTCCATTAGTATATAAAAATATGGACGTCCTTGTGTCAAGCTCTTCAAAAAATCATGTTACCTTATGTATGGAAACGTGCGATGTGATATTTTTGTTGGGAATCATTGATTCATGATGACTTGTCTAGCATCTGGTACTGCGCCACGGTATACAACTGGAAAGATTGTGTGAGATCCTAATGTTTTCGGTTTTACCTTTCCTATTGTGTCATTGTATAACTAAGAAATGACCCATACATTTAAAGGAAAGGGTTCAACCTGAATATGTCTGGAATATATAATCCTTTTCTTTGATTTGTCTTTATTAACAACTGAGCATATCATCAAACACATTTTATATCTGATAATTTTTTTTTTTTTATATACCTTTGCATTTTGAAGCAGCATATGTGTTCTTTTTCTTTTCTTCCAGTTTTACAGGTGGCAAAGGATGATGTCAAAGCTTTGCACTGTAAAGTGGTCTGCCTTATCCAGAATGGAACCTTTAAAGAAGCCCTTACTGTAATCAACAACAACACTAAAGTGCTAACCAGGTAAACTGGTAAAGTATTTACATATGTTCTAAGTCATTGTTTTGTTTTAATAATAGTACAGCAGTATGCAATTTTTACCCCAAGCATGTGTGACTTCTTTCTCCATAATATAGCACCAACATATTAGGCAGCGCTTTACATTACCCTTATTTAAATTAAAATATTACTGTCGTTTTCCTTTGTACCCGCACAGGAGCCTTTAGAAATGAAAATTTGATAGCTCACTTTTTTCCCCCCTCATAAAACTGCATGCTGGTTTCTGCCTCCCTGTACCTCCTTCTGTGCTGTAAAGTTTTCTCTTTAGATGCATGGTAGTGCAGATCAAGTCTCCTATCTCCAAATGGAATGTTCTGTGAGTGTCTGAAAAAACCTGGTTTACAGCAAAACGATGCTTACACAGAGCTAGACCATACTAGAAGTATTTATCTTTATATAAAGTAACCCATCATGTCATAAACTGCATGGGCATGTACAAATTACATATCATGTTTATTGAGCATATCATTATATTAAACAGTTGAAATAAAAACAGGTGGAAAGCCCATATATAGATGTACTTAATCAATTTCCATACCAATCTAGTCTAGTTGGTTACAGGGTGACAAACGAAAATCTGGCCATCGATAATCTGGTTCTTTCAGTTTTCCAGCATGAATTTCGGATTGCATTGTCAATACAGGGACTGCAGTACACTGTTTGCCCACTAATGTTTTGATGGCGCTGTTCTGCAGAAACAGCTGTTAGGTCTTAACTTGCTAAACTAAATACACATTGGGAGGTCCCTGCTCCCTGGAACTGTGCCAGATGTCTGCGGGTGCTACAAGAAGAAGGCTGGCGTGTGTGTGGAGGTAAGTATAAAAAAAAAATCTGGAATTTTCAAATTCCGGCACTCCTCAGGTCCGGAGGTTGCCGGATTATTGATTGTCAACCTGTACTAGTAACTGAAAATGATTGACGGTATAAAAGGCAGTGTGTAGCCTACATTGCAGTTGCTTTTTTTGTAATCTGCCTCATATGGATTATTACCTTTTATTGTTTCTTTTTTATGTAGTGACATAATAGCATTCGAAAAAGCATACTGTGAGTACAGGTTAAACAAAATTGAGAATGCTTTGAAAACCATAGAAAATGCTCCTGTGAAGACGGATAAACTGAAGGAACTGCAAGGACAAGTGGTAAGATATATGTATAATGTGTTTTTGTAATTGCCATTCTTCTATTTATCTGTTAATGGATACATGGGAATCAAGGGCAAAGTAATAAAAACATTTTTTAGTCAACATACACTAGACTGAAAGATGAATGAATCGGGAGCTATGCATACAGCGGTGCCATGCTCTATGGAGAGGGGTGGGGGCAGAACGAGCGAAAAGTACCCAACTGCGCTCCCCTCCCTTCACTTCCATTGCAGTCATTTATCTTCTGTCGTTCACGGATCTGCCATCAGGCGTCAGGTGGGTGGCCTCTGTACACGTCAGATTCTAGCCTAAGATAAGCCCTGTGGCTTGTATCATCTGAGAATCATCTGACGTGTACGAAGCCTTAGTTTGTAAACCTGAGAAAGCTTAGAAGCATGTTTTTAGGTTTTGGATGCAGTCTGTGACACTAATGGTGATGATGGTGAGGTGATGAAAATCTGTATGCCTGGTTTAATTTGCCAAAAGAATTTTTATATCTGTACATTGATTCATAGCCCTATGGCAGAGCAAGTGGATAATACCCTTGTGAAACAGAGGTATCAGTTTTCCATCCCCAGCCCACTGTTAGGAAAGTGAAAGAGAAGCAGCAGGCTGGTGAGGTTATCCCTCTGCTAGCTAAAATATTTTCTTCTATCTGAATGTTCCTATTTGACATATTCATCTGTCACAGCAGTTGCTATATAGGGAATTGCTAAAAATCAATTAAATTTAAAAATAAAATTTTAATATTGATGTAAAAC
Organism: Pyxicephalus adspersus; assembly: GCF_032062135.1. Taxonomy (NCBI): domain Eukaryota; kingdom Metazoa; phylum Chordata; class Amphibia; order Anura; family Pyxicephalidae; genus Pyxicephalus; species Pyxicephalus adspersus. Next base: position 51,864,370 of record NC_092860.1, read on the forward strand.
CAACACTGCATTTTTATCATGCTTTGTAACAGTTCTCTATGCGCTTTTTTCATTGTATTCATTACTGTATAATAGTAAATAAATATTGCTATTATTCTTTTTAAGCTTTATAGATTGGAACGGTATGAAGAATGCATATCGGTTTATAGAGATATTATTCGGAATTCACAAGATGATTATGATGAAGAGAGACAAACAAACCTTTCTGCTGTTGTGGCCGCTATGAGTCTTTGGGAGAAGCAAGCATCGGTAAAAGGCTTTGGTTTTCTGTCCTAATTACTTCATTACTTTTTTGCATTGCACAATGTGTAATAGCATGAATTTTTGGAAGGTAGCTGCAGCTCTGGGTGTTTACACTCGGGCATAAGGGGATAAGGGCGATATTGTTTTTGTAAACCTACAGACTGAGTGGAGTGCAGACGTGCAAAATGTATTTAAAAAAGAAATCAAGGAATAATCTTTGGAAAGCACTGCAAGTGAAATGTATTAATGTTAGGAGGTTTTTCTTAGTTTTCTATACAGTAGAAAATGCTATGTTGAATTTAAGCAATTGCCCCTTACCCATGGGAACATTTTCTTTTTCTTTTGCTGAACACCGTTTTGTATTTTTTGTAGGAAGACTACGGTTTGCAGGAGACCTCTTATGAACTATGTTTCAATGCAGCTTGTACTTTAATAGGGCAGGGAAAGTTGAATGACGCGTTGAAAAAACTTCGGAAGGCGGAACGTAAGTGTGCTGTAAACATTGGCATGTTTTGTGAGCTATCATGAAAACCTGCCCATCCTGAAAACAAAAAATGTGTAGAAAGTGCCAGACCCTAGAGAAACTAAAATCTGACCCTGTTCATAAGCAGAAGTTGGTCACAAAGTGACCCTGGCGTTAGCTTCAAAGATTCTTGCTAAAGCTACCATTTAATAGAGGAGGTATTAATCTCACTTCTCTGGTGCCCATGTCCCATATGTTTGTTACATTCCCGCTCTTGCAAATTCTATTCCACTAATGGGGGTTCTTGGATGTCTGTATGGGTACAGTTGTAAAGGCATATATCTCCTGTATTTAAATTGCTTACTTTTCATTGCCCATCATTACCCTGTCATAGTGTGCATCGGGCATTACCTAGCTGAAAGAAAGCCAGCATCATCCTTACTTTACTTGAGGCAGCCCTTTCATCCATTGGATTTTAGCTCTGTCGGTCATGATGGCTCAGCATCACATTTCTGCATTGACAGTTTCCTGTTTTTAGTAAGCTTTGTAGAGCTTCCTTTTGACCTCGGCCTTCATCTATGATTTGCTGCATTGCAGACAATTGGCTATGTTTGTGGATATGATATTGGGTATGAAATGAAAAAGCAAAAGTTTTATTTAGTAATTTTATTAGCATTTTAAAGAGGGGGGAGGAAATGAATCAGGAAAGGCAAAAAATTGGAGTAACTTAAAGCTAATTTGAGCAGTGTTTGCATCTTTGTGGAGTAATGGTGTTCTTTTTACTTTTCAGAGCTCTGCAGGCAGTCGATTTCAGAAGACACGGTAAGCCTATTAAATTTATAGACTAGTAACATTATTTAAACTTAGTAGCCAATGAAAATATATGAATAAACAAGAATGCTTCTATAGAAAAGGCAGGGGTTTAAAGTGACTAATTACTCCCTGCTGGTGAATTCAAAGCTCTTTTGTGGGGAGGGAGCTTTTTAGGGAGGACTTTTTTTGCTTTTAGAATATGTCTGGGAGTATTTCACTAGCTCCTTTGCTGTAATATATTGTCAAAGTTAATGGTTACTTCTATTTGCAGCACTGTTTTGTCGTTAAGGCAGGAATGGTATGGGGTATTTCAGGGCTTTGTAGTCTTTGGCTAGATGCATTTGCCAAGAAGTAACTTTTCTATTTTGCCCCAGAAAAGCACTGTAAGAAAGGTACTCAGAAAGACACAAAACATACTTTTTCAAACCAAGCTTGCCAAGCCTAAACTATTGACATAATTACTTTTTCTTAACATATTTTAGAAAGCAGTAAAAAAGCCACTGTTTGATGTTAAGAAAAAGTAATTATGTCCATAGTTTAGGCTTAGGCGCACTTTAACTTCTAAATCAATAATATACATTTCTGTATTTTTTATGGTTTTAGGACCTGACAGAAGAAGACATAGAGGCAGAACTGGCAATAATTCATGGACAGATGGCCTATGTCATGCAACTGCAGGGTGCCATAGATGATGCGCTTCAGCTTTATAACCAAATTATTAAATTAAAGTAAGATGAATTCAAACAAACATCTACTCATTATTGTCTGCATTTCATACATTTGGGGTTAACAATGAGACTTTGATTTTTTTTTTTTTTTTTTTTTTTTTTTTACAGGCCTACGGATGTTGGTCTGTTGGCTGTTGTGGCAAATAACATCATTACAATTAACAAGGTAACAGTTGCTTGTTGTACATTGTTAAGGTACTGTCTTCATGCTAAATATTTTATGTATTATTAATACTTGTGTATGTTTTTTTTTTCTTTACAAGGACCAAAATGTGTTTGATTCAAAAAAGAAAGTCAAGCTTACTAATGCTGAGGGAGTGGAGCATAAACTGTCCAAGAAACAGCTGCAAGCCATAGACTTTAATAAGGCATTATTATCCATGCACACAAATCAGGTACGTTTTCTTTTTTTTTTTTTTTTTTCTCTCTAGCATTCCTCTATACTAGACAATACAAACCCTTTTCAGTTTCTTTGCTTTGTGTTGTGCTGTGCCTTATACCTTTTGTACATCAACATGGGTTTTTCCTGGCGTATTTGAATATTTTACAACTATTTAATGTACCAGCGATGCATATTATGTTGGCGCTTTATAAATCCTGTTTAATAATTATTAATAAATTATTTTTATATTTTTGCATGAAATCCAACACCTGTAATACACAAATATGCCGATAACACATACATTCGTTTTTTTATTTAACAGCAGGTATTTGAGTCAACGGTGTGGTGTAAATGTGAGTGTGAGGGTATTAATTTATTTAGTTGGACATAAATGGGAGTGAAAATAGAGGTTACCTAATACTTTTAGGACAGGTATGTGATGTTCAATAGTAGAGGGCATTACTCCTAGGTTGTTATGAAAGCAAAGGTGTCATATCAAAAGTAACCTACAAGTGTTGTGACCCTTCCCTGCTCCACAAAACATAAAATAGTCCAAAAACAGTAGTTGGGCACAGGAGAGTGTTTACACCGTCCTATAGAGGCTGTAACTGAGCTACAGCTGGAAACAGAATTATTTCAGTTGATGCATTGGTTGTTAGATTGATCAATACATTTGACAATTCTATTTCCCCTCATAATTATGTACAGTATGTTTTCAGTTATAAACTAAGGTATGTGTTTTGTTTTGATGGTTTTTTAATGTGTTAAATGTTGTATGTTGTTTTAGGCTGAACAGTGCCGAAAGTTGTCTACGGCTTTACAGAATCAAAAACCTGAACATCTCCTTCCTGTCCTCATTCAAGCAGCTCAGCTGTGTCGAGAGAAACAACATGCAAAAGCTATAGAGTTACTTCAGGTAGCAATTCAAATTTTCTATGTTTTCACCTTATTTATGTTAATACCTTAAAAACCGTAAAGCTAAACAGTTTTTTTTTTTTTTTTTTTGCTGAATCAGGGCCTTTATACTTGTAAGTCCTTGTAACCTGAACAGATAAAAATAAGAGGGATGATTTTATTAAATTAAAAACAAAAGGTTTTTAGGGGTGCCTTATTTACATCGAAAAAGCCTGTGTGTTTTGGGTGTTGGTACGCTTGTTGCTGGTGAGTTAATTATAGTACAGTATTCCTGATTGATTTCCAGTGAATCTGCACAGGGTATTATGAGTTATCAAGTCAGTGGGCTTTCTGATACATGCTGGTCATTTTTTCATATATTTCTGTTCTTTACTTCACAGGAATTTGCTGACAAGCATCCTGATAATGCAGTCCAAATCAAACTAACAATGGCACAGCTGAAACTTGCACAAGGTTTGTAATTCTTTTCTGAAGATTTGAGGCATTACTCTGTATGCCTGTATTTTACTTGTTTTTCTTGTACAGGTAATGTAACCAAGGCATGCATGATAATGAAAAGTATTAAAGAACTGGAACATAAGCCTGGCATGGTGAGTCTAAATTATGTAATGCAAACTTAAATAGCCTGATATGCACTATAGTCCATAACTGAAAATTCAGCTGTAACTACCAATTCTTCATCTGCTGTAAGGCAGAGGGTTTTGTTTGTCAATAATATAAAAAATTATTATTATAATATAAGAATAATAAAAGAACCCCAAAAGAACATCTTACTTGAATAACAGTGTGCAAAATCTTCTGAGGTGGTACGTACATCCGGAGTTCCTTTGTTAGGACAAATTTCCCATCTTATCATTTGCAGATTTCTTTATTTTTGTTTAAAGTTCATTTGTTGGGAACATTTGTTTTATTCTTAAAATAGCTTTGAAGTTCACCAAAGACAACAAGTGGTCATAGTAGTGAGAAGAAAAGAAAAAACTTTATATGTTTTTCCTTCCATCAGTCCTGGATTTGGCCTTAATGAAAATAATTTTGTACTCTCATCCAGGTGTCAGCACTTGTTACTATGCACAGTCATGATGAAGATATTGACAGCGCCATAGAAGTCTTCAACCAGGCAATTAGCTGGTATCAGGAAAATCAAGTAAGAGCTTTGTTTGTTTATGTAAAACTAAATATATATACATAATATTTTTAGTGTTATAACTTGTATAGGAAAATGAATGGTGGATAGTGAAAAAAAAGGGAAAATTTGGTAAATGAACCTGTTTGGTGGCTATAAACTGTAGGTTGTGCGAAAGCTTAACCTTTTTAAGTGGCTCTAGACACAAGTGTAAAAAAAATGACAAAAAACAAGTGTATGTAAACCCTAACTATAAACCTCTTGTTAAAAAAAAAACATTGAAAATGTTTGTTAGGCTTGTGGATTATGTCAGAAATCAGAGCTGCACTATGTCCAGTGCTCTTTTCCTTCGTTTTCTCAAGGAAAATAATTAGCCCTCTCAAACCCTGTTTTTTAGCTATAGAATAAATTAAAGACCTTTTGTTATGTTATGGGCTCGGGAGAGTAGTTGCTAAGAAGACACTGGGAAAGTTGGACACATCCCCACAGATATTGTGTGTGTTATCAGCCTGCAACAGGATTTATGAGTGGAGTGCTTTGTTCTTGCAGTGTCTTTAAATGGATGAACAAAGTGAAATTTGCATGCTTGTTGTTTTGGTTCTGTTATATATAAAAGATAAATGTCCTTCAATGGCTAACCATGGCCCAAAATCTCAGTCCCAGTTAGATTCTGTAGTGCAGTGAAATAGATTATCTAGCATTATCCAATTAACCTGTACAACCAGGTTCATAGTTTAGTGCAGTTAACAATATCACTCCTGAACAGTCTCTAATTCTGCAGGAAAAAAATTGCTTTAAATATTTATGCTCCAGGAATAAATGCTTATGCCGTTTACTTCTATTATTTCCAAATTTGACAATGCAATGCCTGTTTTAATCAACACCCACCATTTCTGCAAAGGTAATAATTTCCACAAATGCTAGCTGACTGCTGCAAATGAAATAACTCTCTTGTACATGTGCAGAAGGTATAATTTGGCCTAGCCAATCAAGATGGCTGGATGACTGGTTTAAAATACCGGTGCAGGTAGTGTAGTGAGGAGAGTTCCACTTGGATTTTGTTTCCAAGGTTTGTGAATTCATGCGCTTGGTAACCTAGAGAGGTCAGTTTCATGGTGGTACAAAGTAGGGGGTTTTCTAGCCTAAAATATTTATACAGACAACTAGTCTTGGCTGGTTTGTAGACAAAAATTTTAGACAATCTTGCTACTTTTTAAGTACTTAATAAGTATTTTGAACAAATATGCTGTTTTCGTAAGTCTTTTCTGGGGAGCCCATATTGTATGTGAAAGAAGAAAACCCTTGTTATGCTATGTGCTTTGCTTTTACAATATGGTGGTTTTCTTTTGACAGCCCAATGCTCCAGCTCACCTGTCTCTTATAAGAGAAGCTGCTAATTTTAAATTAAAACATGGACGAAAGAAGGAAGCAATCAATGATCTTGAGCAAATATGGAAGTAGGTGTTTTTTCTGAATTAGAAAAAAAAATTACGTCATTCGGATTTATGTCATTAACTTTTATTTTTTGGATTACAGGCAAAATCCCAAGGATATCCATACTTTGGCACAACTTATCTCTGCATACTCACTTGTGGATGCTAATAAGGCAAAAGTGTATCCTTTTTTATGTTTTGTCCCTTACAAGATTTTTGTTGCTTTATGGTGAAAAGATTTCAGCTGTTTTTACACTCTTCAATAAATCATGAACCATTTTTACTCTTTCCTTACATTACAAATGCAGTCTAAGCGAACATTTGCCCTCTTCAGACACTATGCACTTGAAAGTTGATGTGGATGCCTTAGAAAACTCTGCTGGGGTCACATTTATTCGAAAGAAGCCTGCTAAAGTTTCTGGGGAACAAACCAAGGAACAAGGGTATGTCTACCAAAATGGAATCTGACCATTGAATTTAGGCAAAAGGTTCCAGGGGGCCAGTCTCAAATCAAATATAATGTAACTGCCCCATACAAAAAAAAATAAATAGAAACGAGTTGACAATCCTCATATCGTTTATATTCTGTGGCAGGTGCAGTGTCATCACCACGTTATTATTGCAGCTGTATCTAGATGGAAAACCAGGTTCTGCTAGATGACTGAATGATTTCTATTTCTCCAAAATGCAAAATGCTCTTGAATGTGTTACAGTTCTTTTTGTCTTTTTTAAGTACATAAAATAAACGGCTGAAAAACACCTTGTACAGTTGTAGTATAAAATATGACTAAAGTTTGAAGATTTATGACTGTTTTTCTCCCTTTATTAAATAGACAAGTGGACCTTAAAAAGAAAAAGAAGAAGAAGAAAGGTATTAAGAAAGATTTGTTTTTATTTATCTAAATAAATAAAAACACATACTTATGGTATCTTACCCTAAACTGTACTTTACTTCTATAACATAGGTAAGCTACCCAAGAATTGCGATCCTAAAGTCACTCCAGATCCAGAAAGATGGCTTCCCATGAGAGAGCGTTCCTATTACCGTGGTAAGAAGAAGGGGAAGAAGAAGGAGCAGATCGGAAAAGGAACCCAGGGGGCCACATCAGCTGCAGCAGCTGAATTGTAAGTAAAGTATATTCTTCATTTTGAAGTGTCCAAAGTAGGCTTTACTCACCAAAACTCTAGCAGTTCCCTGTTGTTTCATCAATTAGTATAATTATTATGTAGGCCATGTATGTCCTGCTTTGCTTCTGGAATTTTTTTTTATTTTTTCAGCAGACAAATTTAATTATTAAATCCCTGTAAGTGTGTTATTTTAGCTTTAAAGATAATGTTTTTGAGGAACTAAATTCTTTACATTCTGATGTTACCCCTACTAAAGGTTTCTGGAAGCATTGCTTGTATATGTGTACATTTTGTATAAATTATTAGAGGCTGTTTTCCTACAAAGGCCTGTGCAGATTAGGAGGTTGCCCTCCCCTACCCCTGAAAAATTAGCTACCTTGCTGCCATGTGTATCTGATATAATGAATATCTTATCCATAACAAATTTGCAAGGTAGGAGACCTGCACACTTACATTACTTTTCTGATCTGAATTCTTGCACTACGTTAGTGAAACAAATTGATCAGCATAACACAATTAGCATTTTAGGATTTACCATTTAAGGTTACACAATGGCAGACTCCCTATTTTTCCTAATACGGTCTCCTGTTAAACTAAATTTGGAATGTCTTCTCAATTGAGCGTAGTGGTAAGCTTTCTTAGAAGTAATGCATTTATGGTTTCATTAGCTTAATAATTGAATAATAACAATTACATCCCATGATTGGTAGTGCTTCTCAATGCTTTATGTTGGTTAAATACATTTGTAATCATTCTTTCTTTATATTTATTCTAGTGATGCAAGTAAAACGGCTAGTAGTCCTCCAACATCTCCAAGGCCTGGAATGGCAGCACCAGGAGGCCCTTCATCTTCTACCAGCAATGTCATCCCTCCCAGACAGTCAAAGCCCGTGGGAGCTGCTGGCACAAAGAAAAAACAGCAACAAAAGAAAAAGAAAGGAGGAAAAAACAACTGGTGAAAAATTGAAAGCGATAACAAAATAACTGTTCCAACAACTGCCACCAACTCTTATTTATGTCTTACCACGTGCAATTTAAGGCACACATTTTTATTGCATTAAACTGGTGGATCACCCTTTGGATTTGTATTGTTTTATCAGTTCTGCAACAGTCACAAGCAGTTACTTTTTCTTGGTATTTTGTTTTGGCTTAATTTTACATAGATTTTCCTCAGGTCAGGGTTATAAAAAAGGACCACCTTTTGCAGAAAGAATTTTCAGTTGTATGAAGGTGTGTTCATTAATTTAATTGTGCAATAAAATGCAAACATCCTCCAAGTCTGATGTACTATTTTTAAGCTATACGTGGTGTGTTAAACTTTGAATGATTGAAAAGTATATCTATGGTCAATTACATTGTTTCTGGTCATTGGTGGAGGCCAGACTGTGTGCAAACACAGAATGCAGTGATGTTTATCCAATAATTTATACACAAGTTTTGTTGGTGATTATACACATCGGTACAATCAGAAATGAAGAAATCAAAACTTACATTTCTTCTGGGTTGACACTGAAGCCTTTTTTTGTAAACAATCTTTCTTACCTGTAACGGTCTGCTTAGGAAATACTGCAGCTTTGAAAACACTGGATTATTTCAGAAAATATGAAAAATTGCTGTAACCTACAGTAACCAGTTTATAGCAAGAGGATCAGTAAAAATGAGATTTAATTGAATACACACACTTAGCTTGATGAAATTGGCTTTCTAATAGAAAGCTACATCGGGTCCCGTAGACACAGTTGTGTGTGACAAACTCCAGAAGTCTGGCTTCATTCTGGACAAATTTTAATGGGTGCTGGGATTGTACATCAAAGTTACAGTGTAGTTGTAATATGTGTACAGGTAGTCTCCAGGTTACATACAAGATAGGGACTGTAGGTTTGTTAAGTTTAATTTGTAAGTTGGAACAGGTGCATTATTTTAATATATGCAATTAGGACAGATGTTTGTCTTAACGTATTCTTCGTCAGGGTGGTGTCAGTTACTGTATAAAATCCTCATTGTGAGCTATTCACAAAAAGGCAAAAAACCCTTAACTCAGGGCCTACCTGTACTTTTGTTTTATTGAAAGTTTTACAAAATTCCTCATGCATATATGAGCAAAAGGAAATACCATGGATAATCTTGGGTATCAGATACTCTTTTTATAAATTAAAAATATGCTTTCCCACAAGTTTCACTAAGTCTTTACCCCACCATTCACTCTTTTTCCTTTTGAATCCAATATAAAAATGTGTACATATAAGGTCCAAGCTCATTTATAAAAAAGAGCTCTTTGGGCTCTATAAAAAAGGAAATCAGACATTTCCTGGTGGGAATTACTGCTATTGAAACACATGGACCTGGAAGATTCCTGTGCAGGGACTATAACTGCAGTACAGTATGTACAAAAAAAAAATCCATAACTTCTGAGTGTTATCCTAACCTCCATCCAAAAAAAATGTTATTACTTTATTTAGAGTGTCAGTTGTAAATCCTAAATCTTTCTTTAACCATTTCTGATTAGCTTTTAATGTCCCTTGTCTGTGTGTCAAAAATATTGATGATCACATTGGATACGTTTTTAATTCACATAAACAATTATATCCAGATTTGTTTGACTTTTGAAATATGAAATTCCTGAATCTAAGCAAACTGCTTCGGTATATATGGTTCTTTGCAGATTGTACTCTAGAAATAATCTGCCATATGCTAGAATTTTTTTCAAAGTTGCAGTTTTTCCTATTTGCACATAATGTCTGATCCTTATTCAAAACATTTTCTAGAGGTATCTATAGGAAAATCTCAGTAATGCACTAAAAAAAATGTGCCGCGTGACTAAAGTTATAGCTACTGTTTAATATCCAAATGCTTTATTGGACTTTTTCACTTCAAGGTTGGACTTTTTGAAGCAGTGGTAGCCTGTTGAGTTACAACCCACTTTGTCTCTAATCTGTACAACTGACATCAAAGTGGAAGAAATCAAGGCAGTAACAGCATTTAGCAACAATTAGAATAAAGCCGCATACACACATGCAATTATAGTCATTGGAAAGGATCTTTCACGATCCTTTCCAACGACTAGCACTGCACGATGCATGAACGAGTGCTGTACATATGGCACCGTTCTGCTCTATGCAACGACTAGCACTGCACGATGCATGAACGAGTGCTGTACATATGGCACCGTTCTGCTCTATGCAGAGGGGAGGGGGAGAAGTACGGAGCGGCACCCTGCTGCGCGCTCTCCCCCTTCCCTTGCATTGGGATTGTTAGTCACCCATCGTCCGTGGATCGGCCAGGACGGTCCTTCGGGCGATGGATGACTGGCGCTGTACACACACCAGATTCTCGCCCGATATCTGCCCTGAGCTGATTATTGGGCGAGAACCATTGGACGTGTGTACGTAGCTTTAGTCCTGCAGTGGGACTCTTGTAGGTGACCTTTGACCCTAAGTAGTAATTGTGCTATTTCCAAATATTATTAATGTGATAATCTGTGAAAACTCTGTTTCATTTTTTTTAGAACAATTTGTAAGTAATATTTCAAACATGGCTTTTCTAGTGATCAACAATTTTTATTTTTCCTAAATATGACATTCCAAATATCAAAATACATCAGGAAGAGAATGATAGGGTCTTTTTAACCTTTTTGGATTGCAACCTTTTTGGCTTTGCTTTTTAAATTAGACCTATTTTAAATTAGACCTAGGAGGAGAGATATATAAAAGCTGCCATTATTACTTGTCTGTAATTCACAGGTTTAGGGTTGGGCTGTCATCCTGAGACTTTACCATCCAGTGAGTCACTGACAACAATACCAGATGCAGTGCATGCTGGGTGATTGTGTAAATAATGATTTACCTACATACAAGAAAAGAACAATCAATATGATAATGTTTGTCAATATGCAAATGTATCCTGAAGCCAATACTTTTTTTTTAATACATTAGGAAATGAGAACTGTATATGCAATGGCAGTCTCCTATGATCAAACAGATAACTGTGTGGGTCAGAGAACAGTTTGGAATTGGGATAAATTAATCTGTGGTGGTTAGATGTACGACCAATTTTGCTTACTTTCACTGCATGGATGTCTGAGAATTTTTCTAAATGCTGTATTATATACAATCTATGGAGCACTGTGTTGTGTCATACAATAAATGCAATCAGGTTGGTGTTGACAACAGTGGGAAGCAAACCATGTGAGTGATAGGTGCTGCTGGAAACTATATTTGTTCTATCACTGAGTAGATCTCACCAAAGTACGACTCCCCAAAAAAATACTGCACCAAAATGACGACTCCCATAACACATTTCAGCCCTGCACGTGTCATCATTATACCGCATATCCCTCGGCCTGCACCTGCAACGCTCGCCACACAAATCAATTGTAATTTACCAGGTAATATAAAATCACCGGGACCTATTACATGGTCTGTGGGTAGCAACCTACCATTGTAGTACACAATGCTCACTCCTCTAGTGATATCTGTCAGAGGGTTATACTTCCCTGTGTGATGGGTATAAAAACTTCACAGGGGGGACAAGGCTATGATAATCTAAAACTAATAGTATAAAAATTGTCTTCAAGTGCACATTGTAGAGTACTGCATCCACATAGCTATAAATGGAAGGGCTATTCCCGCTTTCTCTATAATACATTATATTACTTCATGAAAATGTCTGTTACTGGTCCCTCATATAACAGCGGTCGCCAACCATTGGTCTACAGAAAAATGCATTATTTGCAATTTTCATGTTTTATTAATAAAACAAAATAATATTCTAATGAATTCTGAACGACAATGTTCGCCTTTATATTGCACTAAATTCAGAAACTGTACTAGAGACAGAAATACAAGGAAGACGCAGCGTAACGTCAGTGTAGCCTTAAGTTGTAAGAGGCAACCATTGCCGAGCCATACGTTTCAGTATTGTTTCCACTATTACAACAGTCACCCCGCTCCGCCAATACCGATTCTCATCCGATTGTTTTATTTTATTTGTTTATTTCTCAGATGCTCTTTTAGGTTAAGTATGACTGTAGCTGTGTATTTTCTTTAACTGATATATTCAATGGCATCAAATAGTTTGACTTTGAATCAATCATTGATTTGATTATCATTTCTTGTTTGGTCTTAGATTTGAATGAATGAGTGAGAAAAAGCAAACACATTTTTTTGCATTTCTTTAGTAATACCAAAGATAATGAAACTAATGATTATAGTAACAATGGTAATACTTCACTTAACTGTGAGCTGATCAATGAAACAGAACCTCCACAGTCCTCATTGAGCACCATCAGGAAGATCATTACTTTATAAATGTATTTATCTTTTATAAAAACTTCATATTAATTGACCGCGGATTTAAAAATATGAGTTTGGTGGTTGGTGAGGTCCGAAAGGTTTTTGACTGCTGTCATATAATTATAAATGTCTGCTTTATTTATGATACATTTTATTACTTCTTGTACATGTCTGTGACGTGTCCCTCATGTAATATAAAGTATAAGTGTCTGCTTTGTTTATGATGATACATTTTATTACTTCATGTACATGTAATACAACATATAAATGTCTATTCTATGGCTGCTAGTGTGGAACAAGTGACTATGAAAATGGGCAGCCGCAAGGGGCAGTGCTGAGCTCCCTCAGCTCTATGACTGACACTCCCAACTCTCTCTGTCGGAAGTATAGATCGCTGTGTGGGCGGGGCTTGTCTTTATTTACACATGGTACCCCTGTAGGAGAAGGTGCTGCTTGTAGCATGGTTGTACCCTAGAATGTAGAGCGGTGTATATAGAACGAAGGATGTCTTTCCTCAGGGAGATGGGACTGGCCGCTGCCCTACTGGCTGCTACCGGAGGAGCGGCTATTGCTACATGGAACTACATCAGTGCTAGGAGAAGAAAGGAAGCAGGGCAGGATGGGGACCCGGATCATAGGACGGCCGTACTGGCACATAGGGAGGAAGCTCAACCATCTCCAATCAGCCCTGACTCTGAGAAACAAAAGGGAGAACAGAAAACAGGGCCGCAGGGTGCATTGTTAGTACTAGAGCATGCAGAGGGGGCACAGACTGAGGGGGCATCAGTGCAGGAGGCAGGGGGGGATGCATACAGTGAATGTACAGTGCAGAGAGAGAAGGCAGCCAGCAGTGAATGTACAGTGAAAGAAGAGGAGGCAGCAAGCAGTGCATGTACAGTGCAGGAAGAAGCAGCAGCAAGCAGTGCATGTACAGTGCAGGAAGAGGAGGCAGCAAGCAGTGC
>NC_092860.1:51878048-51904631 GCF_032062135.1 Pyxicephalus adspersus
GCAGCAAGCAGTGCATGTACAGTGCAGGAAGAGGAGGCAGCAAGCAGTGCATGTACAGTGCAGGAAGAGAAGGCAGCAAGCAGTGCATGTACAGTGCAGAGAGACAAGGAAGTACAGGCAGAGTCATCGGTGCAGGTGGAAGGAGACACAGCAAGCAGTACATGTACAGTGCAGGTGAGAGAAGAGACAGCAGGCAGTGTATACACTGAGGGGCAGGTCGAAGGTACATATGCAGTGCAGGAGGACAGGAGAGAACTACTCACATCACCTATGGAGCCTCCTGTCTTAAAAGAGCTCAGTGACAGCAACACTGAAATGCAAGCTCAGGTAAGATATCTCACTGATTGTTTCCTTACTTATAAATCATTGTTTTTTTTTTTTTACTACCAATGAAAACAAGCTGTTTCTCAGTGCTACTTAAAGCACAACTTTCAGCAAAAAAAAAAAAAAAAAAGAAATAACACTTTAACATGTGTAAAGCTGTCAATCCCTTCACCAAACGAGTCCAATACGTCCTGCACTGTCCCATCTTCTTTCTGGCGTGGACTGGACACCAGGGGCCACCATCTTCCAGCTTTTACTGGTGTCGCCTAAACTGACGTGAAATTGCCTTCCTGAAAATCTAAAAAAAATGCACATGTGGGATAGGAATTGTTGTGTTTTTTTTTTACCTACTAGCAAATCTCCTTTTGTGCCTGTCAGAGATGGAGTATGTGCAGAAGGAGCAGCCTCCTGGGAAGTGATGTATGTACTCCACGAGGCCGCAGATTTCCCATTCAGCCTTTACCAATGGAAAGTATTAAAAAGAAATCTGCTTTATAGCAAAACATTCCCAAAAAAACAAAAAAAACAAAAAACCTTGCCCCGTGAGAAGCCCTCGATCCCTCCACAAACCCAGCCCTATAGTAGGCAGTAGAGTAGGCAGACTTTTTATTACAGTAGAGCCATGCTTTGTCTTTTTGCCATAAATCAGATTCACCTGCCTGTTTTAGCCTCCTTTACAATGTACATTTGAGCATGTGCAACTCGGTGTATATTCTCAGCATACCCCTGTACCAGAACTAATAAACTCACATGCCCCTGCACAGTAGTTATGCCAATCCAGGATGGCCAAACAACTTAAAATTGGACAGTTGCATTGGTGATGGTGAGTATAGTCCAGTAGAAACAGATTTAATTTATACATTGAACTTGTAAATGTGCCTTAGCTGGCAACATATACAGATCTAAGGTCACCCTTTTCAATGTTCAACCCCTTTTTTTTAAGCTGTATAAGAAGAAATTGTAGATGGGTGGAAGCCCTTGTATTGTGACCCAACTCTTCAGTAACCACCTCAAAACTGCTGGGTAGTTACTGAAAGGTGTGGGGTGGTGCAGGGGCTGGGGAGAACACTGCTTTTGATGTGCATGGAAATAAAGTAAATAAAAAATACAATGTAACAATAATGTTGTTACATTGTCTTTCTCTGTTACATTTCTAATCACCAACTCCAAGCTACTTGCTATGTCCAAGCCACTCCCTATGTCCAGGGCTTTAAAATGTGAACATAAATCTCTTGATATGTCTCATTATTTTATCTTCATCAGGCTATTTTGTTCTGCTAGATTTGTTAGGTGTCCATATCCAGCCTTCTGTACAAAGGTAGTGGATTTAAGTAAGGAATAAAAGTTAGACATTATTTCTCCTATTGGAAGTTACATCCTGATTGTTTATACTAACTGCTTATTAGGGTGACTCGATCAGAGCTGTAATTAAGTCATATTTGGTCCTTGTGTTTAAGGTGTATGTGTAACCAAAACTTTTTTAGTTTTGAGTCAGGAAGGTTTATTGCCTTTTGTCTGGTTTTTACCACTATCTGGGACTCTGTAAGAGACATTTCCTCTCACTTACTGGTGATTGGTAGTGGGAAAAAGCTGCAACTGAAACACAACAGTGCTTATCATTCTGTACTCATTCTCAAATGAATGAAGATTCTTGCTGGACATGCACTAAAAACTGGGAGGAAAAAATTTTTTTTTCTTCAAAAATGGGGCCAATTACATTATGCTATTGATCACATTCAGTGTTCTCCCCCAGAAATTTTTTTCAGCCAGATTGGGGAAATCTATAAAAAAATTAGTTCTCCCCAATTGTTTATGCCATAGGTAACCAGTAACCCCTATATTTGTGTCAGCTTTTTACCACCCTTTTTACCCAGCTTTTTAGTGTAACAAGTTAGGCTTAGTTCACATTAGCAGTAAAAACTGTGATATTTACAGTGGCTGCAAAGGAATAGCAACCAAACAGTGCATTTGTTTTAACCTCCCTAGTGGTATTCTTGAGTGTGGCTCGGGTTGAAGTTTCCATAACAAAAGCTGTAACCCCGAGCCACACTCGGAGTGGAATCGCCAGGGAGACTAAAAGTCCTACCTGGTTCCCACGTTCCTGTGTCCTCCAGCAATACCCTGTGTACTGGCAATGCCCGGCCTGCATCTGCGTCACCGGCGTGTGAACGTTGGGGACGCAAGGCATCCCAGGAGGCTCTTGGGTGCTCCTTCTGAGCAAGCCTGAGCATCTTGGGCATGAGCAGAAGGAGCCTTTTCATCAAAAAGGGAAAAAAACGCCAATCTCACGCATGCGCAGTAAGATCAGCAATTTTTTTCCCATCTACGTCACCTGATCTCGCGCCTGGGTCTGGTGACGTAGAAAGAAGGGGCGAAGATGGCAGCACCAGGAGCGCCGGCACTATGTGGGACCCCATGTAAGAGACCTCCGGACCGATCGACAGCCTTGCAGGAATAAAGGTAAGTGAATTTTTTTGGTTTTGGGGGACTTTTAGGAGTTTAGTTCCTCTTTAAGAGAGCTCTTTTGCTTTTACATCATGAGATGCTTCTTGTGTGATACCTTGGTAATGACAATCTTTTTACAGGCCATTATTTAGTACTAAACCAGATAATAATTTGCACTGATAGGGGCTGATAGGATTGCTTTCTAAATACAAACAGATTTCAGCAGGTTTCTTGGTTTTCCATGCCTTTTTGCACCTCCTTTTCTTTGTGTTCAATACTCATTTCCCTGTGCCATTCCACTTTATTATACTTAGTTTTTTTGATGGACTCATTTGATTTGGCTTCTTTGTATGTATGAATTATTTGGGTTGTTACTGACATCTGGTGTAAATTTCATGTCAATACCCCAATTAGAAATATATGTGAAAAATGTTGATGTGTTCAGTACTTATTTTTCCCGCTGTATGTAATAGAGGCCAACATCTTTATGAAGTACAAATACATTCAGAGCTCATTCACACTGAGTTTATCACAACACTGTGGTGTAGATATGCTCTTACTGTTATATATTGCATTTTTATTATTATGATGTTTGCAAACCAAACTGCACTCCACTCATCAACACAGATACACCCAATTTGGTGTTTAAATGTAAACGTTCATTTATTTTTAGTGAATACATATTTTGATTTTGTTTTAGCCATACACTTTTTTATTCATTATACCAAATACACGTTCAGCCTTAAGCTCTGCACAGATGTCATATTTCTGTTGTTGAAAACAATCTTTTGTGATCATTTTACGGGAGAAGAAAGTGCTGCACAAGTGAGGTAGGAGGCGGAGGTCCCCCTCCCCACTGCTAGAGTTACTCGCTTGTCTAGGGGTACACAGGTTATGGTTATAAGGGCTATGCATGTTACTGGATGGCACAAACGCAGGGCCCCCACAATCTGGTGTATCTGGCAGTGTAGGAGAATGCCACTTACTGTGGGAGTGAAAGATAAGGGAAGTTTTATTCCTAATCTTTTCTAACAGTAGTCACAGTGTGAATGGGGATTTACAGCAAGGGTAAATAGTGGTTTTACTTGGTGCTTAGTTAACAAGCATTGACACACATTTGTGTTGCATAGAAGAAGCAACTGATGCTTTTATTTTATCAACAGGTAGCTAAATGTTTGCTTCTAGAATCCTAAAAAGATAAACTTGAAATGCTTCTAATAGGTCGCTCTTCCCAAACACTGCAAGCATTAGGGAAACATTGACATTGATTGAATACATCAAGAATTGTTGATTTAAACACCCGCTGAATGTTGCAGCCAAGGCACACAGTTACAAATCAATGTTTATTTCTAATGTGAATGTTCACCTGCTTACATTTACAAGATCAAGCAATGCATCAAGCAATCGTTAAATGATTCCCAAATCCATACAAAACCTGCTTTTTACCATGTGAACTGGCCTGTAGTCATTTCATGCAAACTCACACATTCCTTTTACAAACTGAGAAAATGCTACCACTACTGCAGACTACAGTTATATATCCTATGATTAGGGGACCTGATGGAGTCCCAACATTTCACTTTCTAAACTAAGCCATGTCCCTGTGCCATTTTAGAGGAATAAAAACCCACTGACATGATGACCCAAATGAAGTGTGATTTGCTTTTTTTTTTTTTTCTTCTGCCAGCCTGTGACGCTCAGTTTACATCAAGGTACGTAAATGTGTATATCTTTTAGGTTAAAGCCGGATTAGAATTAGCTGCATTAGTAAAATCTTATTAATGACGGCTCCAATTAAACACATCGTCACATTTGTTTTCCTACTGAAGATCCATTACTGCTGTTAATATTTGCCATAATGAGTACTGGTGTCTGGTCATAACGTGGGGAGGAAGAAGCAATGGAGAGAATAGTTCAAAAGGTAAACTTACTCCCCCTTACACCTACTTTGTCTAACATAGCAAACACTAGAAGTTATTAACTTTCTCTGACTTTATAGACCATTTTCGAACTGCCTAATATTTTTACACCAAGTATAAATATTCATATTTAACAAAAGAGTTAACATAGAATATCTGTAAAATTATAAAGCTAACACTCTTGATGTATTAAAACTGGACAACATTATGGAGCAGATTCTTATGTTTTCCAGTATGCAGCTGTTTTCTTTACCCCAACATTTCGACTGTTAAAAGGGCATTTGGATTGACATTTGACAGGATAACTATTGATCATGGCTCCTTATTAGTGGAGACTTGGGTCTAACAACTACAAGGTTATATATGGAGTATGAGAGAAAATTTAACAAACATTTCAAATATCAAAAAGCACAAACAACTTTTATTAAAAAAAAAAAGAATAGTAATAATAATAGTATTATTTTTATCACTGTTTAAATATAGTCATTTTGGACATTACAATTCCTGTACGGTTTGTACATTTACAATCCTTGACCATCATCTATAGTAGCTTTATGTATCATATGAAGTTTGTTTTTAAACCAATAGTAGTGCAATATATTGCCATTTCATTCATTTTTATAGTGTTGAAGGTTTTTCTTTTTAATTCCAAATGCACTATTTCTGAACAATAAAGTAGATGTTTGGCATTTCTTATGGCACTATGGCAGACTTGAATGTGACCAATCCAGGGGCTGAGAGAGGAGGTATCCCACCATGCCACCCTGTCATGGGGGTCATAGGTATTCCTGAAAGAAATTACAATCTCTCTATATAACTTTTATGTTTCTGTTGTAACTACATGCATTCTTCATGTGTTTGGATTGAATCTCCACAATCATAGAACCCATTTATCTAATGGATGAGTATAGAATTACAGTAAATAGCTGCTGAAATTAAATTACCTCTGTGCCTATAGCCCGCTAATGAGACAGTGAAACAACATCATATTGATGAGGACACCACTCTAAGCAAGGTTATTGTGTGATAACACTTGCAAAGTAATATAGCACTGTGTGTTACTCTGTCTAAATTGTAGTTATTCTCTGTAGTAGGTCTGGTCTTAGATGGCTTTTTAATCAAAACAGGGAATTCCATGCCAGTTTTTGTGTTGTAAGCTTCAAGGTTTGTTTGGAAAAACATCATAGAAGACACACCAAGAACACCAGTGACAGCTGCAGGAAAAGTGTTTTGTAAAATCTTTTAACCTGGCATGCTCGGCTATTGCTCCAGCGAGGCTTTTAGATGCTGAGCAATGCTGAGTTGGAAGGGTGATTGAATTGTAACCTTTTTACTGCAATGGGCATATACTGTTCTCCTATAAACGTGGAGACTCTTCAAGCAGGTGAGTGGGATTTGTAGTTTAAAGTTCAAAATTTTTTTATTGAGGTTTTTCAAGTTCAGGTCATGTTAACAATCCAGTAAAGTAAACAAAAATAAAAGACAATACAAAATACATACAGTAGAAAAAAAAGATAAAGATACATAGGGAAGGGGTCAAAACCAGATACCAGTCAAAAATACTAGGTTACATGTGCTCTTAAGCGTGGACAACAATGTAAAGGTATAAAAATTTTCACAATGCTCAATTACCTTGATATATTACAGTTAGGGTGATTTTTAGCAAAAATTTTCGTATAAAACATTCATAGAGGCCAAACATTTTTTATATGCACTGCATTGGTTTAAATCCGGAAGAACATTCCAATAACTAGGAGCTTGGATGTCTTTCCAAATCTTGGTGATATGTAATTTTGCTAAGAGCAGAACATGGATAACAACAGACCGAAGTTTGCTAGGAAATTGTTCAATGTGTAATAGAGCCAGTTCTGGTGTGGGTAAAACCTGCACATTAGTTAATACCGATAGTAAGTGAAATATCAAATTCCAAAAGGATGTTATAGATCTACAAAACCATAGCAAATGGGAAAGCGACACTATCGCTCTACACTTTCTCCAGCATTCAGCTGGAGAAAGTGTTTTTTCTCAGCTGTGAGAAAATTTTGATAATTTGTAAGGCGTTAGGTACCACATCTTGAGGCTTTATAGGTCTCTTTGAGGGCTAGGTTCCAGGAATAAGGAGTGATATCTTTATAGGGCTCTTTGGACCACTTTTGCATGTTTGTGGATATGAAAATTCTAAGTTCTCACTGAGCAGATAGTAAAATCTAGAAATACTTTTCTGCTGTAGAGAGTCCTGTTGAAAGCACAGATCTAAAGATGCATCTATAAAAAAATCTGTTATTATATTGAGGGTTTTTAAAAAGGTGCGTAATTCTCAGGTAGGTATAATATTAAGCGCTTGGGAGACCTGTATTGCTTCTCAATAACGTAAAGGGTTTAATACCTGTTGGGGTAAATATATCTTTTAATTCCCAGATACCACAGGCTATCCATTTTACAATGGGCAACTGCGGGACAAACATCTCCAAAACTTTAACATCTGGAGATATCTTCTAGGCTCTAGGCACATCTAGTTTTTACTATTCCATATAAAAGATAAAAGCATATTTTGTAATGTGCTAATGATTTTTTTGGTAAGGGGGATCGCAATGGTGCGAAAAAGTCGCCAGCCATAGAGATTTCACTTCTCGGATATTGTTCTAATTCTTTTGGTAGTGATGATGGTATACTATAGAAACTGATGTGTAGTTTAAAATGCCATGGGCTCCCCCCAGTACCCAACAGTTCCCAACACTGACACCTGTAGCTCCTCAAGAGTTTTTTCACTGGCAGTCAAAAGCATTGGTCTGGCCTGATTTAAATATTGTGGCAATGGAATCACTTTAAGTAAACATATCTACTACACTGATCTCCACTCCAAAAATAGCAAATGATAGCTGGAATCTGAAAAAATAAATGCCAAAAATGTGTAAGCCAAGGTAAAAAAAAATACAGTAACACAGCTTTTTCTCATTTTATTCTTTTTAGGTTAGAACTTCTCTGCATAAGCAAGTTGTGGTTCTTGGACTTGATGGATCTGGAAAGACAAGTGTCCTAAATTCCATAGCAGCTAATAAAGGGAAGGTTGTCACAACACCTACAGAAGGTGTAAATGCAGTGTGTGTCAACAATGGAAATTCTAAAATGGAGTTTTTGGAAAGTAAGTTTTATTATTTGTAAATTATTACAAAAGAAATGATTTATATTCATTTTTCTTACTGTTAGAGAGACACTGTCACTATGCCATGTAAAATATAGCTCCAAAAATTGCCTTTACAGTGGAGCTACCCACAGACTGCAAAGGTTAAATGCTATTTTATGACTTGGAGGATGTACTAAGTATTAACTTCTTGCAGACTCCTCCACTTCACCCTTTACAGTCCCCCAACCTCTTCTGTTCAGCTTTCTATTCTACACAGGCATGGGGGTCATCCTCGACAATGCAGGACCACTGCCCGGGCTTTATAAGTAAAGACACAGAGGGCCACAACCCAGACCATCCCAGAGAGAAGCAGATAGGCAGGATGCTATTTTTTGCTCTAACTTTTGGTTACTTTGATAATTGGGTAACTAAAGGGGAATAATATTTATACAAGCCTACACAGAATATCACATAATTTACTTTTCTATGTAGACACATTAATTGCTGTAATTTAAAAATCAGGAAATTACATTTTTTTAATTAGCATTCATCTTGTGGGGGTGCACCCATGAAAAATTGAGTGTCAAACCTCAAATTGGGCTGTTCTTGTAAGAGAGCAGGCCCGTCTGCCAAGAGAGGGAGGAGTAAAGGGGGTGGATCTTCAGGACAGTACATGAAAGCAATTTTTCTATTTAAGATCAAATGTTGGGTGAAATTTGACTGCCAGGTGAATGTTACAGATACTGTTTCTGCTAGGTCAGGAAAAGGGCAAAAATATAGTTGAGTGGAGACCAAATTGGCTGGTTTATATATGCCTCTTACAGTTTGTTGTCTTTAAGAAACAGCCTGACTAGAAAAGCTTGCGTCCTGCCAGAATACTGCAGACCGTGGCCTTTGTTCTCTGTCGGTAAGCAGTGATCTCTTTCAGAGGTTCAACACACACCCTGCTAGATCAGAGCCATAGCTCTCCCTCTCTACCATTGTTGGAAGAAGACATGCTTTTCTATTCAAACTGACTGATTTAGAAAGAAAACAAACTGTAAGACTTTGAACACCTTTTTCATTTGATGTACCTGGAATGTATTTAGCTGGTTCAGCTAGGCTTTTAGGTTGATGTTGTGTAAGTACAACTAGCTACTGTAACATAATCTATCTACACAGTTTATGCTATGGACCACCCACTACTTCAGTAGGAGTGATATTGCCCATACTGGACATGTTTTTTTTAATGACAAGTAAATTCTCAATAATTAATGCTATCAATAGTTTGGCAAGCTTTGGCTCACCCATATTGAGTAATGTTGCTCTTTCACCAACAGTTGGAGGAGGTGAACATCTACGTCCCTACTGGAAAATGTACCTCTCTAAAGCATTTGCTGTAATTTTTGTTGTGGACTCTGCCGATCATGAACGTCTTCCACTTGCTAAAAGACACCTACATCAACTGATTCAACATGACGCAATCGTTCCATTAATGGTTTTTGCTAATAAACAGGTATGGTCAAGTTATTTTCTTTCAGTGCGGTAAATCATAGAGATCAGCAAAGCTTTAGCCAGAATTTGATCCTTCAGTTCAGTTGTAATGCAAATCCTAATATTCTAATTATAACTTTGTTATAATTTTTATTTAAGGTAATAAACTGCATTTACAGGCAGGCTGGTTCGCTCTATCCTTCAATTATGAATCTGTCTGCTCGCCAGCCTGCATTCCTGACAGTGAGTTGGCTAGCAGCAAGACAAAAATTCCCTGTATAGGAACATTTTTTCCTTGTATAGGACATAAGTATGTGTTTATTTTCTGGTCTAGGTGTACTCCCCTACCCAGCCTGTGAGTATAGCCATAGGACTAGGACTGGTACCAAACTGGTTATTTACTACACGTAGGCATTGTAGACATCCCTAATGTCAGCTGCTGGTTCCAGGTGTAAGTGATGACTGTATTTACAGTTATTTTATTATTATTACTCATAGTACAACGATTTCAACAGATTTAAAGTTCCGCTTTAAAAAAAAAACTGATCAGGCAGAGCTGTATTGGAGAAAGGGACAGGCGATTTCCCTTCTGCAAGCATTCTTACCTGCCAGATCACCCCATGGAACTGTCAAAGTACCTGCCAGGATACCTGGCAATCCCCGCTTCCCTTACTCTTGTCAGGACAAAATGATGTCATCCCAGCCTTGTCAATCAAGGTGGCCAGACTAGGAGGAGGAAGAGGAAAATGGCAGGTTTATGAGCTAAATAGTTTGGGTCCCCTGGTAATCGGTCACCTTTACCTTTTGGGTTTGAATCCTGCTAATTGCAGTGTAATGAGGTAAAAGTTTACATAATATTATTTCAGAAGAGCCTCAAATTTACTTGGCTACGGAACTGCATTGATGGCTGAGTGGGTAGTTCTCTGTAGTTGTAGTTTCTCTGTAGTTTGCATCCTCATTTTTGGGTTTCTTTCGGGTGATCCAGTTTCCCCACTTCCCCAAAAACATGCAGTTAATTGGCTTTCCCAGAAATTGACCTGGGTATGCATGAAATATCAGCAGTGAAACCAAAATGCCATGTGGGCTGCCAGCTGCTAGGTGGAAACGGGATGCATTAAAATACGAATAAAAAAATAAAACTAAATAAAGAATTTCTGTAAACTTGCACATTTATGACTTGATGACCTCAAATTTAGATTTCAGTCCGTGTAACCATGTATTTTGAATTTTTTTTATAGTGGGTGAGGAATAAAAACTTGTTTTTTGGTTTCTGTGTGTGTTGTCAATAAAAGTATTTTTCCAAACTCCCTGTGTGGTTACTGGGACAGAAATTGAGTGTACGGCATCGGTGAAAACACATTTTAGTTTGTTTTTTTTCACAAAAGAATGTTAGAAACAAAGAATACATTTCCCAGTATCGACCCAGATGGCAATGAAAATTCACTCAATAACCCAAAACTAAAAATTCATATGGATATATTTAAATGTTTGTTCCACATTTAACCCCCCCTCCCTCCTTTCATCATACTGTCTCCTTCTGTGTCTTAACCAATTCTTTCATTTTTTTAATAGGACCTAAAAAATGCATATCACATCACTGAAATTCATGAGGCTCTTGGGTTGTCAGATATTTGTGAACACAGAAAGCTCTTTTTAATTGGGACTTATGTGGCAAAAGATGAGTCTGATGTTTCTTCTGGGATTCTGGATGCAAAGGAGTTTCTTGCACAGCTTCTTTCAGAAAGTTCTACAAAAAGACCATAAATTGCACTTGTTACAAGCACATGCCAAAGTTTAGCTGCAGTAATGCAGATTACTTTGCAGTTTTACTGTGTAAATTAGATCTTCTACTGTGCTAAACATACTGTCTTAGTAATATATTTTAATATATGTTCTATTTAGGTTTAAAACATGCCTTTGGGAAGTGGTTATTATTAGCTATACAATAGATATTTAACTGAAACTTGAACACATTCATCTGTAATAATATTTTAATAATTTTAGCCAAAGAATAAAGTTCAGGATTTATTACTTAACATCTGTAAAGGAGAAGATAAATATAGCTGTTGATGGCAGATACTAGATGTTATTTATTATTCTGGGCCTTTATGTATCAAATGGACATGGAAAAGACAAATTGGTGTATTTTGTTTGGGTGAAGAATCTGTTGAACTGGTCTGAAAAAACTGACTTCGACTCAAATACTTTTCATATGTTTTGTCCATTGTATTACTCTCCATCTTTCTCACTTATTTTTCTATTGAAACAGACTTAAAAAAATCTATATTGTCCAATTTTAAAAGTGCTAAATAAATAGAAATGTTTTGTAAAATCTAGAGTTCTGCTGGTTTGTTGAGCTTAACATGTGTGTTTGTTTAAACATTTCCTGTCTTAAAATAAAAATTCCCAGTTACCAATTCCTCAGCAGGGGACATTTTTTTTAACTGTAAGTTCTCTTATGGAAAAAGAAGCCTGCACACTATAAGCTACTAAGGCTAATGATTGGTTTATAATCATGTGATTACTGCCCATAATATCAATCATGGTTTTGTTTAAAAACATACCTAAATGACTGATGGAATGGGCCAATGGTGATCACACACTTAGTCCTCATCTGTCTTTGTATTTGGCCCCCTTGACAAATGCTTGAAGTTTGAAGCCGTTACTTTTCAATTTTACCCCTAGGTCATTGTCTTCTGTAGCAATAGAGGTGTGGACAGGCTGTGGCACAGGCAGTACAGCACAGGGGTAACATCAGTCATTAAACAAGCATACACGATTTCTCCTCTTTATATTTGCTGACATCACAGATATATCATGCGTGAGCATGACATTCACTGGCCATGGCCAATCTGCAACCTGATGGCAATAGCCTCATGGTGATAGCATAGGAGTTTTCCATAGAGGAGTCTAGGAGCTTCAGAAAACAGCTCTGTCATAAACATCAGCTATATGTACTGTCACCACCCGAGCTTCCGCACAAAATAGAGTGGATGCAGAATGTCTACTGACAGACTACCCTTGCTGAGCCACATAGGCATTGCAGATCACCATATTGGGCCTTTTCACTTGCATATGCCTGGCACCACAATGCTCCAAGGTCTACTGGTAGTGTATCAGGCTGGATATTGGTGACCAGAGATGTGGGGCAATGTTGATATTCTCAGCAAGAAATTGTACCAGCATCTTTCTGCTCTCACCTCTTTGAACACTGCACCTGAACCACACCCTCTCCTTCCTTCTAACAACCTCACCTGAAAACTGACCCCACCTGCATGCCCCCACATTCACCACACATAAAAACATCCCAATACATTACTGTCATTAAACATAGCCACTGTGATTTTTTAATGTTTTCTTGTTAAATATTTCTATGCAAAAAATATGCAGTTCATTCATTTTACATATATGTAAGCGTTGTTAATGTTCAGTCATTGTACATGGCTTTATTATTCACGCTGTAAGATCTGAATAGACCTATTTCCAGTTTATATTATATTACTAGTTTAAAATAAACTTTTGTTACGTACATATTTATTTCAAACAAAGCATTATATTCAATAGTAGACATTTTAAATATATTACATTTGTATATACAACATAGATAAGTATAAGTCTAAAGCACAAACCAAAACTATATTATATTTTTCTGTCAACATAATAAGCTCTGTAGAAAAAATATTTGAGATAAACATGATGTATAAATTGTGATTTCACAGTGCTTCCTTAATCCATAACTGATCCACATTTTGATGGTAAACCCTCTGATCTTCTCCATTTGGCTAATCGATCTTTGAACCATTTCTAGAGAAAATAAAAACATAATTAGTCATTGTATTGTGGATTCTCAGAAGATTTTCATGTAATACCCCTGGCTAATAAATAAATTGCTGTGCTCATGCTCCCGGCCAAGTACCTTAAATTTTTGCACTAGACAAGTTGGTGACACAAGTAGCATTTCCTGCACCTCTAATGCCTGTTAGAAATTCATCAGTCTGTAATATATAATTCAGTGTGTAATACACTTGTTTGTCTAGAAATACTTTGCCTGAAACATGGAAAACTGCATTTTCAAGCAACCAAAAACCTTTGAGAATATACTACATTATACAGAAATTGGTTGGATGAACATTCCTTTGTATAGTTTGTCATATTTTTTTTTTTTTTGCAAGTTTTTGGTAATTGCTGTGTCCCATTCCATTACTTATATGCGCAACCAAGGCACTGACACCGTGCCTGCTGTGCATTGTGGTGCACTGTGTTGCCAGTCATTTTTAATTATTCAGTGCCTTATAGTACACTGTTAGACCATCCATGGGCTGCCTTATTGCAGCTGACCTTAACACTTGGTAGGATTTATTAATGAGGTGCATATTGTCATTGGGTCCAAAACAAAACATTCAAATTCAGAAGATGACTCTCTTTACCTGTTTCATAAAGTTTTAGGACTTCAGTATTTTTTGAATCACAGACCTGGTATGTACTAGCAGCCAGGTAAATAAAAACTCTACTTGCCAAAACTTTGGCACCTGTCTTCTGCTATATCCAATGCTACAGCACTTTGAGTATTTAGGCCAGGTTTACCCTACTCTGCCCATAGAAGTCTCTTTGTAGCTGCTTTAATTATGAACACCCTAGTAATACCCTTTTCTATTTGTGTAAGCTAATGATCTAACGCTTTCATTTCTAGTGGGGCCTCCTGGAAGTATTGCTTGTGAAGGTGGTTATACCAACTATAAAAGTTTGTCATACCAACATCTTAAATACCTGTTCAACCTAACTATAAGTAAAGGCACCTCAAGTTAAAAGATCATGGTACACTGCATTGCTGTCCTCATCTTCCAAAAATACTAGTTATCTGGTTGACATGTTGATTGTGTACCTTCAGTAGTACTTAACTCTGGATGAAGCATGCACAGGAGTTCTGACACTCTAACTTTTCGAATTTTTACAGTAACCATTCTGTAAATGGGGTAAAATCTGATTTATTTTCAACTGAGTTTTCAACACTCCAAAATCCATTCACCTTTTTCTTACCAGATTTATAAAAAAGAGGACATGCATTTTTTGCTAGGAAAATGAAGAAAAGAAGCACAGAAGCCCTGAAGTGTAGAAAAATAGGTGACAATCTGCTGAAATAAACACGTGTCCTCCAGCCTGAGCAAGCTATGCTAGACGTGACTAATAAAATGCATTTATTTTAGTTTGACTCCCTCATTTTGAAAAGCCATATTTTTCATTCATTAGTTTACAATCCTATCTCTTACTAATTATTATGTGACAAACAAAGTTTCCACAAGAGGACGCCAGAGTATTATGCAATATTTAGCCTGTTGCAGTGTTTCCCAAACTACTCCAATAACACATTCAGTTCATGGTACCCAGATCGCCTTACAGAATAACTAAAATAATTAGGAGAAAATAATGAGGTTATGAGGCCCATGCATACCTACACCTTCCACACCTCATACCTTGGGAATGTAAACCACCATCTGTCTTTATAATTTATTTTCCTTTCTATTAGCGGGTTTTGAAACCTGTTAGATGTATCTGCACGTGTTACTTCCATCTTTTAACTTAAAAACAAGGAGTTTATTCCTCACTTTAGGATAAAGGACAAAGCCATGCAAACTTTTAGAACAATATAGGGCCATCCTTGTTAAAACTACTTTCTACATGATTTTTTAAATAACGAATGCAACAATTTACAGATTTTATTAAAACAATTATGGGTATGTTTGAAAACCAACTGTACAAAAAGAAATGTTTCTCTTCCTAGCAGTGGTAGTGTGAAACAACTAGTGTTTATGCAGATAAAAAGTAAACTTTAATAATTATTCCCATTTTATAAAAGCATCAACATTACAATTCGGGTACAAAATAACACATTTATCTATAAATAAAATACAGGCTTTTATTTTGTATAATTTAATGTGTAATACCATGCAACAAACAAAAAAAAATGTAAGTGGTAACACAAAACTGAACAAAATTTAAATAACAATGAGAAAGAAATAATTAGGACTGGTTAGTGGTAACTAAGGAATGATGAGTGGTAAATGAAGAACATTTTATATTGCTTTTCTGATGTACCTTCAATTAGCTCAGCAACCACATTTATGTAATATTTTGTTCATTGATATTGGTATTTATAGTTAGTATTGTTCAGGCTGAGCATGATAAGTGGACCAGGTCTAAGTGGACTGTTTGACATTTGCATTGCCTAGATTGACATTTCTTGTCTTCCCTCCTCTGTAGTTGTAATATTGTGTTTGTATTATGTACTTATTAGTAATGCCTGCAGACACAAAACAAATGACAAAAGTCATTTTACTGGCTCCTGAAACAACGAGCAAGACCCAGCTGTAAAAATGACAGCTAGGCATTGCTAACTATATATGGCCATCAATTGTAACTTTTGATATGACTTTCAGTCAATACAACCACATTTCAGCCACATAGAAAAGGCATTGTTTTTGTTAAGTTTGCTAACTAAGAGAGTTGCATTGTAAACAGAAACTGTATTTTATATACATATATATATATATATATATATATATATATATATATATACACTTTTAATCAAATCAATATCTGACATTTGTAAAAGAAAACGAACATAAAACCCATATTTATTGTTATGTTTGCAGAGACGCTGTGCACTGCTGTAATCATTGGACAGAACCAAACACTGCTTTTTTATCAGAGCCATTTGAAGCCAGGAAAAGAAACAAATAGCTCAGTGTCAGTACAAAGAGAGGCAATGCTCTGCATTACCCATTAATGTATCGGTTTCACTGGCTGTTTAGTGAAAAGGGACAATTGATGCCATTCTGGACCCACAAGGTCAGCCAGGGAAAAGCAGAAGAAAACCGCAAACTGGTAATACAACTAAACAAAGATATCATGTTGTTGCCAATAAACTGTTTGTGACAATGCGTTATCTGTTCACGCTGTTTGATAAGAAGACTTTGTTTAGTAAGTCATATGATGACAACCAGAGACCAGTACCACGTAATGGTTTATTTAAATGCTGCTGCTGCAGCACAGTACGTTGGTATGTCAAATAAAATGACAGTCCATTCCTGCCTGGAGATCAGTTATATCCTAACAGTAATTTATGATACGGTGTTCAGAAAGGACTTTTGAAAAGGAGTTATTTGACTATACAATGAATGTTAGACAAGTAAAGTTTTATTTTTACTAGATTAGATTTGTAATCTAAAAATGCAGAGGTTGAAGGATTATGTTCAGCATTCCTATCTCCTGAGTATTTCTTCCCTGTGAACCTATTTGAAAAAAAATGTAGTAAACAGAGGGGATATATCCAGTTTCATAAGCTCACAAAGCTATTTAGGCAGTCATCCTGTCTCTCCAAAGTCTTTACCACTTGAGATGTTGTAAACATTTTTATAATGGTCACAATTGTAAAATTCATATCTGATGACCTAAATAGTTAAAGCTGAACTCTAACTGAGCATTTTTAGTGACAGAGATACAGATTATTAACATTACTGTATTACAAGGGAGATTAGGAAGTTAAGAACCTTTCATGGCTCAGATTCAGTACATACAGTAATGTGTTACAGTATGTTGGAGGACAAGTTGGATAAAGTCTGTACAAACCCTTTAGGTAAACCCCAATGTTGTCATTTCCAGAATTAATGTTTTAATTATAGGGTGTGTATTATAAAATGTGTAATTGGTACATAGTAAGATGGTCCATCAAAAAAATGTTTGGGTCAAATTTGCTAAAAAGAGGAAAGGGTTATTTTCAACATTCTGCTGGGCTATTTGTAACAGATGGTAATAGCCAATATATTCAAGCTGAGTGGCTTAATTAAATCACAAAATAGAATTATAGCAGCAAATTATAAATTATTAATTAATCAAATTAGGATATTAAAGCTGAACTAAATCAAAACATTGAAAATTTGTGACCGGGTGTTTTTTTTTATTGTAGAAGAGGCAGGTAATGTTCCTTAAGTCGTGGGCAAGGCCATCTTCACCTGGTCCTCTTATTTGTTCCCAGTCTTTAGCCAGGCCAGAATGATGTAAATCCTGCACATGTGCCCAATTCAGTCCGTTCAGCCCTGGGGGATGCTGGGATACTCATCATATCCTGGCCAGGTATACCTAAATACCACATAGCGAACAAGCAGGTAATCCACCTAGTGAGCTGACTAGAACTAGCTCCCATGGTAGACTTTTAAATTAATACACTGCTTTGTTAACAGACAATACTAAATAAAGTAAATGTAAAGTCAAAACTTTCTTTCTGGAAAGGGGAGTAAAAGAAAAACTTCTAAAGGGAACTCCTGTTTCACTGGCTAACATTGCAGATTTCTTCTTACTTCCTGTTGGTTACTGGAGCAGGAAGTAAAGGAAAAGGCCACAAAACACAAACTGACAGATGTTCAATCATTCATCATTTCCTAGTAAGACCTAGAGACATCCTCACTTTTGCATTTCTATGTAATTCAGGCAGATCATGGCTGCTTGGAGAAGCTGCAGAGTGCTAAACATAGCTTCCATAAAACATTATACCAACTAGCCTCATGCCCTAGATGGCTCTAGGTAAAGCCCACAAGCAATGCTGATCCTCTATGATAGGGGTCTGGACAAGAACAGCAACCCCTAAGAATAAAGGGCTAGTTGATGATGGATGTCCATTAGATAGGAAATAAGGCCAGCTCTATCTGACTAGCTGCAGGCTCTAATGCACACTGTAAGAAGACTTGCAATGAGACACACACACACACACACTAGTGGCTCACCTTTGTAGCTTCCTCATTGAGCCCAGCTTCAGCAGCAATAAGCATTATCAAATACTCGTCCGGCTGTTTGCTCACTTTATTGAAATTACTTTCAAGAATGTCTTTTTGTTCCTGGCTTAGCTCTTCAGAGTCGTTCCCCCAGGACTGTTTTTGCGTTGAGCTCATAATTTTTACCAGTGTCCACGTATCTATAAAGCTGTAATGCATTAGGAAACACAGTCACTTAAATCATAATTTACTGTAAGTTATGTATTTTTTAAAAAGAAGCTCTTTTTGTGTTTCTACAGTATATAAAACGTACAATGTTTGTACATTCACTAAATGTAAAAAGTGTAATATACCATTTTTTATTTCACATTCAGAACAGCTAAAATGACTTCTTGTGTCCTGAGTTTATAGCAATGTTCTTTTGTAAGATATTTAAGAGCATTTACTTGTGCATTTATGTGCTCATAAATTAGCACACCTTTTTATATTGCTACCATTGGTTGTTTGGATATACTTTGTACATGGCACAGGAAAACAAATGGATAAATTAGACCAACCTTTCACACCCTTTTTACCATTGAAGAGAAATATTTTATGGGTCTCAGACAACGCCTGTTAAAAAAGATAGCTGCAGCTCATGGTCCATTAGCTCAAACAATATATTACAGGTAAACTAAAACAAGAAAAAGATATATGGGTTTTCTAGCATGTTAACACCCTCTTCACTGTACAACTTTACTTTAGGTAATAATCATGAAAATAAACAACAGTAATGCCAATAAAATGCCATCAAAAATCATATGGCTCCATTTATAAAACAGGGACTCAGACATTCCCTCAAACATTCCCTAGTGGGAATCTTCCAGGTCCATGTGTTTCAATGGCAGTAAACGATTTCCACCAGGGAATGTTTGAAGGAATGTCAGATTCCCTGTTTTATAAATAGAGCCCCTATTGTTCCCTTTCATTGGTGGTCACTGAAAAAAAATTATAGCTGAGGTCAGAGGGTAAATGCCCCTATTCGTTGATGGTTAGTATAAAAGTGCCTCCTTACAATGGACATCAGTAAGGTTTTACTTTACATTGATGGTAAAAAATATAGGTTTTCCATACGAGGGTAGTCAGTAGAAAATATTCTCTTTTTTATTGGTGGTCAGTTGGGGAGGTGTCCCCTTACAGTCGTTGTCTGTTAAAAAAAATGCCCAGTTACACTGGCAGTCACTGGTTAAAATCTCCTCCTATACTTGTGGTCAGTGGAAAGGTGCCCTCATACAACAGTTGTTAGTGAAAGACATGCCAAGTTACACTGGTCATCACTGGTTGAAATTCCCTCTTACGCTACTGGTTAGTAGGAGAGGTGTCCCTGTACAATGATGGTTAGAGGAAGGATAACCCTGTTACATTGGTAGGGAGGTTCCACCTTTACATTGGTGGTCTGTGGATGAGTGACATTCTGATGAATTATGTTGGGACCTGAATTTTAAAAGCACCATGCTGTATCAAATCAGTTCACTACTGCCCACTGATCGAGAAAGTTTTAGCAACTGGTGTAGAAGTAGGAACTTTTTGGTTCTGAACAGTGAACAGAAAATCCCTCCTAGGCAGTCAACATCAGAATATATTTGAACACTGGAAACATTTTCTCCTTCTTGTTTATTGAATTGTAAAATGTTGACAAATGATGAGCGATGGATAGATAGACCATGATATATGTGAATGTTTCTATTGAGAACACAAGCAAAAAAAAAAAAAAAAAATAGCCCAACAGTATATACATAAAACTAAGGAAATGTATGTGAAGGTTCCCATTACTCCAGGTCATTGTATATGTAGTAGTTAGCAACTGGACTTATTTTTTTAATGTTGAAGATGTTTTGCTGCAAAACGTTTTCAATATTACAAAAACACGTCCAGGTTGAGCAATGGGGTTCTAAAGCCTTATCAAAAACTGGAGAGAACAGTCTAGTCTTAACATCTACTTTAAAGCCTTTACAAAGGTTCTTCTATCTTCATGGTTGTGGGTAGGCCCTTGTTGTCCTCAAATACAATGCAGAAGTATTGCTCTTGCAATGTGAAAGATGATGTCAGTGTTTGTGACTTTTGGAAGCTTATGGAACAGGATACTAGGAACCACACACACACCAAGGTGGAGCACACGCAGGGGTGTGTGGGATAAGGTAAAGTACTATTTATGTCACCCCTACACATAAACAAGTATTTAACCCTATGCAGCATGCAGCTAGCCTTATTCCAAGCGTTTTCTGAATCTGGTGTTTACCTTTTAATATAGCAATCAACAGAATTTCCTAGGTATGTATACAGTATATGCAGAGAAGAGATAAGAAATCAAACATACCGTAGCAGAATAATAAAATAAGTGATCAATAAGGAAAAAATAAAGCAAACTGACAAAACACAGAGTGAAATGATAGGTACTAATATAAGATCACAGATAGAAAGGATTAGAGAAAAAAAAGGTGAAGCTATGAGGAAAAGGGCAGAAGGAAATTACACAGAATTACATAATCATGTTTATTTATGTGTAATCATGTGCTGATGAAATGCTGCCAATCTGGTTTGTCTTCAGCACTTTTTTACATCATTTAGTTTGTATTGTACACCTAAGAGAATTAGTGTGGGAAAAAGGTTAAGAAAATTGCAATTTTTTCGAGCAATTTATGGATCTGAACTATTATTTCCTTCATAGAATGATGCCTATAACCACTGCCCTAGAAACATATTAATGTAATGCCTATTCTCCTAATTTAAAAGTTGTGGTTGCATTTTATCCTTTAGGTTTGGCATATAATGTTTAGGGGTGTTGGTTGTAATGTATGTTGAATGAAACCAGCAGCGTCTTTTAAGTTCTCTACCAGTTAGTTCTCTGCACTTTAGATATTTGCCCTGCACATCTTGTACAGCACTCCATTGATTAGCCTTTAAATGTATTAAAAATAACCAAAGTGACAGGAAAATAGACTCAAGATTTATGCAGGGCAAATGTCTACAGCAGAGCCTTTTGGAGAAGCATATAGCCAGAAGGTTACATAGCTCCACCAGACTGCATTATTATTTATATAGCGCCAACAGTATTTATATAGTGCCAACATATTACGCAGTGCTTTACAAAGCCCATTGTCATATCACTGGCTGTCCTTCAAAGGAGCTCACAATCTAATGTCCCTACCATAGTTATATATCATTACCCCTGTCAAGGGGTAAAAGGGTTGTAAACTAACTGCATGTTTTTTTAAGAATGTGCGAGGAAATTGGAGGAAAACACAAGGAGAACCTTCAAACTCAATGCAGATAGTGTCCTGGCTGAGATTTGAACTTGGGACCCAGTGCTGCAAAGGCCACATTGCTAACCTCTGAGCCGTCATGCTGCCCAGTTGGCTAAAATATCACTTATGGGTGGACTACTCAGATCAGTATATCAAACTGGAGTTTTTTTGTGCTGGGCCTGCATATGGCTCTTTCTCTTCTTCTTTTCTTATTCTTTAGGGGCTTCAGCAAAATTAAGAATTTACTGTGTAAGACCCTAGGCCAGGCATAGGCAAACTACGGCCCAAAGAGGATGTTTCTCTGGCCCTTTGGGTGTTCCGCGGCTCTGGCCGGTGCCACCCGGAGCAGGGTCAGAAGAAGGACCTCGCCGGGGGGGGGGGCGCACTGGCCAGATCCGGAGAACACGTCCCGGGATTTGAGCCTGCAATGGGAGAGTTGTGTCACTGCACACAACACAGCCCACTCTCCCATCACAGGCTCAGATCTGCGATGGGAGAGTGGGCGGGGTTATACCATCATGACGTCACATTGAAGGGCGTCATGATGGCATAACCCTGCCCACTCTACCATCGACCCGCCCCTCTGCCAATTTTTTTTTTTAGATTGTGGCCCCTGACTAAAAAAGTTTGCCCCAGGCCTTAGAGCACCATTACACTTTCAAAGGTAAGGCTTCATAAATTTTTCACAGACCCTTTCTCCAGGATAAAATACGGTTATTATTGTAACATTAATTACCCTAATGTCGTCACTTATTTCTATAACTAGTTAGGTGTGGCTCTAGACATAATTTAGCTCCTTTCCCGGTTGATCACGCATTTCAGTTCACTGGTTGCTTTGTGTTTGAGACCTGTCTTATATGATATTCTACACCTTGCATGTCACCTATGCAAAACACATTGAAACATTAGCAAGAACAGTATATGACTATGTTTTACTACATGCATATCTAGACTATATATAATGTTCCACATCTCCTCCATAAAGCCACAGTACAAAACATATTAGTGTATTTATGTTGTAACAAGAATTTGAAGCTAATATATTTTCTACTGGCACTTTTAGAAAACGATGTGTAAGACATATACAATTTTTAAAGATCTGAGTGTGAATGTGGAAAAGTGCTGCAGATATGTATTTTTATGTATAAGAACCTTTTGATTTTACCAGGCACTGCTCAAAGTGTGTGTTTTAGGAATAAACGTACTGTCCAAATAATAAAGTTACCTAGTTAACATAAATCTGACATAGTTTCACAAGTTTCCTATCTGTAATTATTTTTGGTTTTACTAACTGTCCTGTCAGCCAATAGAAAAACACAATTCATTTTAGCGAGATTGGAGAAATGATTTCATTGTATCCAGGAAGATTTTATAAAGAACAGATTTGGATTTTTGCACAGAGGTTTGGCATGTAGAGATTGGTATAAAGCGTTAACGGGTTAGAGCAGTCAATCACAACCAGGTCTGCTCCACAGGTTCCTGGAACGGGGTCTGAATGATTTCCAACCTGATGATGTCTGCATAGTTGCCCACACTAATTGGTAGAGTTTCACACTGAACCAATAAATTTGTTTAAGCTGTCCCTGAGACAGGATAAAAAGGTTGAGAAAAACTGTTAGAGAGAACAATAATGAGCTTGCCAAAACTCCCCTGCACAACTACTGTTAGAATGAATATTTTAGCTGTTAGCATGCTGTTTATAGAGAAAGAGTAACAACCATTTTATATAATTTTACTGTGATTAGTAGTTCTTTCATTAGGTGGTATTAGAATTTTTAATGCTTGTGTAAAGTATTTGTCTTCCTAGTGGAACTACATTTTCACGATGTAACTTCATAAGCCTGATTTATTAAATCTCCTCAAGGCTGTAGAGGATACACATTCATCAGTGAAGCTGGGTGATCCAGCAAACCAGGAAGAGAATTCTCCAAAGTCATTTGCTATTTGTTAGTGTATTCTTCTAAAGTGTATTCTCTCCAGCTTTGGAGAGCTTTAATAAATCAAGCCCCTTGTCTTTGTGTTCCTGTTTTTCTAATACAACAAAAAAAAGGGCTCAGCCATGAATCCAGCAACGTCATGGCTGCCATATCTGCAGCAGCTTTCCAACAGAAAAAGAATGTCATGGGTCAATTTAACAGCTAATTCTTAAGTGGGGTAGCCAGTGGAAACCACTTAGAAGCTCTTGAAGTCTGACTAATACAATTTATGCCCCCGGTCCCTTGCCTTGTAAGTTGTCAATTTCTGCTTCATACACTTACCAACTGGTTTACACTTTTCAAATACCTACTTACGTCGCACTTAGCCTGCTGTTTCATTTACACAGTATGTGACGCATGTCAGGTTTCCTTGTGGAAAGTTTCCTTATGTCATAGTAGCTATGCCAGGCCCACTAATGCAAAAGAACCTTTGCTTCAAGGTGAAAATCCCGGGAGTGAACCAGTGAGTGAGATCTGTCACAACAAGTCATGTTTTAGAAAGGTGAGGTTCTCTTAACTCCCTGGCAACATGAGTTTTGCATTTCACCAAGACTTGTTGAAACTGTTAGCATTATATATGTATCAAGTGATATATTACCCAGTTTTGGCTGGGTTCAATCCATGGAGCTGCTGAAAAACACTATCCTTCTCCTTTGCCTTTAGAAAACCTGTTTTTGCATGTTTCTACAAGAGCTATTCATTGATTCATTGATAATTCTACTCAACATTCCTAAATTGTTTCTGCTAGGTGTGGCTAGGATTACACTTTGATGGAATCATGGTAAAAGGTTTATTTCCCCATATGTCCATGCTCTAATTTCGTCTTCCGCTTGCTGTAAATCTTTAGCAAGAATATCTCAAACAGGACTGTCCAACTCCAATCCTTGATGTTCACAAACAGGACAGGATTTTCATATGTATACATTGGATTTATTAAGGCTCTCCAAGAATAGAGAGGATAGACTATCATGGGAGAACCTGGGTGATCCAGCAACTCTGGAATGAATCTCATCCAGGATTGAAAACCTTTGCTAACTAATAGCAAATGATTTTTCAGGAAATCTTTTCCAGTTTTTGCCCAGGTCCCAGTCTTGGAGAAGATAGAATATCTTGGAGAACTTTAATGAACCAGGCCCATTGTATGAATACTGAATGATATTCATTAAAAGCTACAGCAAGTCAGGTAGTGCCGACCTCATTTTCTGGGCTGATGGACCCCAGCATCATCTACCCCTTTTCTTCCCAGCCATGGAGGTAAAAAATGCCTCCTTTATTAACGTCTTTACAGCTATGAAGACATTATATTATTCATAATTTTTTTTCATCATTATCTTGTATTTATATAGCAAATAAGTTTAATTAGCGGACTTACGTTTTGTAAGAATCAAACAACAATATCATTTTTATAGACCATGTAACCTAGGGGTGCCATAGTTTCAAAGCAGAAGCATGGAATTTGAATGAATTGTTACTGGCAATATTTCTATGTATAGCAAAATAAAAAGAAACTCATTTTTTACCTTTTAGCTCTAAAAAATGTTTTACTGTGCCAATCCCAAAAATGCCATATTAGCAGCAATGCTTTTAATGCATTTACAATCTGTTTCACATAACAAATATTTTAAGCCGTTAAGGTATTTTATTAAACTATTAGGTTAAGCATATACTACTTCAATTTATAAAATCTGATTGCTCTTTACATTCAGACTAGGTTACCACAAGCCTGGGCAATTTAAAATAGGCAGATAAAAAAACATAGGAAGAGGTTACTTTTGAGTGACAATCTATAGAATTAAGCGCTGCAGACTTTTGCTCTAAAAATCAAGGTTGATTCTGTCCCTTTCCACCATACAAGCCCTTATCCAAGTCTCATTGAATAATAAGGGGATTTAAGAATTGGTAGGGGAACAGTCAATGTTCATCTGTCATTTTTCAACTGCTTAAATCTCTGGAACCACTGACACATTACCATGCATCCCATGGAGGGGATTCTCTGCTTACACATTGGGCCTGATTTAGAAAAGCCCTCCAGATCAGATTCCTTCCAGGTTTGCCAGATCACCCAGTTTCACAAATGAAAGTGTATCTTCTCAAACCTTGGAGAGCTTTAATAAATCAGGGCCATTTTCCTCATCATAAGCTTGAGTAGTGAGATGTCTGCCTTATTTTCTAAAAACTGCTGTTACATTACCATATTCCTTATTGTGCAGTTGATAAGTTTCATTTTAATAATGAATATTTTATACTATGAAATAACCTTCTAGGTAAGATGAAATGTGCATTGTTGACTTTCAACATTGAATTGATCGTAACAATGAACATAATTAATAATAAATAAATGTACAAGCCAAACAGTTGCCACACAGTCATATGAGTTTCTGACCATCCACAAAGCATTCCACCAAACAAAGTCACATGTTTCTGGTGAGTCTGATAGTTTTTGGATTCAAGTTACAATGTCGTACAGAATTCTCTATAGACATGTCCATGCTACAGGCACAGAGTAGCTAAGAGAATGGCTAATATTGCAAAAATGTGTAGACAAAAATTGGCAAAATACCTGTTGTTGTTTTTTGTTGCTAAATACTTAGTCACATTAGTATGATTTTCAGCAGTCAAAACAACTTTTGCAACATTTCACCCTGCTCTAGAGCAATGTGATCTTGCCTTTGACCCATTTACAAAAGAGCAGAACATTTTACATTCCCCCAGCTAGGACAACAGCATATCATTTTACTAAATTGTGGTTTATAGGAATAAATATTAGTTACACCAAAGTGGTTACTTTGTATTTGTACACAATAAGAGCAGAACTGAAACAACATGTATACAATTTAGAGAACACGGGTAAACTGATATACTTCTTTTGGAACTGATGAAATGATTAGTTGCCATAGGATACAAGACAAAGCACTATTGCTATTTGCACTGGAATAACTCCAAATGACTTCTGATACAACAAGTAAAAAGAAGTCTGCAGTATGCCAAATATTCTATGGGTTAGCACACAGAAGCAGTTGTCTCGCCAAGTATTATATACAGTAAGTAAGTAATGGTCAATTTACTTTATATAGGGGTTCCCAAGTTTGACCCCGAGATCACCAAAGGGCTGTACAATAATTTTTTGAATGTAATGCTACAAAAAGCTGTTAGGGATTTCAGACATACTACAGGGAATGGTCAGTGACTGCAGACATTGTACAGGAGATAGTTAGAGACTGCTAGCATACTACAGGAAATGGTCAGAGACTGCAGACATTCTACAGGAGATGG
>NC_092860.1:51905117-52057617 GCF_032062135.1 Pyxicephalus adspersus
CAGACATTCTACAGGAGAAGGACAGAGACTACAGGAGATGGTTAGAGACTGCTAGCATACTTCAGGAAATGGTTAGAGACTGCAGACACTCTACAGGAGATGGCCAGAGACTACAGGAGATGGTTAGAGACTGCTAGCATACTTCAGGAAATGGTTAGAGACTGCAGACGTTTCACAGAGGATGGTTAGAGACTGAATGTATACAAAAAAATGGTCAAAGACTGCAGACATTCTACAGCAGATGGTCAGAGATTACAGGAAATGGTTAGAGTCTGCAGGCATACCGGTACCACAGCAAATATACAATATATACATATACTACAAACATACAATAATATACATTCTATAGGAAATGGTCAGAGGGTGCAAACATCCTAAAGAATATGGAGGCTGTGGACCTACTGCAGGAGATCAGAAGGGACTGCAGACATTCTACAAGAGATGACAGAGACTGAAGGCATATTACAGGAGATAATCAGAGACTGCAAACATTGTACAAGAGATGGTCAGTGACTGCAAATATTCTACAAGAGATGGCAGAGACTGAAGGCATATTACAGGAGATAATCAGAGGCTGCAAACATTGTACAAGAGATGGTCAGTGACTGCAAATACTACAGGAGATGGTTAGAGACTGCAGATATACCACCAGAGATTGTAAGAGATTGAAAACATTCGACAGGAGATAATCAGAGATCCTAGACACTCTATAAGAGATGGTCAGAGACTGCAAACATAATAAAGGAGTTCTTGGAAACTTGGAAAAAAGGACATGCCTAAAGGAACATAGATTGGAGACATGCAACCTGATACCGCTAGAGATCACTTCTATTACAACTCTTCTACTAATCAGTTCTTCCACATGTGTCCATCCTGTTTCCCCCCTAAAAATGAAACATAAATAAAGCTGGTCTAAAGAATATTTTTACTTCACTAAAATCTATTCTTCTTTACAAAACACAGACAAAACCGTGCCAAGAGTCAAGTGCTGCAGGTTGAGCATCAGGGCAGTAAGTCCTCTGCCTATGTTCATTCATTTTCACTCCAAGATCCTCAGCACTCCTATGGTGGATTGGGGCCATAAGTGAATACAGTGCACAAACATAGTAAAAGTCTTATACCATAGAAAAGATCTCTCTAAATAGTAGATGATTATGATGATGATGGTAATAATCAATCATTCTTGCAAAACTCATTGGGAGCCACTAGGTGGTTAAATCCACAATTTTTTGTGTACGCATTATTAAAATTATAACCATGCATGCAATATTACTGCAGGAAGTTTTAGGAATCTGCATCACTCTGCTTTGTCAGAAGATTAATATTATATGACAGATTATATAATGAAAAAACTTTTGTCCAAGATGTCTGTCCTTCCCTTCACAAATATCTGTATGTACAGCTTACATAAAAAGATGCAATCCTCTCTCCATCCCAGAAAAAATAATCAGTTACTTACATAAGAGAATACGTTGCCTGGAACAGATTGCACACACTCAGCCAGCACGTCTTGACTTAATAAAAAGCAGTAATGGAAAGCTTTTTAGCTGTTTTACTGTGCACAGATGTGACGCCTACTTGTTTGTTGTACATTGTTGTGTTATAATTGAACAAACACAAGTACCTGAAAAACCTGCAGCACAGGCCCAGACAACTGAGATGCTAGTAATGGGGAGATCACTTGTCAGCTGAGCGATCACACGCTGCCGCTTCTCTTGGCGTACGCTGAGAGTTTCTATGGAGCTGTTGTTCCTGTCTCAGGCTTGCTTTTCCATATGCTGCTCAATGGGTGTTTCATATTTCACATTCAGCACACGCCTAGTGAGCTTGGCAGAAGCCTACATAAGCTATGAAGGAGTTGCTGAAATCTCTTTTCACTTAGGTGACAGTATGTACTCTTAAGTGGTGTTAAGTGGCGTGTGTACAAGATGATGAGATCATATGGCAGCCTACACTTTTTCCAGCTATTGTCTAAGCGCACCATTCACGGTTCTAAAAAGTCACATTATCTTAAAGAAAACCCATGATAAAGAAATGCAAAGGCTACCATTGGTAACTTTTTGGAAGATATTAGTTACCTGGCTGTCGTGCTGATTCAATGGTTTTAATAGTTTCCAAGGCACTGGAATGATTTAGATCTGCAAACTATCTTTGATCCACATTTGGCCGGTAAATCAGAAAGTGTTGAAGCCAGAGACATCCAGGCAACTCTTAAAAGTAGGCCAGTATGAGAAAAAAATGTGCTTATCTCACTAAAAAACAAACTCCGGGAAGAACAAAGATTAGATTAAAGCAAAG
Source organism: Pyxicephalus adspersus (assembly GCF_032062135.1). Lineage (NCBI taxonomy): Eukaryota > Metazoa > Chordata > Amphibia > Anura > Pyxicephalidae > Pyxicephalus > Pyxicephalus adspersus. Next base: position 51,907,416 of record NC_092860.1, read on the forward strand.
ACAATACTGTTCTTCACCAGAGATCATGTTCCTTAAGCTGCGTACACACTTCCAATTTTTGTCGTTGGAAAGGATCTTTCACGATCCTTTCCAACGACAAGGGAGTGCACGATGCATGAACGGTGCTGTACATACAGCACCATTCATGCTCTATGGAGAGGGCAGGGGGAGAGCGACGGAGCGGCACCCTGCTGCACGCTCTCCCCTTCCCTTTCATTAGGATCGGCTGTCGTCCATCGTCCGTGGATCCGGCAGGTCGGTCGTCCGGACGATGGACGACACCGACTGTACACACGGCAGATTTTCGCCCGATAATTGGCCAATGCCGATTATCGGGCGATAAAAATCTGACGTGTGTACGTAGCTTTACTTTCCTAATGCAGCAAAACAGTAAAAAATAGGAAAGTTGTTTGTAATGTAGCATCAGAAATGTGTATTTTCAATAGAGGGTTGCCAGTGGCCAATGCCCGCTTTTCAGTATGAGATTACAAATCTATCACATAACTGGTGGATACTTGAGCGGACAAGGGTAGCCTTGTATACTGTTCTGGCCCTAGTGGATCTGATGTTGGTTACTGTGCGCAGGGGGCCAAAAGGGCACTAGTGGCAATAGGAGCAAATCGATACTAGGCTAAAGTTGTCAATGCGCTGACAGAAGTAAGCCAAGGTCATCAATAGGAAGTCCAACAAGAGTGTCATACAAGAAGCAAGATCAAGTTACAGTCCAGGTCGCCACAAGAAATACAAGTCAAAGGTCAGGTCAGGTGTATACGGAGCTGAAGACCAGTCAGCAAGGAATAAAGGCAGGGAAAGAGTTTAAAGAGGCCACCGGTAAGACGTGTGTGTGTCATCAATCCAGGGACATGCACACCCTTGCACCAGAAAGCATGCATGGCTATTCAATGCATAGAAGTATGTGCATGCTTTAGGACCAGTCCATAAGTTGCTTAGAAAAAAACATGGGCAAGCCATGTACCTAGGCACACACCTACACCATTCTGTGTGGTCTTAACCTACAAAATCAATAAATCTTCAAAGTGTAGCCAAGTTTGTTTATGCCTTGTAGTAATACTTCATTAGCAGATCTAATGGTTGTCTAATTGGTGCTAGCAATGAGATTGTGCTAGGTTCTGTCCAGTTTTTGACCAGAGAAACCTACCTAAATAGCCTGTGCCCTGGGAGAAGGTCCAATGTAATTGTGAGAGCAATGAGTGATTAGACCCCTTCCATCCATGTCATTTGTGAATTAAAGCAGCTGGGAATGTTGGGTTCCCAAGTATTGTGGTCATTTGACCTTTGTAAGGAGAAGTAAACAAGTAAAGAGTTTTTCTTAATGAAGATGAAAGTTTATGCTCGTCATAAATTATCCAGGCTATAAATTAGGTCAGTATGACTTCTTTATATTATAGTTTCATATTTGGAAGGCCTGTAACTTGTTCTGGGCAGTGGCTCCATAGGTGCTAAAGTAGGGAGGATTTAGTTGTAGATGTAGGTTCATTTATAGGTCTAAAGTTAATAAAAAAGGGGAGGCTGGATGCATCATTTTGTAAAGGGATATTAGACCAATGTAGAATGTTTTGGCCCACTCCTGGCACAGATTTTGTTGCATATAGTGTAGAGCAGTAAGGTAATTCTAATCTTATAGTTGGTATGGTTTGTTGTGATTTGAATTCCTCAAATAGTCCAATCTGCCCGATGCTGGTTCCCTAGCTCTTCTCTTTAAGTAAAGATACATCCTCAGAGTATGTAAGTATTACGTTTAATAGGTTCCCAGGTAGGTATCCCACTTACATAACTTAATGGTGAGGATTTAAATTAAATGAATTGCTGCTGTAGTGTCTATACTGGCTACAATAATCCATAGGGTTATATATATATATATATATATATATATATATATATATATATATAAAAATATTTATATATGTATGCATTATCATTCAAATCATTTTGGTGTTTTAATACACATTTAACTGCTTTATATGTATTTTACCAGTTCATTTGTTCCTTGTGGATGAATCAGTTTTGTGGATCTGGATTAATTTATCTTTTACCAGCTTGACCTCAATGGAGCACCAAACTTTTGCAGCTCTTTGCTTCTCCACAGTGAAACATACAGGGAATCTTTTCGGGCTCAAAGTCCTTCACCGCCTTCTAGCTTTGTCCTCAGTGCTATTCCAGATCTGAAATATCTTGCAATCTGAAGAAAAGGAATTACCAGTGCTAGAGGTGAGCCTCTCTAAAGACCAGACATTACTAATTACCCCTTACTCAAATACATGATCTGAAATCCTTGCTAGTAATTCTTTAATGTACTCTTAAATGCTATTACCAGCTATATACCTTGCAAAATAACTCAGCCTTGCTAAGCTGGTTACACCTTGACCAGGTAATTGGCCTTAATAGCATGTGTCAACATCTGTCAATGTTTTAACCCCTATTAACATATTTTGTTAGCAATAGTTCAAGCAGACCTTTCACCATTACTTTATCAATGTCACATCTGAACCTTTGCTTCCTCATCTTACTATCACAGAAAACTTTTCCCAAATACTTTTTTTAGCCCTAGACGCCTTTGGTGTCATATTTCCTTCTTGAGTAACAATGACCCAGACAACGGATGTATGGTCTTTGGTACCGACTGCACACATGAAGTACACAATGATAAAGAATCAATTTAAGCTGCAGCAGTGAGTGTCCTTGGAGTCAAATGGGGTGGTGGTGGGTCTTCTTCCTCGGCTGTGTATCCACTGTATGTCCCCAATGTGGCCACCGCAATTTATTCATGGGATATGATCACTGCATGTGCCACCAGCACCAAAGACTACGTCTATGCCTGCCACCACATTTAAGACATGCACACCTAACCCTCCTTAGGAAAATGAGTTCATCAATGCATACCTTGTTTTGCAGTCAAGGCTGCAACTTGTATACGCATACCCAGAGATGACAAGAGCTGCTAAAAATCCAGTACCAGCAATCAATATAGTGGCATGAAAAAAATTAGGCTTCAAGGCTGCAAGAACCTTGAGGGGTCATGCAAACCACTTCTAAGATGTCAAGATTTAAAAAATTATTTTTAACCTTTTAAAACAAATATAGTTAACAAATTCAAGAAACCTGTGGCTCTCATATCATAGCCCCAATCCCTGAGCCATCCAGGCATAAAAAAATGTGCCCTAAACATCACCACACAGCAATAAATCATGCACAAGGCATTAATTCTGTGCCTCTGCAACAATATCAACTTAGCCCAATGTGTGTTTTAGATCCCAAACCTCAGGGGAGGCCACATTGCCTGTAGTGAGACAGTTGTTCAAATGAAATTGACAATAAAACTTGGGGCCAGTAATCAGTAAATGTTCACTCCAGGTGTTTGTTTCTGGTGCATTTGTATTAAACTACAATAATTAATTTACCTATAACGAATGCTTGATAAATGTCACATTCACTGTTAAAAAATGCCCTTTGATACTGAATATATTATTGGTGTAGAGTTTCACCATATTTGATGTGTTTTAGGCAGTAAAGGACATTATATATTTTCCTGTTTACATCTAGAGTTATGATTCATAATTAAAGTTTACAACAAAACCCTAAATGAAGTCTATGATAAGTAAATATGTATTTAAATTATCTCATTCATTTAGATATTATCTCTGTTTTACCCAATGCGTACATACAGTAGGTACAGGGTGTAACCAAATAAAAAGTGATGACATTCTAGTAGCTTGCATAACAATTACCAGGATGCCCACACATGTTTAAGCCAATGAAAAACTAGATTGTGCTTATGTATGTGGAGGATGTTTTTTTGCACACAGGGAGCAATTTACTATTGATAGGTGTTACAGCTAACGCCTTGCGAGTAAGCATTATCACCAAAGATGACTAGAACCATTGACAACTAGTGCTATTAAAAATATTTTATTGCATACCTTATTTTAAAATTACTGCAGCTCCTGTTACCTCCCACTATCTAAAACAAAAGTTATTGCTGAACTGCTGCACTGATTTGCTCTTTATTAACCATCCATACTGGGATAGGAACATTAGACTATAAATTGTTATGGGGGAACAGGTAGAATCGATTGGTAATCATTTAGATTTTAGTTGTAAACTGTTTCAAAATATAAGCTATAGAAACTTAGTTTAGTTTAGTTTATAGGTTGAATATAATGGGATATACAGTTGTCCTTCGAATATACACCTTATAGCAAACTTTGACAACTAGAACCGGTGGCTACTCACAGTTAAAAAGAAGCTCTGGCATTTAAATAGCATCTGCAAAAGCAATGTTTATAAAGTCAATTAAAGCAATGATTACACAGCTTAACAAAAAAAATATTTTTTCACTTGCCAAGGATTTTTCAATATATTTAGTGTACTTCAGGTCTGCTGAATCCAGAACTGACATCAGTTTTATTGAATTGGCTCTAGTTCTTGTGATACAGGAATTGGAATAGACAATTTTACCAACAACAAGTGTAAACACAGCATATTATTATCAATCTTTATTTACACTGATGTTTTGCATTTTATATATTAAATATAGCATTATTTTCATGAAACTTTCATCTCCCTTCTTTTTTCATTTTTTTTTTTTACAGAAATATGAGTTCTTCAAGAAGAAGTTGTTTAAATCACCCGAATTTATTTTCCTACATTTGTGGTGAATATTCTCAGCAAACAGAGAAGAAACATTACAGGAAAATTACAGCAAAATGGAAAACTGAAAAGTTTGAACATTGGTGTACCTATGGTATGGCGAGAGCTCAAAAATCATCACAATGATTGTTATTTTTGTGCTGTGAATGTAAAAGGTTTCAATCGTTACAAGAAAAACAAGTGGGAGTACCGTGATTTGGAATCAGCAAGACGACCTGTGCCGCATGGTGCTGATGTTCCCATACCAGTGTTCAGTACACTCCCTGATATTCCTGTATCCGACATGGAGGATATACAGGGTTTGGGGTGTAATCCAGTAATAGGCAGCGGAAGTGAATATGAAGGAAGTGTTTTATCAAACCAGCAGTTCTCCCAAGAAAAGCGCAATGATTTAATATGTGACCTAAGTCTGTCAAAACAAGCATCTGAACTTGTAGCATCCAGGCTAAAAGAAAAGAACTGTCTGAGACCGGAAGTTAAAATAACCAGAGAGGTGTACTGTTATAACATCCCTACTTGGACAGCAAAGTGGATACATAAAGTACTCATGTTTCATCTGCTTGTGGGATAGTAGAGCAAAGCAGGATCACTCGAAAAAAGTGACATGGCCTCCATGGGAAAACATGAAAAAAGGTGCAACAAACATCAATAACGAGCCAATGGTCCTCCACTACACCTAAAATTGGGATTATTGAAGCAATTTGTTAGAGCTCTGAACAAGGACAGTGATTGCTTCAAATACATTTGTAATTTCTTACCTGGATTTAGTACTGAAAAATTAAAAGCTGAAATCTTTGATGGACCCCAGATTCAGAAACTGATAAATTATTCAAATTTCACAAGTTACATTACTGATACCGAAGCTTCTGCCTGGCACAGCTATGTCATGGTTATCAAGAACTTCTTGAGTAACCATAAAGCACAAAGTTACGAAGAACTAGTACAAAACTTGCTCTTAAACTTTAAACATTAGGGTGCTACTATGAGCATAAAGGTACACTACCTCCATAGCCATTTGCAAAAAATTCCAGAAAACCTTGGCGATTTCAGTGAGGAACAAAGGGAGAGGTACCATCAAGATATAAAGGTGATGGAGGAAAGGTATCAGGGCAGATGGAATAGACACATGATGGCAGACTACTGCTACTGAGTTTTTCAATGAATTCTTTGTGATTAGTTGTGTAAATATACTGAATATAGAATATATTGAAATTAGGTATTTCAAAAATTTAATTTTGTATACGTAGGCATATCTAGTTTAATTTTGCTTAATTTTCATGTTTCATTAGTTTTCTATGAGGTTAATATTGAGGTCATTATTTCAAAAACTAAAGACAATCTAGCAAAACCAATACCATATCTGGAATCTGTGCATCAAACATAACTTAAAATAACTTTAACCTGGCAAGAAAATGTTGTTGACCAGTGTTATATATTGGTACGGGTGACAATTCAGTGTACTACTTAACACTAAGATTAGGCATATGAGTTTTACCATAGTGAGATTGTTTATTTATTTTTTTTAAGTTTAGGAAACGCCATTTTAGAACAATTCAACATCATTATCAAAACCACATTTTTATACTATGTCATTGGATTGATTTCTGGATCTCCTAAAAGGCATCACTACTAAGATACCATATCTTGCCATATCCATTTCATGCTTAATTTTTTTTGTCTTCATATTCTCTTTTCTAGATCTTCAGGGTGCTGAACCCTTTAAATAAGCAGGTACAGAAACGCAATGCATGGGTACCACAAATCTTTTAGATCATAACTGATGATAAACAGCTTACAAGTTTATTTAAAGAAACAAATGAAAGGAAAATTAAGGGAATGTCCATAGCTGGAATCAACAAAGTTTTTGCAGATCAATGGGATCACCTGAAAATTAGTGAACACACTATGGGGCTTGAACTAAAACGCAAATTAGTTTTAGGACCTCATTTATGAGACAGGCCCTCTATATTGGTTGGGTGTATGTTTGAGGACAGCCTGTGGTATATGCTTTTTGTTCTGGAGGATTCATAGGCTTAGTGGATTAAAACTTGGCAATCAAACAGGAAAGTCTTTATTGTCAAAACTGAATAAATAGATGATACATGGTGTCAAAAAACAATGGTTAGGTATACCATTATGCACATGTTCTTGATCCTACACATCAGCCTATTCACTCAGATTTTATATCTGTAACAAACAGCGTGCACAAGATCTTGGAAAATCTTGCACGTCAATAGGTTCGAAAGACAACAGCATGTTTATGATTCTTCTGCAATGGGGAACTGTTACCATATATGAAGAGTGTTGTCCATATCCCTAAAAACAAAGTTTTGGTAAAAGCAGGTTCAATTTATGACTTTTTTGAGGCATTAGTTAAAGTAATGTGAACTCTCAAAAATTACTGTTAACAAAACATTCAAAAAGTGGTTTGGCAGTATTTTCCCGTGTGGCTTTCCAGGTTTTCTTAGAAAGTGCATCTAAACCATTCTTGCTTAATTCATTCAAAGTATTAGGAGTGGAGATTTAAAAAGAGTAAAATGTAAAAAAATGCCTGAACAAAATTATTGGCATCCACAACTTAATGCTTGGTAGCACACCCTTTGGAAGAAATAACTGATCTTAATCGCACTGGAATTTTGGACCACTCAGATTTGAAGGTGTTACCAATAAGCTAACAACCTTCACTTTTTAATTTCAGGTTCAACATGAGGTTTTAAAGCAATGGAACCCTACCCTTAAACCTTACATTTTTAATTTAAAGTCATTTTGGTTTGACATTCACAATTTGTATAATATTGTTGTAAACAATTTGCAAAGATTTGTATTTTTCACATTTTTGGCAATATATTTATGGGAAATTAGATCAACAACGTAACAAGTGCAAGCTTTGCTGCTGCCACAATGCAAGATGTCTGCAAATGTCAGTCTACTCTGTTGTTACCTACCTACTGTGGCAAGTAGTAAATTGTATACAAGTCCTAGGGTCGACAAAACAGGAATCTCAAAAATATGGATTGTATTATGAGCAAAAACTTAACACTCCTTTGTCCAAAATTAACCAGATCTTTTGGACCTGAGGACAAGCTTGATGTAAATAGTACCAAGCATATGAAGTACATTGGTTACCACTTACAATAATATCAAGTAATAATACCAAAATATTATTAACAATAGTTCATAGTACCATTAAAACACATCTTTGTGGATTAGAAATATATTGCATTTAAAAGTAGTATCAAAACCATAATTTGGGCAAAACTTTATTTATTTAGAAAAGTTTTGGAATGTGACATATTTTAAAGTAATTACAGTTGCACCGCTAGTAAAAAAATAAAATCACAGTTTTCATTCCATAAAACTGCCTCACCCTGTTGAGTCTTAAGTCTGCAGAAAATACAATACATCTAATCCTGTTTCTTTTCTTGGCAGCTGAAGCAGAGAATGACAACCAAGAAGCTTTGCTCGGTTCACTAAACCTTCACAAGAATGATGTATTGATGTGCTTTGACGAACACACCTATGGATAGGCTTTAGATTTACAGTGCTTGTCTTTATTTTAGTGTGCTCTACAAGGCAAGCTTCTTTTTTATGTAGGCAGATAATGTCACAAACACAATTAGGGAGATGATCTATCATAAGATCCAGTTTAGTGTAAAATATAAGGAGTGGCATCCTTATATCAAATAAGTCTTAATTAAAGGAGTAGAGTGTCTGTCAAATTATATTAACATTTGATTTCAAAAGAAGTGTGTGTCCTTGTGAACTATGATGAGATTATTCACATGGTTGTCTGCTAGGAGCTGACTTATTTACAGATTTAATATAAGACAAACGGCAAAAATGATGGGGAGAATAAATGTGTATGTGTATTTAGTAGCACATTTCATGAATAACCCTTTAAAACCAGGGTTACTATCAAGGTAGACATACTAGGAGAAGAAATTATTATTATTATTATTATTATTATTATTAATAATATTATTAAACAGGATTTATATAGCGCCAACATGTTACGCAGCGCTGTACATTACATAGGGATTGCAAATGACAGACTAATACAGACAGTGATACAGGAGGAGAGAACCCTGCCCCGAAGAGCTTACAATCTAGTAGGTGGGGGAATTTCACACACAATAGGATGGGAGATATGTAGTGTGGGAAGTAGTGGCGGTTTCAAATGACAGAAGAAGACAGGTAGGCAAGTTTGAAAAAATGGGTTTTGAGCGCTCTTTTAAATGAGCAGAAAGTAGGATCAAGCTGAATAGGACGAGGAAGACCATTCCAGAGAGTTGGAGCAGCTCTAGAGAAGTCTTGTATCGGTGCGTGTGATGGTGTTATGAGTGAGGAAGTCATTAAGAGGTCATTGGAGGAGCGGAGAGAGCGGCAGGGGGAGTATTTTTTAACCATGTCAGAAATGTAAGTGGGACAATAACTGTGTAGGGATTTGAAGGCAACGCACAGGAGCTTGAATTTGATTCTAAGGTGAAATGGAAGCCAATGGAGAGAACTACAAAGAGATGTAGCGGAAGAGGAGCGGAGGGAAGGATGGATGAGTCTGGCTGCAGCATTCATGATAGATTGTAGGGGAGAGAGTCGGGTTAGTGGAATACCAGCGAGAAGGATGTTACAGTAGTCCAGACGAGAAATGATAAGAGCATGTACAAGGAGTTTGGTGGTCTCAGGGGACAGGTAGGGGCGGATTTTAGAGATGTTGCGTAGGTGAAAGTGACAGGACCTGGAAATGTTCTGAATATGGGGGGTAAATGAGAGGGCCGAGTCAAAGGTGACACCAAGACGTACCTAAACTCAACATTTTTACTTTACATAGAAGGGTGGACAACCCTTCTATAACAAGTAAAAGTGTTGATGTTTTTTCTTTAAAGTGCAACACAGCATCATCTGATCTCGCACCTGTGCAGTGATGGAGAAAGAAGAGTGAGAAAGAAGATGGAGGAGAGCATGGAAGATGGCAGCGCCCGGCGCTTCCTCCGCAGAGAGGATTTCAAGGACGACGCTGGACCGGATCGTGGAAAGGACCAGGGCCATCGAGGGATCTGCAGGATTAAAGGTAAGTGTGATTTTCTATTTTTAGTTTAGTTCCACTTTAAGCTAGAAGTATTTAATAAGGGTACATAATAAATGAAACAGAAACATAGTATTTAGCAGGGGTGAGTGATCTAAATCATGTCTCAGCTCTCAAAAACAAAGACCAGTTTGTAAGAAGTGGAAGTTTGCAGATTGTTTTGGATAGATGTTACCACAATGTGGGTCCTCTGCCAGGTCTGCACATTTTCCCTTGCAGGTATGTTTTCCTGCCCTTTGTAACAACCATTCAGTAGCGGGAGAAGCATGAACACACCCCGATGTAAAAAAAAAAAATCTAAATCTTTACATCTGTAATTCCTGTGAATTTCCTATGCCAGTAAAAGCACATTATGTAAGAAGAAAAAATAGTTTGTGTTGCAGTTTTGCTGCACTGTATGTTCCCTATGTTAATTTCTACTGTGTATAGGAATAGTGTAGTTTTAGAAACTGCTTCTGAAATGTTTGCAAATGCACCACTGAATGTTTCAAATCTCCCCAGTCATTTTTTACTTAGCTTACTTACTTTTTTGATAGAATAGCAATACAATAAATGTATTGTTACTCCAAGGTGTCAATGTTTTGCCCTCCAACCACAGACCAGGTTTTGAATTTTCTTGGACTGGGTCAAGGTAGAAATTTTTCTTTCTGATGAAGCATAAATATGGTACATGGCCCAATACAGAAAAGGAAATTAGCAGAATAGTAGGCCTAGTTTATATGCTAAAAAACGTAATGGATGAAATTTATCTTAAATGTTTGTAAAAGAAAAATTTGATGTGAATATTAACATTTCAAAAAATTAAAATAGACAAACACAATTAAAAAACTTTTAATTTCCCTTTACATGATCCATAATACTCAGGTTGTTACAAAGCAGTTTTTTATATTAGTATTCAGGTGAATTCATTTGCTCACTTTTTCAAGTTATACCTACATTTATTGCATTTGAAGAGTCTACAGCGCTTTTTATCTTTGAAATTGATTTTATATACATATAAATGTATCCATATATTTATAGAATTATTAATAAACTGTATTTATAAAGACACACACACATAATTAAAAAAACATGTTGATGTTCAATGTTTTTATTAGTTGTACAGTCAAGATTTTTTTTTTGTTTTGCAATTTCTCTGAGCTTTGCACAGTCTGACCTCACTGATGATTGCTGATGTGTTCACTCCTTGGCAAAATTTTAATAAAAAACTAAACATTCCTGACTAAAAGACTGCCGAATGCCTGCTTTTGTATAGGCTGTTAATATTGTTGATGATCAATTAATCCAATGCATTTGATTAGCAGCACCTGGCTGATACTACCTAAATTTCAATGGGAGTGATAAAGGTGTACCTAATTTTTCCACACGCTGCTTCTGCAATTTGACTTTGTTAAATAAATACTGACATGGTCTTATTTGTCATGTGTTGTTGTTCATTTGAGGTCATATTTATATATATTTATGACAGCAGTTAGGAAGAAGAAACTGTAGTGAACAAACATGGATAGTCATAGGATCCAGTTCTTTCATACATCTGCCCAAGTGTTCCCTTACATACTTGTTGAATGGAACCAAAACAAAAGAACAGGTGTCCAAAATATGAGCATTACTTTTATCAATATATAAAAAGTGGATTGGTTGAATATTTCTAGGATGTTATCATTATATTCATACTGCTCTACAAACAAAGAGTTATTCAAGTTTCCTTGATTTAGGAGAAACATGAATGAGGCTAAGGGTGTGTCAGGAATGTACATTCAGATGCACTGAACATGGTCTGTGGCTGAGGTTAATGTCAACAATTTCCATCATTGCCATAGTTACATGCCTGTAGTCAATTAGTAGAGCAACCACCTGTAGAAGAGACGCCTGTGCACACAAATATCATTACTTGATTACCAGTTATTAACCAGGGGTCCAATAGGGCTTGGCAAGCAAAGGAATGTCATTAGGACTATTGCCGTTATTAACATTCTGTTTTATTTCTCCCTCGCACATATAGGAATATGCAGAAAGGCTACTTAAATTTTTAGTTAAAGCTGAATATTGTCAATATTGTCAAAATTCATAGCCATGAGCGTTCTTTGTTAAATCTCTTCCCTAGATGTCTTCAAAATCAGTGCCGTAACAACCTGAAACAACTCGCCGCCTTCTTCTCCTCTGGTTCTTGTTGGTACCTACATCACCCAACCCAGGCGCGAGATCAGGTGGTGTAGGTTGGAAAAAAATTGCCGATCTCACTGCGCGTGCCTGAGATCGACAATTTTTTTCCCTTTTCACAAAAAGGTTCCTTCTGCGCATGCCCGAGATCCATGCGCAGAAGGAGCACCCAAGAGCCTCCTGGGATGCGTGATGTACATATCCCGGGGGCTTTGCGCTCCCATTCATTCGCAATTTTTTTTTTTAAAAAAGGTATTGCACTGAAAAAAAAAACAACAGAATTTTTACTTAACATAAAAGGATTCTCTACCGTTTTATGTAAAGTGAAAATTCTGAGTTTAGGTATGCTTTAAGTGACACCAGTGATCTTTTTGGCTGTCTGTAAGGTGACATTCTTCCCAATGGCCAGCAATGTAGGAGTCATTCTTCCTATTTACCACTACGCTAAAGTGGAAACTGTGGAATTATTAATTATAGAAGGGGTTCCCTGAAGACCTAAAATGTTTTTCAACTGTTCCTTCATGCTAAAATGGTTGAGTAACACTAGATTTGAGTTTTGTGTCTGGAGTTCAGCTTTAGTAATACTCAATACTAGTCTCATTTTGGCATGACATTTGCTTGAACACTTATATTACAGGGTAGACTGTGAAGAGGTTAAGACATGCAATCTAATAAAAACCTTTTAGTTGCCTCTAATGCAGATCTATTTAAAATGTTTATCAAATTTGTCTCATATCCTGAAGCAGGCTGCTAACATGCATATTACCTAATTCTGTAGACCAGTACTTTAATTGGAATGCACTGTATATTTTTTTCCTTATGTATTCATTATGCTCAGGACTAAAAAATTAACATTTTGAAACACCTTTTAGTTACAAAAAATATGAAATATCATATGAATATTATCCTTTTATCTAGGCGGCAGTTGAAGCTTTAGGCTGGGTCTACACGGACGTTTTTAAAAACGCATGTAAACGTTCCTACTTCGTTTTTATGCACTTTTTTTTACCGTTTTACATCTTGCCTTTAAAACGCTGGAAAACATCAATACCGTGTTTTCCCAGGTTTTAACAAGTTTACGTTTCAAGTGCTTATAAACCTGGGAAAACGCAATGGAAGCGTTTACACGCGTTTTCCCACGTTAACCCTGTGTTTTAATTTTTTAAACATTGCAAGCAACTTTATAGATAACGCTCATAAACGTACCTCAAGTAACTAAAATAGTGCACAACTACATGCCAGCGGATCTGATTGGGCAACGATCGTTCGCAATCTATTGTGTGTAAGGTTGTTCAGTAATCGTGGATTGTTGTGTGATACACTTTTGTTCGCAAACAGTCATTCAAAGGATCGTATCTAGTGTGTACATTATTGGTGGATTATATTTGAACAATTGTATTGTTACAGCATGTACAGAATTGTGCACAATATGATCGTTCAAAATAATCGGCAATAACTGTTCGTTTTCTAATGATAATTATTGCACGTGTTTACCTAGCCTAAGAATGGGTTTATAAAGAGAACTCTCCTTGCTGCATTTTAAAATTACCCCACTCAAAACTGTGCCTTTTACAAACTTCGTGGTATAGACTAGCTCATTGGAATGCATTGAAATTTCAGACATGGGCTTTTAAATGGGTAAATGCTAAGGATACAGTTCATGTAGGCTAAGCCTTAGGGACTTTTTATGTATCTTTTTGTTGTAAAAAGTCTATTGCTAAGAGAACTTAAAATGTATGCACATTACATATATATAAATCCAGTAAAAAGAAACATATGATTCCTTTTAAAGCATACATACATACATGTAAATAATTAGATGACCCAAACAAATTTTTGAGCTTGAGGCTGGGGAGTTCTATGCAGATCAGGAACCCATTCCTCTCTAAGTGTTGTTTTTTCTCAGCTTCAGAAGAAAATTTCTCCAAAACAACTGGAGATTCTGATATGTGTAGTGGGAGAGGTAAATATTTGCTTTCTTCTTTTGCAGGCAATTGTTTTGTGGGTAGGTAAAGTTTCATGGAAGGGTTGGATTACACATTCTGTTAGGTTAGAGGTCTATACAGGTTTTGGTGAATTTTCTACGTAGAAGGTTGGTGGTGTACATACACAATTTTTGTACTGGAAGACACAGATAAAGAAGCACACTGGTTATAAAAAAGAAGCATGTTTTTGGTGAAAAATTGATATAGACTGTATTAGTTTATTTAATAGAATATATAAAAGGTTTATGATTAAAAGTAACAACAAAACATTCATAGTATATATATTGCTGACTTTTTATATAAACAATAAAAACTCCAAATGCAGCTTCTTGTGCCTCCTTTTTTTCTACACCAAATTCACTAGACAACAAAGCATCATCACCTCCATCCATGAAAGGTGATTATAAAAGATGTAAATCTAAAAGTAGCATACTAACGTACCTAGATGTGCATTGTGGTTATACCTAAATATAAATGGCAGGTAGCAAATAAAATATATATATATATATATATATATATATATATATATATTTATTTTTATATATATATATATATATATATATTATTGTGCATGTAACTGTTTTAGCGGTTTGCTAGGAGTTTCACTTTAACACACTTGCAGATTTAAAAAATACTCAGATTTACAAAATCTTTGCAGATGTAAAAAATATTCAGATGTAAAAAATAATCAGAAACTACATTTATAATCATTTGTTTTTCTTCATTATCACAACACATTTTTGTATTTGTGTCAAATGTGTATATGTGACTGAAATGATGGCCATGGTGATGATTGTGGCAACTTCAAACTTTGCAGGGTGGAATAGGATTTATCAGCATTCATGAGGCGATTTAATCTGAACCTTCTGTCTATTCTCTCTGTAGAGAAAGCAAACACATGTCACATTGTCCATGAAGCACCTATATCAGAAAGATTCTTTATTAAGTGCTTGGCATCCTACAAATATTGACATAGTTACCAAGCACTGCCAAGACTAAATATAGAGTCACTTAAAACGAATGCACCATTAACAGTATACCCTTAAGTGCCTGTTCTTAGTTTTGTGTGGCCTTGCTGATTGCAATGTTTTCTCATCAAAAAAATGTCAATGATACATTTAGTTTGATTATTGTTTTATATATTCTATAAACTTTTCTGTGGGTGGTACAGCCGACACACAAACATTGTTAACAATACAGAGTATAACAGGAAATAAATCATACAGCACACTGTTTGGTAGAGTTTGAGTTTTTGATTTGTTGTAGAAATCATATCTTATACAACATGTAAACGACATATGTTTGAGTTGATTTATGGTAAAATAAATCTGATTGGTTGCTAGGGACAACATAGACTTTTACCTTATTTTAGATCATACCTTATTTTTAGATCTTTTATTATTAACAGAACATAAACTGACTACAATTGGCATGTATGGCACTTGTGATTTTGCAATGATTTTGCAATGAAGAGATCAGTGCCATTTATAACTTTGGCGTTGGTTAAACTGTACAGACTCATGTCCTGTCACCCCCTGCTGTTTTCATAAGCTATTGTAGCAAAACAATGCTCCAATGCTTTCAGCTGATAGCACCAGTTGGAAAAATTACGTTGAGAGGTTGCATAATATTTTAGGCCAAGGTAATCCTTTGCTTTGCAACCAACAATAATGTCTTCTGGGGCTTTGTATTCAAATCAATGTGGGGACACACACTTAGTGAGCAATTTATTAGATATGTCTTTTGAGGGGTTGCTGTACCAATAGGTTGGCATGCACATACTGCCGCATTCAATCATAATTGCTCATTGCATGACTGTTGGTGCCAGATAGGCTGGTATGAATAATTTTGTAACTGCTAATCAGAGTGTCATACACAGTCTATAGAGTTCAGGTGTGAAATTAAAAAAAACATCCCCTGAACAGCAAGTTTTGCAAGGCGAAACTGCCAGACTGGTTTTATCAGACAAATACACTATGGTAACTATGTCCACTCTTTACCATTTATCTGTGGTGAGCATATTAAAATTTGTCAAACTGACACGTCAAACTTTGAGGTGGATAGGCTATAGAAGTAGAAAACTACTGTCCGCCAAGACCAGGAAGCTGATGCTGCAGAAGGCACAGGTCAAACAATGAAGACTAAAAAAAGTTAGCCTGGTGTGCAATGCATCTCAAGATTTGCTGATCCCAACACATAGTAGCTAGTCACCAGAATGGAATACAATACAACACCTTTGGGATGTGGTAGAACAGGAGATTTACAGCATGAATGTGCAGGTGACAAATCTGCACAAATTATATGATGTAATCATGTCAACATGAACCAGTATTACCCAACCCAGAATTAGTGTAGTGTCCCTAAAAACTTGCTTAGTAAGTGTACAAACCAAGGTGTATAAAGATGTAAACTTGGTTGCTGTTCCATACATACATACATGATAAATCTCAGTGTTATATTTAGCTATTTTCCGTAACTTCTGGATTATTAGACCAATTTCTGTCTAATAATAGACAAATTATTGTTATAACTTACAACAATGTGCACAAAATAAAAACATTTTACCTATTTAAGGCACACAACATGCACTCATTGGAATAAGATTTTCCATCAGTTCCACAAACAGGTTTAAAGTTCCTTGGACAACCAGGCAGTTCATACAAGTGGCATTTTGGCTGAAAAATAGTTTTAATGCACAACATTAACATTTAACAAATTAACATTTGAGTGTTTAAAAGTAATGATCTGTTGATGATGTTCCGCTAAAATAGGAGTTACCAGCTGCATCATTGATTCATATGAATATTGCTTCTTTTCAGCCATAGAAAGAGAGATACATTATAGGAAATAGTAAGAACGCTGTAGGGGCAAGAAATGATGTCACCCCACATACATGTCTCATACCAAGTGATGGCACCATTATCACTCTGGGAACAAGGTAAGGTACAACCCTTACATAATATTTTAGGAAAATTAAAAGAATACTACATATACAATGCAAATGTTTTTGCTTAGGGTAACAAAAAAAACAAGTTTACTTCGCTCATTCCTTGCTTCCTCAGCACCCAGCACTTTTCACTGTTATACTCCTAGTGGTCAGCAGGCCCTTGGCATCCTTACTAGGGATGAGGGGAGAAAGCCTCTAGCATTCTCGCAAAAAATTTCCTCAAAATTCCAATGGTTCCGCAAAATTTCACGAAACCATCGGACGAGGAAATTAAAACAGGAGGATTTCCAGAGCTGCATTCAGCCCTGGGAACCCTGTTTGTGATTCCTGGGGCACTAGGGGTTAATTAACCTCTAGTGCCAGAGATTGCAGAGGATTTCCAGGGCTGCATGATGCAGCCCTGAAAATCCTCCTGTTTGCTCGATCCCCGGGCACTAGAGGTTAATTAACCTTTAGTGCCCCGGAGATCGCACACTCTTCCCAATGAATGCAGCCACAGCTGCAAACATTGAGAAGATGCCCAGCAAAGGAGAACCTCCTGACATTGTAAAATAGGTATCACTTACAAATGAAACATTTGTTACAGATACAAATGTATTATTTGTAAGAGATATTCATATTACAATGTCAGGAGGTTCTCCTTTGCTGGGCATCTTCTCAATGTTTGCAGCTGTGGCTGCATTCATTGAGAAGAGTGTGTGAAATCCCCAGGGTTAATTACCCTCTAGTGGCCGGTGATCGCAGAGGATTTCCAGAGCTGCATGATGCAACCATGGAAATCCTCCTGTTCAGCGAGAGCTCGACCTCTCAGCCATTTAAAAGGCTCTTCATACTTACATTTTCGGTAAGCGAGAAAAGCCCGTTTCACCACGAGATTGAACTTAATATTCTCACTCACTCATCCCATCCCGAATAATTGCCAAACCTTCCTGCATCAGTACATACTTATCCACTTTTAATATAATTATTAATCTAATTATTAATCACATTTAAAATTCTGACTGTAACATCATTTAACATATTAAACATAATAATATTAACATTAAGCATTTTGATGTTGTTGTTTTGTGGTATAAAAACAAATCAAGAACTAAATAAATGATTCAATAGAACATAAATACTATATTTATTTTGCAAATGAAAAGGAATCCGTGATGCCACCTGCTGGGCAAACTAGGTTCAACAGTTTGGGATTCTGTAGTTGTAATCCCAGGAAGTCACCACTCAAAATCTCATATACATTTTAATATGTTGATAAAGTTCAAATGTCATCCTCAGTATTTTTATTAATATACCAGATGATCCTGTTACATTAAATTCACATAATTCCACTAAGAAGAACATTACGTTATACAAGCAATAAAAGTAACCTAGTGTCAGAACTACTAACCCTAGTATATTATATGTGAATAGTTGTTACATCTTTGTCTTTAAAAATAGAATGTAACACGTTTAGATATCATTTTACCACAAACACCTGGTGTATTTTGGGTTTACAAAAAGGGTTAGGGTTCTCCTCGTGTCATGTTAATTTTACAATTAATAATTTTGCTGAAAGTAACAGTTCATAGGTTATTAATGTATTTCACTCACTTTAAGTCAAAGTTTGCCCCCAAAAAATTGAATTAATCCTTTTTTTAACCCCTGTGTGTTTGGAGAATATAGACTAAGGCTACATACACATTGGATAAAAGTCATTGGAAAACAAACTAATATATATATATAGTGTATAGTATTATATATTATATAGTGCACGATACTGTACATGCTGTAATAATACGATCGTTCAAAATACTTGACCAATATTGTACAGACACTAGATGTGATGATTTGAAAAATACAGGAAATTGATGCAGAAGAAGAAGGACAGAAAAAAGTGAAGAGAAAGGACAGAAAGAAATGAAGAAGTGAAGAAGAAGGACAGAAAACAGTGCTGGAAATTCATGCAGAACAAAGACAGAAAACAGCGCTGGAAAGTAATGCAGTAGAAGGACAGAAAACAGTCCTGGAATGTCATACAGAAGAAGGAGGACAGAAAACCGCGCTGGAAAGTCATGCAGAAGAAGGACAGAAAACAGCACTGGAAAGTGAAAATGATCAATTATAATACACTTATATATTTTTTGTGTTCTGGTACGACATCAGTACACACCTGTAAACATGATAGATAGCAACCGATTGTCGCACTTCATTGGCGTCATTGGCCTGACATTAGGCACTATTTTTGTCAACAATTATCAATCAGTTGTTTTTGTCTATAGTCTATGTTGCAATATATAGGCAAGTTTTTTTGGGAGCGATTTGCTAAAAATAAATATTTTTACACTTGCAAACATCTTAACAAAATGTGTCTTTTCTGTACATTCTCATAAGTCATAACTAAAAAACAAAAAACAGCCAGGTGGCAACCCCTGCTGGTGGCCAAATCTCACAAACTGTAGAATGAGCTCAAAGAAGTGATACAATGGTGCGAAAAACAAACGTAGGTAGGTAAGTTGGTAGTGGCAAAGCCAGGGGACAGATGTTGTTTTTATGAATGTAGAGAAATAGAGTTTTAGAACAAGTACAAAAGCTCCTATATTCTTTTTCATTTATTGAATGACCTAGCCATCCTTTGAACAGGTCAGGCAACAGAAAACCAGACAAACCGTTCTAAAAGAAAATGATACATAGGCCATGATTTATTAAAGCTCTCCAAGGCTGGAGAGAATACACTTTCAGAAGTGAAGCTGGGTGGTCCAGAAAACATGAAATGGATTTTTGAAAATCATTTGATATTTGCTAGCAAATGTTTTGAATCCTGGACCAGATCCATTCCAGGTTTGCTAGACCATCCAGCTTCACTTATGAAAGTGTATTCTCTCCAGCTTTGGAGAGCGTTCATAAATCAGGGCCAGAGTCATAGATGAGTGATGGTACCGGTGCCACCTCCTTGCTGTGGCTCCCCTATTTATTGCGACCGGCGGCATTGCCTGGTGGTGGGCGGAGCCATTAGGGTGGGACTCAGTGTCCGCCCTAGTGTGCTCCCGCCCACCCCTGAAATGGCCTTGTGGCCATAAAAGTTTGCCGACTCCTGCCTTAGAGTATGACACCAAATGTACTGGTGCTCCACATATTTATATATAATCCTGGTCCAGGATTCAAAACATTTGCCAAGAAATAGCAAATGACTTTAAAGATATCCTTTCCAGGTTTGCTGGATCACCTAGCTTCACTGATGAAAGTGTATTCTCTCCAGCCTTGAAGAGCTTTAACAAATCAAGTCCCCTGTGTCCAACTCATTTGGTGCTAGCACAGCACCCACTGCCTACGGAGGCTTCTTGTTTGTTTTCAATGGAAGCACAGGTGAAGGAGAAGGAGAAAGGAGAAAAAGGAGAAAAATGAATGATTGTCCATTTACAGAAAACCTTTCAAAAGAGATGAAGGGATTCCAGGTATAAAGACAGCCCTGGAATTTCTAAGGTTATTAGTGGGAAACCTGAGGATGCCATTAATCACAGTTTGCAAGCATCACCATACTACAATTGTGCAAAGAACAAAATCCCTGTTCTGTAGACCTTCCATTTTAATCGGAGCTGGTGGCTCCAGTATCTTGTAGTCTGTCTGGCCTCCCATGTTGGCTCTGTTTTCTGTGACAATGGGACAAAATGCCCTTACTAAAAATAGCTAACACAGCTTTTGAACTAAGCTAAATTGTGAAGCCGGGGGTTGAAAGTATAGCCAGCCTACACTGTTCCTTGGATCAGCCAGACAATCCTTAACAAAGGTCCCAAAAGGGAGAAAATATAAAAAAGATTCCCAGAGGGACCCTTGCACCGTGACTGCTAAAAATTGTACTTCCCATGCCAAGGACTCCACCCCAGTCCTATATGGGTATTAGCTGTGAACAAAAAGTCCCCTAGGGAACATGAATAGTAAGCATAACCCCACACTGTTCCTCCCACAAGAAAGAAACTCTCCAGAATTCAGGTAAAAGAAGAGAAAAGAAAAGGGACAGAGAACATCCACAGACCTTATGACTGTATAGATCAGGATCAAAGAGTCTACTAAGATGCAAAGCAGAATGGTACTAGCTGCAGTCACAACACGTCTCAGATGCTGGGCTTTTTTTACAAACTATTTTTTGGAAATACATCTAAATTGTTGTTTTACTTTATAAAGTTGCATTGTGATGCTCTTAGCAGAAAAATGGTAACCCTACTGGGACTACAAAGTGGATGCACTGTACACTTGCAAGATAATAGACATGAAAGCAGCTTGCACTCTCAGGTAACAGAGGAATAATAGCTGCAGAGCTCAGATAATAGGCAAGCACAGTGTGGGAATGAAGTGCACTCTGTCTGTATAAAGGAAACAAGAATCCCGCATTGAGTGAAAACCAAAGGATACAGGGTAACGGTAGTGAAAGACCTTTTTATTTTGTACTTGGCACACTCTATCTGAACTTTGTAAATCTAGACATATGACATATGCACTAAGTGCAAAAAGAATTGGACATTGCGATCTCTTTTCACCAAACAAAACAGACTTAACTTCAGTCGGCTGCTAGACATGCGTCATATATCACATTTAAATGACACATGTCACATTAAATCAAATTTATCAATGTGTAAAATATTGTTTGCTGCTTGGGATCCCCCGTTTCTTGGTCGGGGGGTTTAATTGGCTCCCTAAATGTCCTTCTAGTAAAGTTGAATGGCGGGGTACATACATAGGTTTGTCTTGATACAACAGGTTTGTGGATTCATTCTTTTTTTTTTTTGTTTCAAATTTCTTATTGAACTTTTAAAAAAAAATAAACAATAACATTACACAACAAATTTGCATACAGTAACAGGAAGTGGAAAAAAAAATAAAAAAAGGGGGGGCGAATAGGGGGTTCAAAACAAAAGAAGAACCAACCAGTAACCAGACATCAGTAGAATAAACATATGAGGTCAAACATTCAAGTTCAACACCTTTTAGGTTACAAAGTCTAAATACAGCAGGTGACAAAGTAGTTTTCCAGTGTAGACTATAAAAAAATATATTAATAAATAGTACAAAAATAGCGTTATTCACAGATTGGAAACTTGTGAGGTATACAGGCCTATCAAGTTTAGAGTGAGATCATAAAGGTTGGCGGGTGGAGGTAACCTTAAAGGAGTTAAGGATAAAGACTTAAAGGTTACACAACGGAGGAGGGGGAGGGAAGGGTCAGGGTTCTCTGCTTGAATTATAAATGATTATAATCTAACCACGGGTCTCATGTGTTGTAGAACTTGTTACGTTAGTTTTTAAGAATACAGGTCAATTTGTCATTGACCATTATCCAGTTAAGTTTGTTTTTGGTGAACTCAAGGGGAATAATGGAAGCTTTCCAGTAACAAGCAATGGTAATCCAAGCAGCTAACAGGATATATTTGATTAGTCTAGTTGACTGTTTCGGAGCTATATCCTCTAATTGGGAAAAAAGAGTGCACTCTATTTTCCCCAGGATGTTTACATGGGTGACAAATGCATTTTAGGTTGAAAATGCAGATCCAAAATCTCTGAACCCTGGGACTTTTCCACCTTGGAGCATGGAGTACTGTGTCAGTCTGACCACATCCTCGAAAACAAAGAGGAAAGACAGCGGAATTGGCTTTATGGATCCTAACTCGGACCAGGTACCCTCTCATCAAAACCTTATAATTGGCCTCTATTATCGAAGTGTTCAGAGATATTTTGGAATTGGACATTGATAAATCCTGCCATTCCTTACCTATCGTTTGAGAAGAGATTGTTATATACTATCGAGATCCTCCCTTTGGATTCAGTTAGAAAACTGCAGTTTTTTCAAATCCCATACTGTGGTAGGGTGGTTTCAACCCTTTAAGTTTATTTTGAATAAAAGACCTGTTTTGTTGATGATGGAAAATGTCTGTATATGGAAGGGAGAGGCTCTCTTGTAAATGGGAGAGGCTCAGAATGGCCTTGCCATCAAGAAAATTTCAGATTCTGAAAAATCCTTTGTTGTGCCACCAAGAGAATTGAGCTGGTTCACAACCTGGAGGAAATTCAGTATAATGCCACGGGGGAGTCAGTGGAGCATGGGGGGAGTGCAGGTTAAATATAGTTTTTTGTCCATCCCAAACCGAGAGAGCATATGAAAGTGAAGGACAGAGGATCGCAGGTCCCTTAGAGGGGGGGATCCACATAATGACCTTGGTTGGTATTGAGGAGCAGGCCAGGGCCTCCAGGTCAGTCCACTGTGGTCTTGGATGCGGAATAGTAGTTTGGTCTAATGCTGCGATTTGGGCTGGTCTGTGGTTTTACTATTATTTTAGGTACACCCAATCCTCCCAATTTTTTAGGAGAATATAATGTACTTGCATTAATGCAGTGAAGTTTGTCTCCCCAAACAAATTTTATGAGTTTTTTTTTAAATTCCTTAAGACCAGCCTGGGTATAGCAATAGGGAGGGTGCGTATAAGAAAAAGCAATCTGGGTAAAGTGTTCATTTTGATTGCAGCTATTTTCCCGAACCGGGAGAGGGGGTTATAACGCCATCTGATCAGATCTCCAGCTATTGCACGAAAAAGGGGTGGGTAATTAGCTGAGTGCAGATCTTGGTGAGAAGAGGTAATCTACATAGGCGATTGCTTTGGGTTCCCACGTGCAGTCAAAATTATCGTTGAGTTGGGTGACTATGTTTCGGGGCAATAAAATATTTAGGGCCTTCAATTTGGCTCTATTGCGTTTTAGATCTGACACCTCTGAAAAGGAGCTCTACTCTTTAAAAAAGTTGGGCAAGGAGATGAGAGGAGAAGTTATATACAATAAGGAGGCATCAGCAAAAAATCAACATTTATGTCCTATAGAACCACATTGGATGGCCTTCATGTCAGGAATAAGCTTTACAGCTATTGCTAAGGGTTCAATTGCTAAAGCGAAAAGTAAAGTGGAGAGAGGGCAGCCTTGTCTGGTGCCTCTGCGGATATTTATTAAGGCCGAGTAGTGTCCTTTAATTGCTTTTTTGGTGGTGTGGAAGGAGAATATAGAGGATATAATCCAGCAAAATGCTGGGCCAAAACCCATTTTAATAAGAAGGGTTTTCAGATAATCCCTGGGAGTAACATCGCTTTTCTTTTTGTCCCGCCATCCCAGTTACCATTTACAGCTGAAATCATGTATATTGTATGTCTAGTTTGGTCCGGGGCAAGCCGAATAGGATGAGAAAGACCATACCAGAGAGTTGGGGAAGCTCCAGAGAAGTCTTGTATCCGTGCGTGTGATGAGGTTATGAGTGAGAAAGTCATTAGTAGGTCATTGGAGGAGCGGAGAGAGCAGCTGGGGGAGTACTTTTTTTATCAGGTCGGAAATGTAAGTGGGACAATAACTGTGTAGGGATTTGAAGGCAAAGCACAGGAGCTTGAATTTGATTCTAAGGTGAAATAGAAGCCAGTGTAGAGTGTTGCATAGGTGAAAGTGACAGGACCTGGAAATGTTCTGAATATGGGGGTAAATGAGAGGGCAGAGACAAAGGTGACACCAAGACAATGTGCCTGAGGGGAGGGCCGAATAACAGTGTTGTTAACACTTAGATATATGTCAGGGGGAGATTTGGAATTTTAGAGGGGGATGATGATGAGGTCTTATTTATCCAGGTTGAGTTTCAAAAATCGGCCAAACATCCATGATGAGATGGCTGACAGGCAGCATGAGACCTTATCCAGGACTGAAGGAGACAGGTCAGGGGTGAACAGATAAATTTGAGTGTCATCAGCATACAGATGGTACTGTAAGCCAAAGGAGGAGATGAGACTACCGAGAGAGGAGGTGTACAGAGAAAAGAGAACCGGTCCAAGGACTGACCCTTGGGGAACACCAACAGGAAGGAGAGTGGGCGAGGAGGAGTTACCATTGAAAGAAACTTGAAAGGAGCGGTCAGACAGATAGGAAGCGAACCAAGTGAGAGCAGTGTCACTGATACCAATGGAGCGCATGATTTGTATTAGAAGGGGGTGATCAACAGTGTCAAAGGCAGAGGAAAGACCAAGGAGAAGGAGCTTGACCATGGAAAAGTTGCCTTGGGCTCTGATGAGGCCATTGGCCACTTTAGTAAGGGCTGTTTCAGTGGAATAGGCAGCTCTAAAACCAGACTGGAAGTTTAGAGACATATGGGGGAGATAGGACGGTAGCCAGAGGGTAGGGAGGGGTCCAGTGAGGGTTTCTTTAGGATAGGGAGAATTATGGCATGTTTAAAAGCTGAGGGGTATTTACCAGTAGAAAGGGAGACGTTGAATAGTTCGGTTAAGGCAGGGGCCAGGGTGGAGGAATGGGCAAGGAGTAGATCAGAGGGCATTGGGTCAAGTGGACAGGTAGTAGACGGAGATGATGAGAGAGGAGATTGGACTTCGTCCACAGTAACAGGGCGGAGGGAGGCCAATGATGATTTACAGGTGGAAGGGGAGGGTATGGTTGGAGTGGCTCGGTGAGCAGATACCGTATTTTTTGCAGTATAAGACGCACTTTTTCTTCCCCAAAACTGAGGGGGAAAAGTTAGTGCGTCCTATACGACAAAGGTGTGATAAAATAACTAAAATAATATACTCACCCGATACCCGATCCTGCGTGTGTCTCTGGCTGCAGCAGCGTCTGTCTCTTCTCTCTGGCAGCAGCACGTGTCTTCTCCTGTCTGTAAAGCAGAGCGAAAGAAGCCGGCACAGCGCCACCTGCTGTTCCCTGTCCTAACTGCCGTACAGTGGAAAAAAAGCACAGAGTGATCAGAAGGGGAATTTGAATGACAGAGTGATCAGAAAGGAATGTTGAATGACACAGAGTGATCAGAAAGGGAATTTGAAAGGCATAGAGTGATCAGAAAGGGAATTTGAATGGCACATGAGTGATCAGAAGGGGAATATCAGTATGAATGGCACATGAGTGATCAGAAGGGGAATAATCTTTCAGAATCTTTTTTTTCTAGATTTTCCTCCTTTAAAATTGGGTGCGTCTTAAATTCCGGAGCGTCTTATAGGGCGAAAAATACGGTACATTATGTCTGATTTTGTCTATTTTACCTCTAAAGTAGGTGACAATGTCTTGGGCAGAGAAGGATGTTGTGGGGGGAGCAGGTGTGGGCTTTAGGAGGGAGTCAATTGTAGAGAAGAGGTTGCGTGGGTTGGAAGCTTGAGAGGAAATGACTGCGGAGAAATAATTTTGCTTTGTATTATGATGCATTTGACTTGAAATATTTTGTTTATTTTCCCACTTATCTTAACAGCATCCCTAACTATCCTATATACACACACACAAAGTGTGTGTATATATATATATATATATATATATATATATATATATATATATAAAATAGTAGAATATTAAGTAGGAAATACTGCTTACCGCTTCTGCAGCTTCAGGTTGCGGAACTCGTAACAGCACTAAAAATGAAAAGCAATGTTAAAGTGGGAATGGAAAACAACAATAAATGTAATACTTATTCCAGCTTTTAAATCATATATATATATATATATGTATATATTTTTTTTTATTTATTTATTTTTTTTTAATATATAGGATCCACTATTGCTGGACTATTATGCCTATAGGGGAGTTCTGACTTTACTGGCTACATACTTAAATTAAGTCACTGAAATGATTAAAGGTATTGGAACAGCTTGACAGCCATGCATCCAGTATTTTTAGAAAAAGGTCAGCAATGACTGTCATCATATTCACCTTTGCATGTTTCATTTATAATTTTTAAAAGGCAATCTGATTTTGATAAGATTATTTAGATCTAAATAATCTTATCAATGCGAGAAAAAGATTTAACTATAAAAAAAAGAATGTTGCTATATACTTTAAAAATAAATTAAAGCCAGATTTGCTCACAACATATGCAGGCACCAGCCTGTTCTTTGTATCATTGCACATTTACCAGTCTGCAATGGGCTGTAATTGATCTTATCTTAGCAGTTCTCACCAATGACAGTCACACTGTTTCATACTCATTAGGCCAGAGAGAGCTTTATTGTACATGAATACAATATTTAAAATATGCAAAGAGCACATGTATCATTTAAAATAAACTACTTTCTGTAAACTCTTTTGGAAAATGGATGAGTATAAAGTGAAACAGTTTTGGGTGGCTAATCTTTCACCATTCTTACCCCTATATATGGTGCTAAAGCTCATAAAACAGTCTGTAAACATATGGCTTTGATTAATTGCTGACAGTATGAATCTCACCCTAATATATATTGTAAACAAATTGTGGATTGTTCTGAAATGGTCATACCTCTCTCCTGCCACCATTTTATGCTAAGAGATCTCTCAATATGTTGCCATCATTAATCCTTAAAAGTTATGAAATCACATAAAAGCCAAAACACAAATATGTAGTAATTATATCAAATACAATTTGTTAAGAATAACCTAGTTAAGTTTACTATATATACTGTATGTCCTAGGAAAAATGTTGTAAAGTCCTAACAAATATAAATATGTAGGTAAATATCAGTAATCTGTCATGTTAGCAAGCATTGGTGTCCTTACCTGCTACGAGGGTGCAGAAAAGTATGATTCTTGCCAGTTTCGGCTCCATGGTTAGATCTGATTCTGCAGTATGGTGCTCAGGACAGTACACTGTTGTTTAAAGAACAGAACACTCAAACAATGTGGCAAAGTTTTTTTTCACTAACATGGTTTTATAAAACAAATAGAAGAAAGAAATATGTTTGTTACGGTAATCACCTGCATTAAAACATATAGATTTTTAAAGTACTATTCACCACGTTTAACTCTGGTTGCAGTTCAACAAAGCAGTCAGTTCTTGGGGCTTGTTCACATTATAATGATGTGAGGTATTTTACTACACACCTGCATATCCATATGCTTTGCAATATGCTGAATTTCGGATCCTATTCATTTGAATGTAGCACAATGTACACAAATGTAGGGTAAGGCTGCTGTCAATAGTTAGAAAGGTCCTAAAGAGTTTTATAAAGAACCACAAAAGAAGTTTCCGCTAGAAAATAATAATATAAGTGATAGTCAGCATGGCTTCAAGAAAGACCAAAGTTGTCAAACAAATTTACTCTTTTTATGAGGAAGTAATTAAACAGGTAGACAGTGGAATAGCAGTTGATATAGTGTACTTGGACTTTGCTAAAGCATTTGACACTGTACCCCACAGACGGTTAATATGCAAGTTAGGGTCAATATGCTTAGAAAAGTCAATCTGTAAATGGATAGAGAACTGGCGTAGTATTGATTAATGATCCATACTCTGAATGGTCTAAGGTTATTAGTGGTGTACCCCAGGGTTCAGTGTTGGAATTTTTTCTGTTTATAAATGATATAGGGTTTGGGATAAAAAGTACCATTTCTGTGTTTGCAGATGACACCAAACTATGTACTGGAAATAAATCCATACAGGATGTCTATAATCTACAAGCAGACATGGATGTTTGATTGGGTAGCCAAGTGGCAAATGACATGTAATATAGATAAATGTAAAGTTATGCACTTGGGAGCTAACAACATGCATGCGTCATACTGTTCAGGGGGAATACATTTGGGGGAGTCAGAAATAGAAAAGGATCCGGGGGGTTCTGGTAGATCATCATTTTTTTTCCTCTTTTAAAGCAAATTGTACCAGGGTTTTTTTCGCCTTCCTCTGGATATGTTTATTTCTTTACTAGTTGAACTTGATGGACTTATGTCTTTTTTCAACCTAACCTACCATGTAACTTCTTGGTATTATCCTTGCTTTTGCAACTGTCCATTATTTACCCTTTCTGAAAACACCACATTTAGGTTAAATTGAGCATTATACCACATCCTGGTGAGAAACATTTCCTGGTGGAAAATCAATTACTGCCATTCTAACACATGGAACTAAAGGATTCTCAACCAGGGAAAGTTTCAGTGAATTTCAGATTCACTGCTTTATAAATAGACCTCATAGTGTGTTTCAATATTGGTGGGACTTAGTATTGTGATGTATTCAAACGGGGGAGATTACATAGCGGCTAGGTCCCTAACAGGTACAAGAACATTGTCAAATAGTTTGCTGCTTTCCCTGGCACAAAGAGCTTCTTAATGTATAATACAATAGAACTGAATGACTTGATGTTTTGTTTCTTCAACAAAGTGCCATCTAACACTTGATGTGCGACACACAACACTTTCATTACACAGAATACATAACACATTCCCATTGTGTTCAGTCACTCCAACTGACCCTGTCCAGGTTTCTTGGAATGATCTTCCACTATCCGTTTTTGCTTTTTTTGCTGTACTAATTTTTGGGTGTTCAAGACTTGGAGTCTACAAAAACACAAAATGAAAAAAAAATGAAGCACCCATTACAAATCTATCCTTAAACCAAAAATAAAAAACACTAATAATTAACACTAAAGAAATGGATATTCCCTGAATCAATAATCTAGGGCAGTGGTTCTCAGCTGGGGGTCCTTTTGAATTTGCTGACCACCAGCACAAAGGAGCAATGTTCCACTGACCACCAGCTTTTGGCCTGAAAATGCATTTCCTACCTTTGATTCACCTCCGATGTACATGTGTTGGACCTACTTTTTGGGAAATTTGCATAAATAAAATGAAGTGGAGGTGTAGCATTTCTGACACACTGAAGGTGTGCAGACCTGGATCATCCATACAAGCTCTCATTTTCCCATTAGCAGTAGACCAGGTTGGTTCCTATGGACAGCACTCAATACAAAGTTCCCACTGACAATCGCAGTACAATGAGTGTTCTCTCATACAGCACACACACAGGTCATAGAGAGCTGAACCCAGCACACCGAGCATTACACGGGTCATCATGTGATGTCAGCTAAACCCAACCTGCTGCTATGCAATGACATTGTAACCATTTTGTGTACTGGACGCACAGAACAGATGTCAATAGTTGTGGATGTCATTCATGCAATGTTTCACACTTACGTCTTCCTCACTTAAGTGCAGATGCCTCTTTCCTGCGCATGCGGGCAGTTCTGACTCTGGGTGTGCCTACGCTAGCAAGCTTTATCAGTTTTGCCGGCCAATCAGAAAATAGCCTCTTAACCATCCCTGGCTATTTTAGCTAGCTCAGACACAGCACACAGCATTCGAGCAATGTGTCTCCACTAGTGTCAAGCCCCTAGCTTCTGAGTTAGTTCCTGTATACCTGTTTCTCGATTCAGTGTTTCCTCTGCCCAGCTCCGGTGTTAACCCCTTTTTGCCCAGCCTGTTGTTTCCAGCCTATTCCCTTGTGCTGTTCCAGTGTTCCTCTCTGTCTGTGGATATTCCTGTGTCACCTGTGCCTCCTGTTGCTTCCAGTGTCTCCTGTGTCTGCAGTGGCCTCTGTGTCGCTAGTGTCTATTTCCTGGATCCCTTGTATTTGACCCCTGGCTTGTGACCTGACCTCTCTTGCTTGCTACCTGCCCTAACCCCAGCCTTACTTGACGTTTCTTCTGCCTTGTGATTTGGTACCGTATTTTCTTGTCCACCCTGGTGATAATAGCAGTGTAACATCCTCACCACTAGAGGCTCTGGAGAAGACCTGGTTACTGCTTAGACTTTTGTGCAAACTATAGTGCCCCCTTGTGGTCCTGTTCCCCCAAGAGTGACACAATGTACTGCAATCGCTTTCTATGACAGAACGAATCCATAACGCAACCCCAACAATGAGCACCCACCTAATAATACTGATAACCTGATAAGAACATAAGAAGAGCCCACTGGATCAGTGACCCACATCTATAATATAGAGGTAGCAAATACCCCTCAGGGCTAGTAACCCATGATGGACTTTTCCTCCAGAAATTTGTCCAATGCCCTCTTAAGGGCATCTAGGCTAGATGACATCACCAGAGTGCAGAGTTATCACCTTTCATTTTTTTTTGTAACTAAGACATTGTCACTAAGGCAGAAAATAACATCTTCCTAGTAGGGTGCACAGCAATAATAATAATAATAATTATATTAATAAATATTATTTATATCTCACCTTACAGGAATGCGGGGAGTTTTACTAAATACATGCCAATTGTATAGCAATGCAGCACATTGCACAGAATTTTTTCAAACACAGCAAACACAGGGTTACAGGGTTCCCATTACATTCAACAGGCACTCACCTTCTACCACAAGCTTTGTGTTCACCTGGTCCTGACTGGGTATAGCAGACTGGTACTCCTGTCCCTGGGCTGTGTAGCTCTGTTCTGTGTCTTCAGCTTAATTCATACTGTACTTCCCATGACTAGGACAGAGCAAAACAGGATCCCCCTCCCTGTACCCCCTCCCTAACTTTCTTCTCTCTCTCTGTACTTTCACCCTTTCAATGCTGGATCAAGCTCTGGAGGGCACTAAGAGCATAATTTCCCTGATATATGCATCCTTATCCACACTGACTGCAAAACTAAACTATATGATACTATGGGAAAAGACTTAGGCCAGGTCTGGAAACTGGAGGAATGGAATGCCTTGGCATTAGCTTTGTCGAACGTCTCATTGAATTCGGCTATATTTGAAGCCAAGTTCAAGGCATGCTTAGATGGTACCTGGTTTTAGACCGTATAGCCCAATACCAGTCCACTGCCTCACTGCTTTGTTTCAAGGGTGTTAGGGCAAGGGGCACAATGGAACACATATGGTGGTCTTGCCTTTAGGCATAACAGTACTGATCAGAAATTTTCAAACTTATATCTGAGGTTGTTCAAAAAGAAATACCTAAATCCCCAGAAGGTGCCCTATTTAGCTTAATTTGCAACCTTTACCTTTTCACTCTAAAAAAACTCATCAATCTTATTTTAATGGCAGCATGAGTCTCTTTAGGAAAAGCATGGAAAAAAGTAGATATCCCGTTAGATCCAATTACAATTAAACTAAATTGGATAATGGTCAATGACAGACTTACCAGCTTTTTAAATGACAAGCAAAACAAATTTGATCATATTTGGAGCCATGGAAAACATATACCTCCATATACCTCCCCTTATCATATGACCATAGGGGGCATAACTGTTTTGCCTACAATCTACCTAGAAAGTCTCCATTCCCTCTTTTTCCACTTCCCCGTGTATTCTCTTTATAACCCCTTGAGCTGATCAGTTTCAGATTCTCCTTTTTTATGATTATGTTAAAAATTGCACTAGGTTCACCTCACATAAAACACATAGTCCTGTGCTTCACTCATAATGTCAAGAAATTTGACCACCGAAGGGGGACTTTTGCTATTAAAAATTGTTCAGCTTTAATCTCTCTGGATTTAAATATGTTTTGTTTGTGATAAATGTTGATTGTTGATCAAAATTGTCACCTTCAGCCGGTTGTTGTCTTCCCTTGTCTTTGTTTATCGTTAAATAGTTTTTATAAACAGTTTTATCTTTGTATGACTACAATTGTCTTCGAAAAACCACTTTGTTCTAAAGGCACAATACTTTGTGATAGCAACCCAAAGATTTTTTGTTGTCAAATGTTTGCACTTTTTTTTTTATGTCCAAAATTTAATAAAATAATAAAATACAATGTTTAATCAACACATATCAGCTTCAATACACATCAGCTGCTTCTCCTCCCTACAGCCCAGTGTTCTGAAGGTTAACTGATGACTCCGGAGAAGGGAAATTTCACAGCCAGCACGAGCTAAACGAGGGACAATAGCACAGCCAATGGGAGGCCAGCTGAGGTAGGAAGCGCGTGCCCACAGGGAGGGCTTTGAGTGCCCCCCTCTGGCACAGGTGCCATAGGTTCGCCACCACAGACATAGAACATAGGAGATATAGGAAAAATTTCAATGGTACAGTATCCGCAAAGAAGAGATGCGATGAAACGCAGGCGTGGAACCATGAATATCCGACACGTTTCGCCCAAATAGGGCTTCCTCAGAGGCGATATCATGCAAGAAGAACAGTCATATGATTAAAATAATATTTATAAACAAAATACTGGTTACACATGCATCAATATTTGACTAAATACTCAACTAAATATAGACATATACATTGTCCAATTCAAATTATTTGAATAGGTGTACCAAGTGATACCCCCATATTGTTAGATCCAATGGAGGATATTACATGCAATACATAAGTGCAATAATACCTCTAAGGTAAACAAAACCCAAAAGGGTACTAAGAGTGAATACATATTAGGGATAATTGCAGGTCAATTACCCTTTACAAACATATACATGTAATAAACATATAAAGAAACCAGTTTTATATACAAAATAAATGAATATTGCACTTACATAATCCTGGTATAGAGTTATATGGAAGATGGTAGATCTCACCAAGGGGATAATTGTGGGGATTTATCTCAGGGAGAGTTTAATACCTAAATGTATGATATTAGATATCTGTATTGTATATATGAGAAGAATGAAAAATGGAACAGAGAGATCAAAAAACGGTGTGAGGGTGAAATAGTTAACAAGAGGACAGTACCTTGTTCACTGCAAAAAACACACAGTTCACTGCTACCATGAGGAACAAGAGAGGGGAGGCATCCCGACAAGTGGTGTGCGCACACTCCAGAAGACTAAACGGCTACTGCGCGTATCCATCCATGATGTCACTCAAGGGAGGAAGGGATCAATCCCCCTAAGTGGCTAGAGCAGAGTTGTTAATTAATAGAATATTGAACCAATAGGTATAGGTAGTGGTATGTATTAGTAAGTGTTCTTCAGAGAACTAAGTGCTAACCCTAAGTATAAATTGTCACAAAATATTGAGGAAAGAAAAAAAATCAGGGTTTTTAGCACAAAAAGAGAGAACTGTATTAATAATCATACAAGTATACAAAGTAAATTAATTCAACATGTGCCACAATATTTTCTTGTGGCACAGGGTATACATAATAGGTTTAAGAAGGTCACAAAATACAACATACAATGAAATCGATTCGACAGGTTTAGGGTTGGACCACATTGAGATCTTGGGGTCCACTAAGTGTCAAATAGGCCCTATGGGGCACTAAACATTCTTCATCCCAACAAAAACAGTTCTTATACCTTACATTGCCATACAGTTTAATGACCAATTAGATCATATTGATGGTTGTACCCAACGCGTTTTGCCTCATTAGGCTTCCTCAGGGGTGATAGTTTGGCAACATATGTTTAGCCCTTGTAGTATATGTATCTAAATCAATCAAAGTTTGGTTGTTAATTCAATGTATTATATATACATGTTCTAATATTACATAAACATGACCTAAGCAAAGATTAGGTCAAAAAGATACTCTAATATATATCTGTATATAGTTGGATTATAAATGAATCCATCTATTTAAATAGATCTATATTTTTAAAAGTCTTAGGTTAATATTAGACATTATGTATTGCCTACAAATTCATAGGAGTTCAATAATATTTGTTTATCAAGACTCACATGTTCATTGTCGAGTGATATATTCCACTCTTTTTGTGCTAAAAACCCCGCTTTTCTTTCTTTCCTCTACAAAATAATACAATACTATGTTGACAAAAAAAAACCCTCTGTCCGGACTAGTTTCTTGTGATGTAAATTATCATACTGTTAACTACCGATTTTCCAAGTTACCCAATGTCTATCATGTTCCTATTTGATCCCAGTTTGGTACAGAGCTCACCACAACCCCACCTTCACAAACTTCTTCATAAATAAAAATAAACACCTTCATAAATTCTGAGCACCAATTTATAAAGCAGTACTGTTAAGCCCTGGGAGTCGTGACAAAACCCTAGACTTCCAAAAAGGTTTGAATGCTGCTAAACTTTGAAGACAATCAGCAGCAGAAGGAAGAAGGGACTAGTGCAAGAGCAGCAAACAATATATGTATTGAAACAAGAGGTTTTTTAGTTATTTGACAGGTATTTAACTGTTTATTTACCTGTCATTAGGATGTTTTCCAGCGTTTCTTTTTTGGTACCTTCACAGGTACCTAATATTTGGTACCAATATCTAAAGGAATGCTTTCACAAATCTCAACTACTCTACTTCTTTAGCCCTACTTACATTTTTCAGCAATGGTGGATGCCATGTTTGTTAATGGCAAGTTTAGTTTTCCTTTTAAGTTGATTATTGGTATTGTTTATTTTTTTTAAAAACCTATAATATTAAGTGTTCATCCTACCCCTCTTTCCTGCTTTCTATGATTAACTTATCACTGTGTAATCCCTTTAGTTAACTGTATTACATTCTTCCTTGGTCATATTTTAAAAGAGAGTCTTGTAAATATTCCATATAAAAAGAAAAAAGTATATATACCAGGAATCAGAATTCATTAATGGCAGATTAGTTAACCTTTTTTCCAAGCTAATATGAGCTTTGTAAAAGTCCAACAGTCAAAAGAGCTTACTAAAAGAAATCACACACAAATGATTACATGTCCAGTTTTAATATTTATTGCAGCATATAGTTCATATACAAACTTAGTCCAAATACTTTTATTTCAGGCAAGCTAACAATACTGAGCTAGAACTTGCATTAATATTGCACAATATTTTGTTAGCCCTTTTATATTATGCAAGTCATACTAACATGACACTCCCCTTCCCTTTAAAAAAAACAGTATATAAATCAATCATTTAGAACTATGTGAATTTCCCATCAATCTTAAATACAAAGCTATTACGCATGGCAGTGCATAAAGTTTAGTATGCCAGTATAATTGAATGTCAGGTTTTACCTAACCCAAACACACATTGATTGTATCCTAATGTGATCGATACTGTCAGTTTGGAAAATGTTTCTATGTTTTAGATCACCCTTTCAGTGGAGAAAAACAGATGGTGGCAAACAGATTTGTTTTTTTATTTTATTTTTTTTTTTTTACAAAGGCCACAACCAGAAATTCACATCTGAAATGATAGTGATCATGAAAATATTTGTGTAAAATTCTTTCATGGTTGTCCCTCTGATTATCTTGCTTCAATACATAGGTTATTAACTCAAAACAAGTGTGCCAACAAAAACCAATTATTCACTCATTTTCAGAATGCTTAAATCAGTGTGGCTTCAAATATTCAATCATGAAAAAAACAAGTTGAAGGTTTTTTAATGTTAAAGTGAACACAGCTACAATTTATTGAGTAAAGATTCTGATCTTTAATAAATCAGCCTGTGTGTCAGCATAATAATTTGGTAACAATTATCTTCAGAAATAGCAGCTTCCACATTTCTCTCATTGAAAAAATACTTTACTGATATGAATAGTAATCCTTCAGCTAAAGCACTGGCTATATGTTGGTGGTTAAATTTATTGGCTCTTTCTTTAGTTTCTTGTAATATTTAATTGTTTTGGGGGGTCTTCAACGAAATTACTAATCAAAATTGTGAATTTAGGCTTGTAAATAATAGTACATGCTATAAGTATTATTACATAATATAATGCTTATAAATAAGCATACACTTCTCAGCAACTAATTAAAATAAAGGTACATTTGCTAGGTAAAAGTTCATGTACATATGAGCTAATGGAAATTGTACTTCAGACAATCTTACCCAATGGCCAGCAGTCCTGCAGATATAATGAATATCCATTGTAAATATAACAAGTATTGCTGGTTACAACAAGTTAAGAAGAAGTTATACTTTAAAGAAAACCCATGTAGCAAGACAGAAGCTGTTTTTGGTCAACTTGTTTTTAAGGTCCAGACTCCAGAGCTGTCATTCTGATACCAGCTACCTAATGAGCCACCAAGAAAATACAGAATGGGAGTTCAAACATTTCAGGCATAATATACGTAGTGTTACTGGTTTGCTAAAAACCAGTGACATACTACTTTCCTTGGAATCACATCATCAATGGCAGCTTCCATATTTACCCGTAAAGAGGTGTATTTTATCTTTCAGAAGTATCTTTCAGGTACAGAAGTATTCATTTAGGATTTTTAGAAAAGAATGTATCAATCATAAGAAAGAATTTGCATGGATGACATTGACAATACAACTAAACTTTTACCAAAGCAGAGACATTACAGCCACAACAATTAAAGTGTGCAATAAAACAAATGCATTATTAGACCAGATACCGGAAAGACTAAGGAGTAAGACATGAAAGCAGAATATAATGTTGCTTCCTTGGATTAGATTAGCTACCACCTACATTTTAAAGTCCATAACTATGTAAAGTGCAAGATTGACTTACACTATAGTGTGCTTTAAAAGAGAAAATTATGGGACATATATAACTATATGTGTTTGCAGAACATTGTGAATTCCACCTAAAAGTAAAGCAAGTAAAGTAACCCTTAACCCTGGTATTAAAACCCTACATATAAACTTTAACATCTAAATGCAATTGTAAAAGTTTCTTGTTAAATATGGAGCTGCCATTAGGAGTACCAGGAGACACTGGCATGAAGGTTTTTGTTTAGGCATTGTCCATTATGAGGTGACCACTAGCTGTGCACCTGTCACATAAACTACTGATGGAGACTACAAGTGGCTGAGGAAGCACACCTTATTCAGATGTGATTCACAGTTATCACCATCAACCTGAATATTTCAAACCTTTTATCATATGGTTTGGACTGGTAGCACAAAGTTGTGTACGTGTAACATATATGCTGTAAGGTAAGTTCCAGCTCTACCTACCTGACCAGTCAATTGTTTCACAAAGTTTTAAAGCTAAACAAGAAATGTGGTTGCCAAAGTTTATTTTCAGAATGTTAGGTCAGCAATAGCAGATAATTTATATATTTATTTAATGATAGGTTTCATATTAGTCCTAAGGGAAGCTAAATATTTTAACTTCAGGTTAACCTAGTAAAAATAAATTCAATTTACTGAAAAGAACAGAATGAAAAAATGTGTTGGTTTTCAAAAGTGTACTGTCTAAAAAAATATCTGTGACGCAAATGCATTGGCATGTGGGTTTTGGTGCGGTCGGCACCAGTAGCTCTCGGCACAAAGTTTTTGGTGTTGAAAAGGTGTAAGAAATTAGGTCCTCGCTCTAATGTCCTTAACTTTAACCTTTCACAGATACTGTCACAGGGAGAAAGGAGCGGGAGCTGCAGATATAAGGAAAAAGACATCTAGAGCTTATTTAACTTTTATTTTTACATGCTCTTGTGTTAATACTTGTCATCCTTCCAGGCTACAGTCTAATATTTGATACCAGTAAAGTCACCCCCAACTACTTCCCTATACACCATTATAGATGCAGCTGTAAATAATACATACTGCTATCAATCTACATCAGAAGGGCTTCTGTATGGTAATACTGGATTTTAATAACACATATTAACATCTACTATGTACTAATACAGCCAACATCCCAGAAGTATTTAGGAGTAGTTGTTCACCTGTGATCACTGTGTTACCTTTCAGGTGGTCATGACTATTCTTGGCTTTATGACTGTATTTCTAGAGTAGCTGGACAGTAGGCCACAATAGGCCTATTCAGAATCAGATATTAAGCCTCTGGGATGGTGGCTCAGACCCCAATACTGAATTTCTTTGAATATGTAAACTTTTATTTCTAACTAGATGATGTATCATTTTGAGGTAATTAACTCTAAAAGTCCCATGCCATCTGGGAAAATTTTGCCTAAATTTTACAAAAATTGTATCACTTGCAAAAATATGATTTTTGCAGCAAAAACAACTTTGCTAAAATCAATTAACTATCCCTGGTCAAATGACAGACAGGCTTATTTTTTCCCTTGTGCTTTATCTTTCTTTACCACAAGTTGGAAAACTCTGTTTTATAACAGGTAGAGTGGTATAGAGACACAGTAATACTTTGCGATTTTTCAAAAGATTTTTGTGGGCTGACAGTTTGCTGCATACACTGTAAAGCATGTCAAAGTTTCCTACTCTGGAATTTAATTTGTCCTTACTTAAGGTGGCATTGTAGTAAGGTTTTATTTTTGATGATCGGATGATCTTCCTTATACCCCTTTTAATTCTCACACATCCCCGTTAAAATGCCAGGTTTTTGTCATAAAAAAAATGAGACCACAATAAATAATTTCAAACTTTTCCCACCTTTAATGTGATCTATAACCTGTACAATTTATTTGAAAAACAAATAAATCTGTTAGGGAAAAAATATAAATCATACAAAACATAGGATAAGTTTGTTGCATAAGTGTGCACACCTTTAGACTACATTGTTGAAGCACATTTTCATTTAATTAAAGCTTTCAGTCTTCCTGAGTAGGGGTCTATCAGCTTTGTACATCTTGACTTGGCAGTATTTGCCCACTTTTCTTTGCAAAAATGCTCTAAATCTCTTTTTTATTTATATTAGGGCCTTTATTGTACACAGCCCTCTCAGACCACCCCACAGATTTTCTATTGGATATCGGTCTACCCCCTGGCTGGGCCATTCCAAAACTTTAATTTTCTTTTGACTAAGCCATTCTTTGGTTGATTTGCATGTATACATGGGGTCATTGTTACGTGGAAATGTTTCTAGCCGATGCCTGAAGATTTTGGGCCAAAAGTGACTGGTATTTGGAAACTGTTCATATTTCCTTTCACCTTGACTAAAGCCTCAGGTTCAGTTAAAGAAAAGCAACCCCAAAGCATGATACTGGCACCGCCAGTCTTGGTGTTCTTTTGGTAATGTCCAATGTTGTTCCTGCACCAAACCTACCTTTTTGAATTGTGGACAAAGATTTCAATCTTGGTTTCATTAAACCATATTACATTTCCCACATACTCTTGAGAAACTTTTATTTTTTGCAAATTTTAGCTGGACGTGGATGTTTTTCTTTGTTAGAAAAGGCTTGCAATCCTACCCCATTATCTAGACATATGGGGACTACAGGAGATTGTTGTCATATTTAGTACACAACCATCACTTCCCATAATTTATTGCAGCTTTGTCAGTGTTGTTGTAAGTCACTTGATAGCCTCCCTGAACAGTTTCTGTCT
This sequence comes from Pyxicephalus adspersus, assembly GCF_032062135.1. NCBI lineage: Eukaryota > Metazoa > Chordata > Amphibia > Anura > Pyxicephalidae > Pyxicephalus > Pyxicephalus adspersus. The sequence goes on from NC_092860.1 coordinate 51,947,097, forward strand.
TGTTCCATCAGTTTTGGAGGGACGTCCAGTTCTTTGCAACCTCACTGTTGTCCCATATTTTGTATGCTTTTTGATGGGTCTCTGCACCGTGTTCCATTGTATATTTTTTTTTTGTCCCTAACAGATTTATTTTTCAATTGAATTACAGTACTGTACAACTGAAGTACAGGATATAAGTCACATTAAAAGTGTGAAAAGTTTTGGAAAAAAATTTTGGTCCCATATTTTACATCACAAAAACCTGGCACAACAGGGGTGTGTACACTTTTTATTTCCACTGTACCTAATAATCATACTCTGCAGAGTCCTTGTGTTGCACAGTCTCATGTATCACTGTATCCATAAGAGGAATACAGATAGATCCTACACAAGTGGCACCAACAGTAAGGATTCTAAAGAAGAGGCTGTGGACCATTGGAATAACTATTTTACTTCTCATGGGAACATAACGGAACACAAGAAGTGTAACTACACTAGGGGTTCTATTTATAAAACAAGGAATCAGACATTCCCTCAAACACTCCCTCATACAAGGGAGTCAGATTCCCTGTTTTATCAGAACCCTACGAGTGAACTTACCCTTTCAGATTCATTCACACGTGCAAAATAATATAAAACAGGGTAGGGTGCTCTGCCAGGATCCTTTCTAAGTTTTTGATTTTTTGAGATTGTCCATATGTTAATATTATTTAGACTGAAATAAAGATTTTGTAATCAGAAATAACACGGCTGTAATATAACATCACAGACATGTATACATGAAATATAAAGCAAGGTCTGCTGTTTTGTTTTAGACTAAATAATAAAGTAACAATCTGCATTTGTGTGTTACTGCCCTTACTGTTCTGTGTATATTACAGGTTTTGCCTGCCAGCTACAAGAGAATAACCGTGCCTTCAAACTAACAGCTACCCAACTACAGCTCATCAGTGAAAAATCAAAATCAAACAGCACATAGATTGATAGACCAAATGAAATACCATAAAATGTTTGCAGCTTCTTTAACTGTGAAGCTCATCTTGCTACTGTGGGAAGCTTACTTTGCATTTGCCTAGGGCTAGGTATGTCCCCTGTCCTCCATATGACAGCCCACAGGCCTGGTGATATGCAATTTAAAGAAGAAATATATTGTAATAATAAAAAACTTGCAAGGAGACAGATTGTTTTTTGCAGAAGGGAGAATGTCTGTTCTGCAATAAAATACTTACATCCCTGATCAAAAGTTTTTTTGGACACTTACAGCTCCTTGCTCCATCACAAGCATCTTCATCCGGCTTCTTACGGGTTAAGCATCTTCTTAATTTGACACGCAGAATACTGTAACCTTCAAACAGGCATGTATGATTGTTTTATTGCAGAAGGGACATCACCTTTGCGGTCTAAAAACACCGCACAGATCCCCCAGTAACAGGTGTCCCTAATGAAAGATTTTCCCTCAATACCTGTTTTGGTGGCAACCTAAAATTCTTGATTTACCCTCACTTTCATTCCCAGCGACACTGGTGATCCAGGATAGCTAGAAAGAGTGAAACAGAATACAGACTACAATAAAAAAAAAACAACTGGTTCTTATCCCTCACTACCCCATTTCTATAGGGAATCCATTAATACGCGATTGGCAACACTGTTTTACCCACTCAATATTGGATTTTTTTTTACAGAAATATATAACAAATTTACTTCATATTGTAGCACTGTAAGCCTTACATCAAAGCCAAATATTTAGTTTTACATTTGTGCTAGGGGTGTGGTGAGTTTCCCTAGTGGTATTATCTGTACAAATAAAATATAGTGCATACTATTCCAGGGAGAATAGTTTTAATTATTATTGTAGTGTTTACTTTAAAGTCCATCCAAACCAAAGAACAATATAATGTATTGCAGCATAGCTATCCTTATAATGGTGGCTGAATTTTTTTCTTTTTTCAGGCTTTCTTTACTGCCTATTTTTGTTGAAGATTTTGCCTGTAACACATTTTCCATATTAGGCTGACAAAACCTAAAGGGAGTTTTTTTTAATTATTTAGCCAACAAGACCTGCATTGTGAAAAAGTAAAGCACAACCATTATGTAGTGTGAGAAATCAGTAAGCCGCATACATAATGAGCAAATATGACTGCCCTCATGTATTAATTTAATTATTATTACTTAATTTTTTTTTCTAAAATGCCTACATTTTATGCAGCACTGTACATACTTTATGTATTTACAAACTGCAAAAAAGTTAAACATTATCACTCATTGTTATAATACTGTTTACATAAAGCTGATCTTTTTTCATGTTTTTTTTAAAAATGAAAAAATATGAAAAGATAATACATTCCCTTTTAGAGACACAGGTTTACACCAAACTGAATATTCAGTTTGGGGCAGGGTTCCACTTTTACTCCAATTGCCAGTCTGTATGAAACCCCATGTATGGGTTACTAAAATCATAAGAACACATAACAATGAAGTGCTAGTTTCAGACAGTGAAAGTTAAATTCTTTCCAAACAAAAAAAAATAAAAAATTCTAAACTATAAACTTGAACGTTTGTATGTATGCCAAGCTGTAACTTAGTACAATGTGATACCAACCAATGGGCACTGAAGCATTGGCCTGCCATAAACCCATCAAGCAGCCATCCAAAAGCTACATGATAAGATACATGCAAGGGTACAGTGATGGAAGCTTCAGATATAATGGCAAAAGCATTCTGGGAAGCAAATAAACCTTTAACAAAGTCTTATTACATCATGAATTACTCATTTACAATTCCAGTTAAGCAAAAAATTCACATATTTAATCCTGCATAGAGAAGTATTTGATTGAGGGCTACTGTATGGAACATACCTTTTTTTTCACCTGTGCAGTCTTTGGGTAACAACTTCCCGATACATAATAGAAATGTAAATAAGCAATAAAAACAAGACAAAGAAATCATCCATGAACCCTAGAATACCAAAGAGAGCTTCAGGAATAATGTCCAGTGGTGATACAAGATAGAAAAAGGCTCCCAGCAGACAAAGAACAATTCTGATTCGGAACATCCAGAAGAGCCCACCCACTGAAAACATCTCTCGAAATGCGTGGCGTAACAAGGTCGGCAGATCCATAATCCTTTCCATAAGCTAGAACATTGAAATACAAAACAAATGATAATAAGGAATTAGTTCTATCAAAAGAAAACATGTACTGAGAGATATATGGACAATGCATTTTTTGTACTCTACTTTCAGTTGCCTGGCAATGGTCTTTATCCAGTTCCTTTCAGGCTAATCTCATCCATTTTGGGTTTTTTTTCAGTTTTGGATAAAGAGGCAGAAAGTCCATCTGGCCCACTTGGGAACCCACTTCCTATTCCTGGGAAATCAGTACCAGGAATCTAAGGGTGGTTTAAACTGTGATAAGCAGCCATGGACAGACCATTGCTAAAAGTTCTAACCTGTTCTAAAGCTGCGTACACACGGCAAATTTTTCTCGCCCGATAATCGGTATCGGCCAATTATCGGGCGAAAATCTGCCGTGTGTACAGTCGGTCGTCGTCCATCGTCCGACGACCGTCCTGGCGGATCCATGGACGATGGACGACGACCGATCGTAATGAAAGGGAAGGGGAGAGCGCGCAGCAGGGTGCCGCTCCGTCGCTCTCCCCCTCCCCTCTCCATAGAGCATGAACGGTGCTGTATGTACAGCATCGTTCATGCATCGTGCAGTCTTTTCTCGTTGGAAAGGATCGTGAAAGATCCTTTCCAACGAGAAAAATTGCAGGTGTGTATGCAGCTTTACTTCACACTCCTATCCTAAAGCCAAGATAACACAGAAAGTTACCAGGAAGTCAGGGGCAAGTACCTGGTCATTACCTCCCTGCTCAAAATGAAAGTGAATTCAGAGGAAATTTTGGACAGTGTTTGTCCTCAGACCAATAGGGCTCCTGCATGCCACAGATAATGCTTACTGTACATAAAATAAACAGTACAGCTAATACCGTATAGCTGTATTTGAAGCTAAAGACAGATGGTAATATTTATGACAAATATTTAAATGGATTCCAGAAAAAAGTTGAATTTGTGAGCAACTGGTCACATACATGGCTGACATTAAAAATGAACTTAAAGTACACAAATATTACAAAGTGGTCCTAAATTTAAAATTCCTGTGCAAATGATGTAGGCTGAAAACAGACTGAATAGCAGGCAAGGAAATGGATCTCTATTACTGCACTGCCGAGCTAAAAAGGCATCCAGTTTTACCTATTAAAATGTAACACAGTTATGCAACTTGTACTTACAGAACGAGGTTGTCCTGAAAATCTTCTATTATAGCTGTTAACTTCCTGAAATATCTCTTGCACATCTTGTTGTTCAGTGACTTGAAACATTGGAAATAGTAATGTTACCTGGAGTGAACAATTGTACTGGATTAAAATAGGCTTATCATAAAAAGGCACAAATAGTTATTCTCTCTTGGAAAATATGGCTGTCTTATGCACAAATTAATTTACATATGGTAAATAGAAGCAGGAAGTTACAAAGCAGTGAATCTGACATTCAGCAATATTGTCTGGTAGAAAATCACTTAATATAGACCTAAACTTAAAAAACAAAAATTCACAATGAGACAGCGCTAAATGACAAAAGAAACATGTGATGTCTGTTTATATAAAAAAAACAAATTAAATCAGGGCATGAGCCATGTAGGGTAGAGTTCAGCCCTGTGTGCAGGGTGCCGGGGACAATGTAACTCTCACCCATACATCCAATGGTGGAAAAGGATCCTGGAAGTCGGTAGGGAAGATGAAGGCTACCTTTGATGCGACCATGACCCACCAACAAATATAGTTTTGCTTTAAATACATGGACCTGAAGGATTCTCCAACAGAGAATCCCTCCTGTGACACGCTTCTTTAAAAAAAAAATAGAATACAGATTGATAATACTTTTTACATGAAATAAGAATTTTCTGACAAAAATAAAGAGGGTAAAATTGATTATCCTGAAAATTATAGCTGCTTGGCTATATCTCGCTTGAAAAAGTCACACACTAGGAAGTAGAATGTAGAAAATGGAAGTACCAGAAAAGTCAAAAATCTTTATCAATATACTTGTTCCTGGTTAAAGTAAAAAACCAAAGCATGAGCATAAAAGCCAAGCATTTAAGTGCATGGTATTGATTAGGGCAGGATCCCTTTCACATAATCTGTAAAACCCAACTAGACTGGATGTAAAAGTATATCCCCTGCAGCACGTTGTAGAATAGGACCTTTGCTTTTTGCAAGCAGTGGATTTGCAGAGATCCTACACACACCTGTGATGATTCTGACCTATAGCATGTAAATAGGCAAAAAGCAGATCGCTAAACAATGCTGGTAACCCTTGTACACATGCTAGATTTTTGTCCAAGGCACTCACGATCTGGGGTGTGTACATAGCTGAAGAATTTATTTACATTAAGTGACTGAATGGTATTTAGCTGATTTGAACTGAAAGTTCAGTTGGACTTAATACTGATATACAAAGCATAAGACAAGGTTTTATTACAAGTAATGTTTTATATTATAAAGTACAAAAAGTCTGAAAAGAATCCTTTAGATCTACCCACTTCCTACACTTTGGTTCCATATAAGTACTTATAAGCACTTACAAATTTGCATACAATGGAAAACAAAATAATGTTTCCTGTCTTGATTCTGGGGAGTGCTGCTTACCGTTTGACGGCAAATGGGACAGCTAATAGCACCAAGCCATGATCCATACCTCCAATATGCAATAATACATTGACCTGTTAAAAAAATTGCATTATTTTCTTAGTTATTTTATTAGTTATTCTTACTTATATTTATTTTCTTAAATATAAGTTATTTAAAAAACAACTGCTCACAAGCTAAATATCACCTTGTTATGTACTAGAAATAAATAGAATTAAACAGCAAGTATTATTTTTAATTTCTATCTGATAGGAAAGTCAATTAGTTAAAGTTTACTTTTAGACTGTCTTTGTGTAAATGAACATTTGTATAGAAGGTATTAATAGGAAAGAGGAGTTTTTCAAGCCCAAAGTAGAGAAAAAAATAAAAACAAAACAAAAAAAAACATTTCCCTTGTAGAAAGGAACAATCCTACCCCCAATCATTTTACTTTTGTATTTACCACAGAAAAGATGTCCACAGTTTGTTTCCACTGGAAATGTGGCCTGCTGTAAACAGACTGGGCAAGACATATCTGAGTAGAACTGATGCCGCTCATGGACTACGTTTTCCTAAAAAACAAAGCGGAAATCCAGCAACACACACATGAAACACAAATCTCATTATCCTGGAAAATATTTATTTCATGAATATCCCCATACCTTATTTAATTTAACTAGAGCAACCATGCATATAGAGTGTAGTGCTCAACACAGATTTGTTTGCTGGGTGGGAAGAAATCGTAGGCGGGTGGATGCCCCAGTATTGTGACGCAACTTCTCAGCAACAACACAAAAACTGTCGGGTGGTTGCTAAAAAGTTCCGGGTGGTGCGCCCGCCTAAAAAGGGCTTGGGAAAACACTAGAGTTGTATAATTGGATTGGATGGTCTATAACTGTATTTTAAGTCTATAAGGAGAAAGCTTAAAGATGAACTCTGGCCAAACACTTCTCATCCTCCCTTACCCAAACACTGGCAGAGAAAAAAAAATAAAATAAACCTAAATGTCTTTTTAACTGACCTATGGCCAACTTCACTTAGTCACATGTCTTCTTACTTGTTTAAGAGGCAGGGTCCTTCATTGGGTGTCTATGTTTCTGCCTGTATTACATAGACACTTTGTATTGGCTATCCAGTGGTGGGGTCCTCTTAGGAATCAGAAGATGTGTTGATTTCAGTAAAAATGAACCCCAGAAATAGTCCCTGTCAAGGAACCTGGACGGCAGATTTTGGCAAGTATATCTTACTTTACAAGGTAAAAAGAATATCTTTCTCAACAGTCACAAGAAAGGGTGACCTCAGTGCTGTATATAGATTGTGCAAAGTGAAAAGAATCCATGTTTTTTTTTTTTTAATGTTGCTTTCTGTGTCCCCCTAGAAATATTTTTTACTATACTTCCTGTATTACAGACACAAAGCAAGGGGAAATTTAATTGAAGTAATAGTTGATTCTATTTTATACAGCTTTCACAAGAGAAGATGGCCATATTGCACGATTTCCTATAATTAGGTCTGATAACAACTTTAAAATGTAAGATTTCCCCTTTTCCACGTTTGTTTAGGTTATAAGGGTCACCAAGACAAAGAGATGGGATGCTTTCCTATAAAAAAAAACATTCTAATACAATCAAGTTCTACAAAAAATTAGAAGCAAAGTCCTAAAGTAAACCCTCATACATATGACTGTGAGTTCACTTAATAATGATATACTTATTTAGGGGGTGCTATAGGGACCTCTAATCTAACCCCATTTGTAGCCTCTACATTCTCTATAGGTACATCCAAGCTCAGAGCAGAAGAAAAGTACCTCGAATAAAGGGTCGTCCACATGAAAATGATGCTTTACTATGGATGAAACCTTCATTTCCCACTAGTCTCTTGTGGACATAAGTGTGTTCAGTTTAGTGTCTCTTATTGTAAACTCCATAATATAAATACAAAGAAATTGTAATAGCCATTATAGGTTTACAGACCTAAACACTAAAAAGCAGAGATCTCACCACCGGAAAATAAAGGAATCTAACATTTTTATCATCCCAGAATCCACCAAAACTAATTTAATTTTTAATACCCATGTCTATTTATTTAGACTAAACTGAGTGTTATAAGTGAAGATCTAAAGTTTAATTAAATACATTGATCCATGTGTGATGTCACAAATATCAAAGGGCAAACAGTTTTAAACTCTTGAAAGGGAATAACAAGCAACTCACTTGTTCATTCTGTAGCTGCTCCCTTATGGCCCTCACCCTTTCTTGATTTTCAGGGTGAATGTTTTGCTGCTCATTTCTGTTTAAAAAATGGGAAAGAAACATAACTACATGTTGTGAAATAAAAAGTTACCCTAGATATGTATTCACTCTGCATGCTAGTCGTGAAAATATGATTATTAATTATATTTTATATATATATATATATATATATATATATATATAGTGTATTACAGACTCCATAGTCACCAACTGCCACAATCTACTGGCCCTTACATAGTCTAAAACAAATTTTTATGGGATGCCAATTAACACACTATTATGTTTTTGCATGGAAACCAGAGTAACCTGAGGGAGATGATGCAAACACATCCTGGGACCTCAATATACTTATAAACCCATGCTAGAACCTAAGCCACTGTACTGCCATATGGATAGGAGTTCATTTGTGAGTTGCATCATTCGTGTTTTGTGAAGTGCAGAATTTCCAGCATTCCATTAGATGTGAACTGTGCAATAAAAATCCTGACCCCAGGCTTTCGTACTAGATCTGGGCTGCTAATAAAAAGCCTACTATAAGTACAGTGTGATACAGACACTAATTCTGCTGTAATCATGTCTGAGGTCTCTTTAAGAGCTTTTACTTTACATAAAATAAACAATTGTCTACCTACACAGATTGGCTTCACTACACTTGAAGATTGTGTGGTCCTACAGATGTGCCTGGGCAGCAGCATCAACAATTTTTTTCTGATAGGGAAAAGCAATTCAGAAAAGTTTATTTTATTTTTTACAGTTAGTGCTTTTTTTCTACAGAAATTCACCTTACACACGTCAATACATTGCGATGCTATACACTTAAAACTTCAACACAGGGCAAAAACACATGTCTTGCAATGCACCAACCTGTGATGTGTGCCCTAGTATGTTCTACAGCAAAAATGTAAGTAAGAGTAAGTAAGAGCCCTTATAAGTTCTGCAGCATGTTTATTTTAAAGAAGCTTCCTTAAATGGAGGGCTGTGGTCTGTTGCTGCAGAGTATAATGTAGTTTGAATAAGGCCCTAGAGCTAGTTGGAAAACATTAAAAAGAAATTACAAATGAAAGAAAAAGCAACATGAAGCACGATCAGCTATCCAAACAAATTTTGGATAACTTTTTAGAAAAAGCATTGATTAGGAGTAGTAACCAGGAGAATCTCAAAGCATTATTTTATTCCCTGAAGGACAACTAACACCTGGTGTCTCCTAAAATGTATAAGAAAAGAGTTGAGATTCAACTTCTACTGGGACAATGATTCCCTAGGGTTCCTTAATGGGATTGCTAGGGTTTCCTTGAGTAAGATCAGTTTGGATCTGTTAGGTCAGTTTAGGTGACACAGATGATGTTTTTGGCTACCTGAAAGGGTGACATTCTTCCCCCTGACCACCACACTAAAATACTGTGAGCTGTGGATATAGGTATTACAGCAGGGGTTCCCTGAAATCCTGAAAGGTCTGTCCCCACCTGTCAAACAGGTCAAGAAAGGCTGACCTACATATATAACTTTGTCACTGAGTTACACCAGTGTGGATTTGTAAGACCGGCTCAGCTAATGTGGAAGTTGTAATCATGTGGTGTGCTGACACTGTGCTGCTAAAATCCAATGCAACACAGGAGAGTTCCACTGCGGTGTATTACACCAGTGCTTTAAAATGCTAACACCCTTTTATCTTTCTTTCACCATATATGTTTGCATCAGGCTTGTTACAATCCATACATTTTTATGTAAATGCTTGCATAAATTTTATGGCATTTTAATGCATATCATAGAAGAATATACAAATATCTCTAATAATACCATACCATTTGGATTGAAAAGAGTCATATTGCACAACCACAGTATTATACAGTACTCACAATATTTGCTCCAAGTATAAAATAAGACCTGTGCCTAGAAACATACCTTAAGAGAAAATAGATGAGCGTAGCAACAAAGGTCAGACTGAGTACAACTGCAATAATCACTTGATTGCTCACTCCCTCTATAAACGATCCATCATCCAACTGTAAAGGCAGAATATTGTGCTGGTTTTCAGCCATTCCCGATTATAGACGTTATTACCTAAAAGACAATAACATGCTCAATAGTTACATTTAAATTAAAATCTTAATTTTCACTTTGCAAGTTCACTAATTCTGCATAAGACATGATGTAAAAGGAAGCAATACCTTATAGCAGAATTCCATCAACTTTCATTAAAACCTATTTTACGTACTTTGACCTAACAAAAATTCAGCCACATATATAAAGGCTTAGTGCAGTCTTGGTGGTCTGGGGGACACAGAACCTTAAACCAGTGATTTGGTACGCTTCTTCTCTTGGGTCTAATAGGTGAATGAGACAGCAAGGTTTAAAAGAAACACTGTGAATCTGGTAATAGGCAGAACTGAAAAAGTATAGGTAGGAAAATTACAAATTGGTAACTAAATGGTTTCTGTAGAAGAGGCAATACTTTCATTGCAATTCTGAAATCACTGTGCAGGGTCCTCCCCAGGCTCTTTTAGCTGGGCGCACCACCCGGCACTTTTCAGCACCCACCAGGCTGTTTTTGGGTGGTTACTAAAGAGTTTGGTTACAATACAGGTGCTGCCACCCACCTACAATTTCTTCCCATCCAGCTTAAAAAAATTTCTGGGTTGAGCACTGCTGTGTATTAGAAACATTTTTTGACATCACGTTTCTTTTCTCTATCCCTGCAGTTAGAAACAGCTGATCTGCTACTGTCAATTCTGGTCTACGTGCATGCAGTTTGGCATTGGCTGTATGACATTACTTGGGTTAACTGGGTCTTTCCTTTTTTTGTACACTTTGTAATATTTTAAGGGAATGCAGCCTGTTATCCTGCCTTCTCAATCTCACATACTCTTTATTTATTATCAGCTGGTATTTATATAGCACAGACATATTACGCAGCGCTTCACAAGGTCCATATTCATGTCACTAGCTGTCTCTCAAAGGAGCTCACAATCTAATATTCCACCATAGTCATAAGTCATTATCATAGTCTAAGGTTATTTTGGGAGGAAGCCATTTACCTATGTTTTTTTTTTTTGGAATGTGGTAAGAAACCAGGGTACCTGGAGGGAACCTACGCAAACATGAGGGGAACATGCAAACTCCATGCAGATAGTGTCCTGGCGGATATTTGAACCTGGGACATAGCATTGCAAAGATAGGAGTGCTAACCTCTGAGCCACCATGCTGCACCACATAAGGTGATAAAAATGTCTTTTAGGCCAACAATCAAAAAGGGGATGGAGGGTGGTGTAGGAGAGGGTAATCAGCATCCCAGAAATATGGCTCATTTGTATTAAAAATGCCTTTTAGACCTCTATTTATAAAACAGGTAATCAGACATTCATTCAAACATTCCCTTGTGGGAATCTTCAAGGTACATATGTTTTAATGACAGTAACTGATTCCCAGGATGTAATGTTTTATAAATAAAACCTTTAAAATGACTTTGACATTAAACCTTATACAAGATGTAAGGGATTGTGTCTGTATGCATAAATACACATTAATATATTGTATTTATAAACAGAAATCCAAAATATTTTCCTATAGAGGACACAAACTTTCCATGTTTATAAATATATAGACTCCTGAAATAAAAACACAGATTAATGACTAATAGAGTGTTTTCAGAGAGAATTCCTGTGCACACATAGATTGCAGTGGTGCAGACCTGTTACTTTGTAACTCAATACCTATGCACAATCACCCCTGTGTCAGATCATCAATATGTAAGAGTTTCTTCTAACTGTAAAGAAACATGGCAACTAAACCACGAATGTATGCAGCACACAGATCTGCAGTACTACACAATATATCCATAAACCATAGGACTGTCTGTATATAATTACCTTATCATGTTTCATAGGCACTTCACAGGTATGGCAGTCCTTGCACACAGACACTTGAGAAGTTTTGTCACAGACAAGTAGAGAGCAGCCCAGACACAGGAGAAGGCACAGACTACTCCATGAAGTGTCTAGAGAGGGAAAAGAGGAATATCAGCAGCCTGACAGCCCTTGGCAGTGTGTGTACAAGGAGAGACGTTACAGAAGAACAGTGTAATCCATTCTATCAGCCTGACAGGAGAACTATCTCATCTCTTCCTGGAGGAGGGCCCTGTGCAGGAAGACCCATGGATATCACTTCCTGCTGCACATACACAGCTTCTGCTGCATGTCTCAGGAGCTCTCATATTGTGCTGTGTACACACATTATGTGCTTCTCTTCCTTTCTACTATAACTCCTTCATACAGCATTTCTCACATTATGTACCCCACTTCTGCATGCAGCAATTCCCATGCTTTATGTACCCTCATATATTACTTTGCACACAAAGTTCTGCTTTATGTACCCTCATATAATACTTTGCACACAAAGTTCCCCCATTTCTTCATACAACACTTCACACACATACCCTCAGTATTTCATACAGCAGTTCTCACATGTATTCCACGCTGCATTCTTACACGCTCCATACCCCTGCTCTTCATGCAACAATTCAGATGCCTTATGTACCCCCATTCCCTCACACCATACTCCTCACACAATGTACCCCCACTCCTTCATGGAGCACTTAAAACACAAGCTATGTGTACTCACTGCTTTATACAATACTAGCTTATTACCCGGCGTTGCCCAGGTATTTATTTATTGCAATCTTATTTTATACAGGTAAAGGAATCAAATAAAGATAGAGTGTTAAGCAAAAGGCACACTGTCACTGAGCAATACATACACACATACATGCAAATATACCTCTGACATGTACCACAGCACTGTACAAAGATCAGCGGTGCACTCACATGAGTCTGAGTCATATGCCTAGCAAGTTTGGTTTAAATGTCTCCATGCGTTTCCTAGTGATAACATACATACATCCAAATATAGCTCTGACATATAGCACAGTGCTGTACAAAGATCAGCGGTGCACTCACATGAGTCTCAGTCATATGTATAGCAAGTTTGGTTGACATGTCTCCATGCGTTTCTGAGTGATGGAGAAACATACACACATATATCCAGTTTTCTATATACAGATTTCATAATCTTTATCCACTTCTCTCCTTTTTAGAACACTTTGCGTACACTATATACCCCAACTCTCTCATACAGCACTTTATGTACAGTGTAACACAAACAACCCGCACACTGATAATAGGGATATGGCAGTACATCCCCCACTGCAAGTGGATTCCTCATTTCAGTCAATCCTTAATAAATACTTACTGATCACTTTATTAAGTACACCTGTTCATCTGCTTGTTAATACAAATATCTAAAAAGCCAATCACATGACAGCAGCTCAGTGCATTTAGCCTTGTACACATTGTCAATACAACAACTGGCAAGTGGTTGTGTAACGTGTATCGTGTACTAATTGCTAGGGTGTGCGTTTGTTCACGATTTTACTTTGCTTCTGTTGATAATGTTTGACCATCTGCTGTCTGGACTAACCTCTTTATGACCTGATCACCAACTTTTCTACTTGCTTGGATTTTCCACTTGTCTGATTGGCCTTCTGTGCATGAGCTCTGGGTTGTTCACCAGCAAACACGGGCTATCTGACTTCCGTGGATATCTGCTCAGATCTCTGCCATTCCAAGTATGTATCTAAATGACTGGTATCATCTCAGGCCTTTCCTACAAAGGGAACTCCCTGGTCACCTGCCAATCTTTGCGTTCCCAAGCATCAGCCCTTGCATACTAAAATCCTGGGGGCAACTGAGTGCTTGGACAAATTACTAGCCACCTGATGAGCAAAGAGCTGTCCAAAGGTGAAGGCTAGGGAAACAGATTGGGGGATTGGTGTCTGGGCAAATCATTAGTACTTTACTAGGGGCGTTACACGTCCTTACAGTAAATCAATATGTTTTATTGCAAACTGTAGTCTTGTGCTTTGTTCTGCATTGGAAGTAGACATGTTGCCCTAGCACACCTGCCATGCAGTTTTAATTTGTGCAGTTTCTTTCTGTTGGTGGAGTTGCCTGCAAATCGTACAGTATACAGGGTGTCCCAAAAGTCACTAAACACTTTTATTAAATTCCTAAACATTACACAAGAAACACAATTTATCCATTTTTTTTTAGCATCAACAAAGGCGTCCTTGCAGTTTTTCTTGTTAGACCTGCCATCACATTCAAACACCTTGAAGACTAGTTGTATACCTCCACATGAGCGGCTCAATTTTCAACAACTTTCAGCCACCTTCAGAGGCAAGCCTCTCCGACGTTTAGCAGCATCTCTTCCCGGACCTCACTGCAGGCCATGTGAAGTCTTTCCTCACAGCCAAGGTTACGGGGCTCAGTAGCATACACTTTGTTTTTGATAACCCCACAAAAAAATTGGAAGGTCAGGAGAGCGCGGAGCCCATTCGAGGAGACCCCTTCAACCGATCCGTCAGTCAGGAAACTTGATGTTCAATCTAACCTGGCAAAGTGGGGAGGGGCTCCGTCTTGTTGAAAACAGACATTAGCAAGGTCATTCCTTGCCTGAAGTTGAGGCGCAGCAAACTAATGCAGCATCTCTGGGTAATTTTCCCTAGTGATGGTGGTATCAGAAGAAAAATGGTCCAATCAGCCCAGTGTTGGACATTGTACACCAAACCACCAGCTTCGGAGAGTAATGTTCATGCTCGAGAATTTTTGCTGTGTTTGATTTACCCCCAATTCGACAGTTGTGTTGGGTAACCCGACCAGAGAGATAAAAGATAAATGAGTAAGCAATGAGACTCATTGCTGAACCATAAGTTTTCTAAGAGTTGAGGGTCATTTTATTATTGGTGTAGAAGTGATTCACACATTTCTACACGAGCATCAATATTTTCCGCTTGAAGTTTTTGAACAACCTGAAGTCGGTACATTCAAGCTTTTGTTGATGCTGAGTTCCAGTGCAACCCCCCCCCGATGGACTTTCCCTGGCTTTGAATGAATGCCTGCTCCAGGAGTTTAGTGTTTTCATCCGTGGTGGTAGTAGCAGGCCTTCCACTGCGTGGTTTGTGAAGAACATATGTTTTTAGAAACTTGCCATGAATAGTGTAAATTGTGTTATGCATTGGAGCATTGCCACTGCCATAAAGTTTCTCAGGGGCTGAAAAACTTCTTGCCAAGCGGTAATTTTGCAGTAATTTAGCACAGAGAAAAGAAAACTGTAGATATTATGAAATTATTTACACCTAATCTGGAAATCCAGATTTCATTCATTTAAAGTAGTGATAATTGATAGAAATGATAAAGTGGTGATAAATGTAGCTATCTTTTTTTTTCACATGACAAATCATCATTTCCTTTTTTTTTTTGCGATTTATTTGACTATAGAATATGGTGGATCTAATAGGTAATCAAAGAAAGCAAGAAAGAAGAGACTATATAACTATTAGAAAGGGACCTGACTGACTTCATCCTAACCTTGCAGATCAAAGTGACAAATTGTTAAAGACTTGGAGGAGTAGGGACATTATTCTTTTGATCCTGTGACAATGCAAAGGTCTTGCAACCAGCTTCTATGTCTAAGAAATGTTATAGGGGTACCGGTCACATCAGTATGGGCCTGTACTTACCTAGTAACTGATGCAGCTATAATTTTAATCACAGTTTATTTCAGTGATTATTCAAATACATTTTTTAAAGACCTGCTTTAATAATACTATTTAAAAAAAAATTGCAGCCATGTGTTTCTTGATTGCACTTTTCTCAGAATGACAGCAAATGTTTAAATTCATCACATTTTATTCCCCTACTGATAATATAGATCATGTCAAATATCAATTTAAACGCAAATTTCAATATTGCATTTTTGCTACTTTAACAATTTAGAAGCTCAAGTTTTAAACTTGCTGTGCCCACGTCCAGTCTTATACTCTTAAACCACTAGGTGGAGCAGCTAATGTGTGTTCCAGTATCAGGCTTAGCTGATATCAGGGGTTAATGGAGGACACTGTCATGAACAAAATAAATAGGTTTTCCTGCACTTCTGTTTAAAAATTGAACATATTTCAGCAAATCACTAGTTAGCTTAAACTGTGCCATTTACCGTATTTAGCATTATTATCATAGCTATAATCTTTCCAACACAGAATCTTGCAGCAAAAAATGGTGATTTTTCACATAGCCATTTTTCCTGTGGATGCAGTAAATTTAAATGTCACTGGTGATGTTTAAATAACACATAATGTTAAATATGTTAGATATAATAAACAACAAATATTGGAGCAGAAATATTGCACTGGAGTGCGAAAATGGTAGTTATTTGAACATATAAATAGAAGTTTGTACTAAGATTGGTAAAATTGGTACTGTATTAAAATGTTTTGGTGAATGGGCAGATCTCTGGTATTTTGTAATTTCTAACTTGTGATACTTTTTCAAAATTGAATAATGTTCACAATTTATGTCTAAATAAAAACAGGAGAAATAAAAGTATCTGGCCAGAGTTAACATTTTCATAGCAGCAAAGATATGTGTTATTTTTACATTGTTTCAAAGTTAGATATTTAAAAAAGACAACCTCATACATTGCACAATAAACACCAAGAGGGAATCTGACAGACTGATACAAATAAATTGTTTGAATTAGGAAATTTACTTTGACTGCAAAAAAAGAAATATGTTTGACCCACAAGTTCCTTATTTTAGAGGTAAGAAGAACATCTGAGTTCTAAATTCTTCTTTCAGTAGCCATTGAATTCTGCTGATGACTGTTAACTCCTACTTCAAGTCATCTGATTCTGGCAAAACCTAAAAGGATTACATAATAAACATGTATATTTGTATACTAACATTCATGACGGAATCAGGCCTATCCTTATTGAGCAGATGTGCCTGTAAAATCAATAGCCTGGGTTTTATCTATCTTCATTCGAAGAAATAATTATGAGTCCCCTTCACACCACAATATTCTAGCTAGGTTAACATATACCTAAATAGTGCTGGTGTTGCTTAGGTGTTGCAATGTCCCATCAAATTGTAGGTGAAAAAGGTTAAAAGTGATACCCACAATTACTCTTGCAGCCCCTTCTAATAGTTACTGTGCATAGAGGCTACTGTAAGCCCCTCATTGTGCTCCCTTCCTTTTCCCCTCTGTGTCATATTATTTAGCAATCACTACATAGCAGCTGTGAATGCTCACTGTAAAAATCTACTTGTATTACTTTTCTAATGTCACTAACCTAAAAGAAAGTAATTTTTACACTGAGTATTTACAGCTGCTAGAGAACTTACAACACTTATATAACTCCCAACCGCTCCTCATATGGAGGAATTCTATTGCTTTTGGAACCATTGTTCCCATTGTTCCCCTCGTTCCTTTTTTTTTCTATAAAAGTTTTATATTAGGCAACTTATTTATGAACCTCTAAATTATTGCATTTTTTTTTTTTTTGAACGAATGAAGTATATATTTTGTATTAGCTACACATTTTGAAAACATTTTATATACATATATTTCCAATTATTTATTTACATATGTCTAGCTGCACCATGTACCTAAAGCATATGTCAAAGTGAAAGAAAATTCTGTAATCTCTACTACATATACATATTCCCAATCTGCCTGAAATGCATTCAGCTTCTAACATTCTGTTGTGGGATGACAACACAAATTATCTTTGTGGACAGTGTGATGTTAGCCCTGCCCAGATGATGTTGGTAATCTACTCAGTAAATTCCCACTGTCTTTACTCTGAACCAGAACTACTAAAGCTGCGTACACACTTGCAATTTTTGTCGTTGGAAAGGATCTTTCATGATCCTTTCCAATGACAAGGGAGTGCACGATGCATGAACGGTGCTGTACATACAGCACCGTTCATGCTCTATGGAGAGGGGAGGGGGAGAGCGACGGAGCGGCACCCTGCTGTGCGCTCTCCCCTTCACTTTCATTACGATCGGCTGTCGTCCATCGTACGTGGATCCGGCAGGTCGGTCGTCTGGACGATGGACGACACCGACTGTACACACGGCAGATTTTCGCCCGATAATTGGCCGATGCCGATTATCGGGCGATAAAAATCTGACGTGTGTACGTAGCTTAACTCACTTGTTGTCAAAGATAAGAACTGAAAGGCTGAAATGACGTGTTTTGTTTGTTTTGTGAATTGGACTTGTCTGGTCCATATTTCAGAAAAGATCAACAGTTTTTTTTTTAAACATAGCTTTCAAAATGCTTGCAATAGTATAATTACCAAACCTAAACTGAAAAAATAAAGAAGGTAATTGTTGTTGTTTACATGCACTTTAAAGAGAGTGCTGCAATATACATACAGTAATTATTCAGAACAAAGATGCAGAAATTAAAAACAATGACTGCAATAATAAAACAGCTATGTATAGTATTCCTTCTTACTGCGGATGCTTGTGATAACTGTTATAAGTAATGTAATCTGTTGTGGGGATTTGTAGATGACGTGTAGTCAGGGTTAATTAGCCCCAACTGACCCTGGCATCCAGTGAAACCACAAAGCCCCAAATAAAATACCAAAATAGGCAAAGCACTTAATATCCGGACATGGAAGCTATGTTGATTTGGAACATCTTTCATTATAAACAGTGTTTCACACTGGGAGTCACTTATGCTGTACATGGGATTTAAGAATGCATTAAGTATTTTATCTTCTCAGAACAAGTTTGAGACAGCTCTGCTTTCATGGCTGGATTACCAAGGGAAGTGATGGCAATAAAGCAAAAGCCACCTGCTTTCTTCCTTTGAACATTTATATGCAATGTGTTTTAGAATGGCAATACATTCTATATTTGTGTGTGCGGAAGAGAGAGAATACAAACAGGAAGAGGATGCAGGAAAGGAAAGAGAGGGAATCAAAAAAGGGTTAAAGGAAAAGAAGAAAACAGAAGAAAAAAAATAATAGAAGAATAAAGGAAAGATAAAAGAAAGGTAGGTGGAGAAAAGAGAAAGAATTAAGGAAATTTCAGGGAGAGAAGAACGGGGAAAAAGGTAAATAGAGGATAACTGCTACTGCTGAACAGCTTGGCCTGAAAACTGAAAACAGACAATTCATAATAAAGTCACAAACTCTAGAGGACTGTGTTTCTGGGAACATCTGACTTACTCAGGAAAGATTTATTTGGAATTATAATTTTGTTTTCCAGGTTACAGTGTCATGAGTTGGAATTTCGTGGTAATTCTTGGTGGACACACACACAGTAAGACAGAGCACTGGTGGATCCCCCACCAGAAACATCTGGCCAGCAGATTATTTGACAGTTCCATGGTGCAATTAGGCAAACAACCTACCTGATCATGAATCCAAGATAATTTTTGGTGCAATCTTTTTAACTTCCTCTGAGCCAGGATACAATATCTCCCTGGTACAGCCCCCTCCCTCCTTCCATGGCATAGCCTTGAACATTTTAGGACTATAGATGCCAGCCCCTAACATATCCCCTTTATAAGGGGCTCATAAAAAAGTGTTTTTTCTAAACATGTAGAAACATCCTGAACAGCAAGCAGTCTCTGTTATAGAAATTGTATTTGCATTAATTTGAATATGTTTAACTGCATTTTAATATATTTGGTTATGTGTTACACTTTATTACTTTGAATGAATCTTTTATTAAGCAAGCTGCCCACAATTGCAAAGATCTGTGTACAATAAAAAGTACAAACAAAACAAAACAAAAAAAACTAGGTAGCCATTAATTTGCTTATATTTTAAAGCTTGTGGTTTTTGAAACTAACATGAAATCTGCCATCTCTATTATATTAATCTCCCTTCCAGCCATGCCTGTATAGACATTGTCTGGTAGATCAGTCATATCTGAAAGTATCTGTATATGTCCATCATGGTCATGAACTCCTTCCCGACAGTGACAATACAATGTACAAACTTGACTGAGCCAGAGCTGCCAATGTGATACAAGGAACTCACTGCCTGTTAAAAATTCCAGCTCCCTCTGACATCAGTTTGGGGGGGATTACTGGTTCCCTTGACACAAATACTGATATATCACTGCTCCCACTGACACAATGCTAGGGCATGTCTCCCCCAAATAATGCTGGGGCATTCCTATTACCACTGGAAACAATGTTGAGGCATTCTTACTACCATCAATGCTTGGACATTCTTCCCCCACAGATAACAATGCATCAGGATTCCTTCTATAACTGACACCAATATGGAGGCGCATTCCTACTTCCACAGGCACCAATCCTGGGTTATTCCTTATTTTCAATGACACTATGACAATGGTGCAGTATTCCTGCTTTTACAGAGACCACTGATGGCCATTTTTAATTTCACTAATGCCAATGCTGGTGGATTCTCTCTCCGACTATCAGTAATGGTGGGACATTTCTACTTCCAGTGACACCAAGGTAAGGAGTTCTCCTGCTCCCAGGGGCACTAATGTAGGGGCATTTCTATTTTCACAGACACCAACATTGGGGCAGTGATGGGGCTCCTGATACCAGAATGTAAGGAGATATTGTTCCTAAAATTGGCTTTTAACATAAGTTCTTCCTTCTTCCCAATATCCACCAATAAAAGTAGTCATCATCCTTCCACTTGTAACCACCAACGTAGGGACAGCACATTGTGTACTACAGGTTGCTTTATTGTTTGCTATGCTGTAGATTACTTAACAGTCCACTCTAAAAGCTATCTTGTGTATTACACACTCCTAAATACTGCTTTCCACACCATACTGTACTTGACATACTCTACTTTTTACAAAACCAATACACCAGAATAAGGATACTTAGCTTAAAAAAGTGAGTGCCATATTCAGTGAACTAAAGATCCATGTGTACAGCTTTATG
Organism: Pyxicephalus adspersus; assembly: GCF_032062135.1. Lineage (NCBI taxonomy): Eukaryota > Metazoa > Chordata > Amphibia > Anura > Pyxicephalidae > Pyxicephalus > Pyxicephalus adspersus. The sequence goes on from NC_092860.1 coordinate 51,967,802, forward strand.
GATTGTGCCTCCTCTTTAGAGCAGTGGTCGCCAACCTTTTCCGACTGGCGGACCACTAAATTTACTGGCTCCGGACTGTGCATGCGCAGGGAGACGAGTGCCACTTAAACTTCCCCAATAGTGACAACATGATGCCAGAACCTGCCCACTCTCCCATCCTGAGTCTAAAGACACAACCCATCCACCTCCCTGAGCCTGCGATGTCTCCGGGAGACATGGTCCGTGACTCTGGATGGTGCGTCCATCCAGCGGGGTCCTTCTCCTGACTGCACTCGGGGGTGCACCCGCCAGAGCCGCGGACCACCAAAATTTTCTCACCGGTTGACGACCGCTGGTATAGAGGAGACATTCTCAACCAAGGTTCTACGAAACCCAAGGGTCGGAACAGCCATTCTCAACCATGGTTCCATGGTACATGGCTGTCTAGAAGAGCTGTGTTTGACCAACATGGTAAAGATTAATTGAGCATTCTTCCCAATGACCCTCATTGAATTCATTTTATTGGGCCAAAATTTATTTCAAGGGTTCTAATGCAGAGTTCCTGCAGAGGTTGCGAGGGGTTCCTTGTACTGCAGCTGATTGACCTTTTATTTGATGATGTCTGCATAGTTGTGGCACTGACACCACTTGGTAGAGCCAACTGTATGACTTTAATGAACTTTTTATAAAGATGGTATTGAAGCACTACTGTAAGAGGGCATTTAGGAGTTTTTTCCCCATTAGCTCCTAATAAATTGGTTTTGTAGGGGCCCCTCAAAGCTTGAAAAGTATTTTAGGGGTTTCTTAGGGGTAAAGGGTGAGAAAGGCTGTTCTGGAGTATGTGCTGGGTGCTGTGCATTAAAGAGAAACTAAACTGAAAACTGCAAAAACAAAAAAAAACACTTACCATCAATCCCGCAGGGCAGTCTGATATATCCAGGGTGTCCTGCATCGGGTCCTGCGTCGCCCCAGGCGCCGCCATCTTCGTCTCTTCCTACCTCACCTGACCCAGGCGTGAGATTGGGTGACGTAGGATGAGAAAACAACTTGCTGATCTACAATGTTTTTCTTTGCGGGAGAAGGCTCCTCTGTGCATGCCCGAGATACTCAGGCATGCGCAGAAGGAGCACCCTAGAGTCTCCCGGGATGCGTGATGTGGGTATCCTGCTTTGGCTTTGCACTCCAATTAGGGGGGCTGTGCTGCACCCTTTTTTAAAAAACAAACAAAAAAAATGGAATTTTTACCTTTCATAAAAGGGTTGTCTACCCTTTTATGTAAAGTGAAATTTCTGAGATCACGTAGACTTTAAAAAACCCTGTCAGAAGTATTAGCCCCCAGCTCCATATAACACGTCCAGCTGTACCGGCTATGACATGTATGAGGTATTGTGTACAGTATATTGTGGTATATTATAATGTGGTATTGTGTACTGTATATAGTATATGTGGTATTGTGTACAGTATATGGTATTGTGTACAGTATATGTGGTATTGTGTACAGTATATTGTATTGTGTACTGTATATATTATATGTGGTATTGTGTACAGTATATGGTATTGTGTACTGTATATGTGGTATTGTGTACAGTATATGGTATTGTGTACTGTATATGTGGTATTGTTGTATTGTGTACTGTATATAGTATATATGGTATTGTGTACATTATATATAGTATTGTGTACAGTATATTGTATTGTGTACTGTATATAGTATATACGGTATTGTGTACATTATGTATAGTATTGTGTACAGTATATGGTATTGTGTACAGTATATTCCAGCAGAGGAGCCCGGCCAAATATCCGGTGCTGGATGCTGTGATTGTGCGCAGTGAGCGCTGGGTGTCAGCTGTGCCTCTATCACCCACAGACAGGGGGAAGAGGAGGAGACCGACCACCCATCCCCCAGCCAAAGCAGGAGCGGCACACACACGGGCCCACCGTGTGGGGAAATATACACTACCGGGCAGACCCCGCCTCAACCGGACCTAACACGCAGGACTACACCGGAGGAATAGAACAAGAATCCCGCCCAGAGCCGGGCGTAGCAGCACCCACCCCCCTCTCACACAGCCTCGGTCCACGTCATCCAGTGTGCGGACACATAGCGCCGTGTAACGGGAGAGCCCGGTCAGCGCCCCGTACACTCCATGTGACCGCACATACCCGGCGGCAGGCTATCACTTGGCGGAACAGCGGCTAGCGGACTGAGGAGAGGATGTTAAACGTGGAGAGCCTGGACCGGGTGGATCTATGTGAGAGTCTGTTGACGTGGGTAAGTGTGGCAGGGCTCTCCCTCCCCCCAGGCTATGAGAGGCCCAGTGCTGGGCACCCCACACATTGCCATGGCATGCCAGCCTGCTGTCTGTGGGGACCGGTGTCATCAGCTTGTTTATAGCCTACAAACCCATGTCCCTTTACAGCAATGTCGGGGCCCTACGTGTTCACATTACAGGACCCCAGCAGGTTTCCATTGTTCTGGGGGATCCTGTGGAATCCATATTCCTGCCAATCAGTAGATCTTGGATTGTATGTAAGACCGCCAGGGTTCAGGTCACCGGTGAGTAGGTGGCAATGGAAGACTTAGAGACGTGATCATACAGTGTATATAAACACACCGATATATGTGCCATGCTAATCATTTAATGCCCAATGGGCCACCCATCCCGGCACGCTGCCCCATTCTCAATGCTGCACATTTAAATCTTGGTGCCATTCCTTCAATGCTAACCATACACACCAACCCATGCCTTGCTGCTTATATGACCACAGAGAAATGTTTGTGTTCACTTAACGTTTAGAGGAAACAGGCCAACCAAATATTTTTTAGGCAACAAACTTTTTTCCGCCAGTTACTCGTTCCTGTATCATGGAAGGCATTGCTTGATGGGCAGTTCATAACATGGTTTCAAAATCCTAAAGGTGTGTGAGGTTTATTGATGGGTGTGTATAGAGCAGCGCCCGTTATTTAGCATCAGATTCCATCCACAGCCGGAGAGGAAATGTCTGATGGATGGAGGCACAAAATGGTTGGGTAACTTAGTTATGAAGATTTCAAATTGTTCAGCGGAGATATGAGTGAACTGTCTGGTTGTTCTGAAGGTTGTGTTTCAGGTGAAGGTTCAGCTTTATTAATGGATGAAATTCTGGGTTGTGTCATCTTCAGCGCGGACTAGACTGTCATCGGATATTTTGGATATTCAGATATTCTCTAATGTCTGCAGGACAGGCCTTATGCTATGATTGGACTGGCAGTGAGGATGCGGTGTGGTTACCATTCCCTTATGCCAGTTTGCCACTGCCCAGTGGTAGACTCCATGCAGCACCTATCTCCGAGATCCCCATAGAGAATAATTGGGGGGTGGCAGGAAGTGCTTCAGTACCCCTCACTGCCGCCCATTGTCAAGTCTGCAAATGCTGTACAAGAAACCAAGCGGCTGCCAATCTAACATAAAATGTGGACAGACATTAGGAAATCTTTGTTTTTCTTTGCATTCCTATACAAATATGGCTACTGATACCAGATTTATGTTGGGTAAGGTAACCCTGAACTCGGCATGCTGAGATCAGAATTATATCAAGGTGGACCCATCATTTAAATTCTTTTCCATCTTTTAGTGTAGATGGTTCCCTATCTGTAGAACAAGTCATAATTTAGGATGATGATCTGAGCAGTTCAGGTCATTGTTACTTTGTTCTATTGTTCTGGTTGTCAGCCATTCACTGTATCTCATTGGTTTCTTCTAGGAAACACCTAATGTGTGAGACTGCTGTCTGCCTGACACAAACAATGATCCTGCCATTTGTCTGCCTTTCTATGATTGCTGGCTGGCAGTCTAGTCCAGTTTCTCTCCTTATCTAATCAGAATAGGTTTCTTGTGGTAAATGCTTTCTACTTGTTTGATTATGCCAGTCAATGATAGGAGGTTTACATTGTCCTTTATGTAATAAAGATTGTCATAGATTAGGTTGTCTATGCAAACAATAGTTATTCAATTGTTATATTTGATATCATTGGGCTTATTCATTACATTGTGCTGTGTTATATGAACAGTAACAAACAATGCCATTTAGAATGGACTGTTAACAGTTGGCAACAAAACAAAAACTGGACCTGCACTTTTTTTTAACACAGTGTGTGGTGATGCAGTGCTGGTCTGTTGGCACCCATTGGTGTGTTATTGTAAATTAAGGAACATTCATTTGTATAATAGTAACATGGAGGCCTACAGTGGGCCTTAAAAGTCATTCATCTTCCCTGCATACTTACTTCGAAATCATGTCCGTGATTACCTCTGGACCTGCTGATCTTCATTGCACTGGTTGCCCATTATAGCCTCTTCTAGGGTTCTATGGAGCTATGTACATTGAAAGTCTGAGCCCAGAAGATGGCCCTACAGGAGGCTGAAAGGTTAAATCCAGGCTAGGATAAGGCTACGTACACACCTGTAATGGTTCTCGTCTGATAATCAGCTCAGGGTCGATATCGGATGAGAATCTGGCATGTGTACAGCGCCCGTCGGATCCACAGACGATGGACGACAAACAATCTTAAGTGCGAGGGGAGCACGCGCAGCGGGGTGCCGCTTCGTCGTTGTCCCCCTCTCCATAGGGCAGGACGGTGATGTATGTACAGCACTGGTTTATGCATCGTGCAGTCGTTTGTCGTTGGAAAGAATGGTGAAAGATCCTTTGCAACGACAAATATTACACGTGTGTATGCAGCCTAACTCTGCAGTATGATAAAGAATAAGTGTAATACCAGAGCAAATAAATTAGGCTTAAATTAAAGTAGTAATGTATGGCAACCATTCAGATTTCACATTATATGAGGCATTTGTGTCAGACATAAATACCTGTTGGTTGCCTCTTACCATTGAATTTTGCTCACTTTTTTAAAAACAAGATTTTGTACACAGTAGGGTCATGCTGAATCTCTCAATATTTAAGCTAATGGATGTTTGTTAAATATATTAAATGGCCTGAATGCAAGAAGAGGTTGTGTGAAGGCCAAATTGGAACATGTACAGCTACTTTTACCCCTGCAGGCCATAAGTATTTAAAACAGGTGCAGTTTATGCCATATATGTGAAAATTATCAGCAGATTAGCTCCGTTTTATAGCTTCACATAAATGATCTTTAGACTGCATTCGGATTCTGAGCACTAAGCAAGGCTTCTGTTGAATATGATCATTATTTCTGGATATTAGCAGCTGTGGCTGGTGACTGGTACCCAACTAAACCCTTGTTGCCTCGAGTCGTGTATTACGACTAGGATGAATAGCAATGCAACTCGCAAACACGTGTGATGTTTGATGCAGTGTAATAATACACACATTTCTCACACATTAGTCCGTCTATTGTACACAAGGACACTGAGGGCCAACCTGGATACTAGCAGTATCAGAGAGCAGCTAGGAGTGGGGTCCTGGGTAAACAAAGAGGAAGGTAGGTATTTCACCTTAATTATTACCACCTAGACAAAACAGGAAAATAAACTATTGCAGTGTGTGTGTGTTTTTTTTTATTTCTTATAATAAAGTAGTTGACTTTAAGTAAGAAAGTTAACTTCTGGAAAACTTTGATTTCCTGTTGCTTTTGATGACGAAAGCCCTGTAAGGAGAACAACTGTGCCAAAACGAAATTGGAAAGAGTAACGCTGACTGTTCCTATACAGGATGTGTCATCAGTTTCGGTAAAATGAAGTGTTCTTTTTTTTTTTTCTCCTCTGACCTACATTTGGGTTTAGGGTTTTAAAAGTGGGGAGAACAGTGGTGGTGGGCCCCGCACAGGTCTCTCTTGTGCTGCTGGTGCCACATCTCTGCACCTGCAGTCAGAAAAATACCTTGCAGATATTTGGAGGAATGATCTTTTCAATGTGCCCTGCTCATTTTATTGTTTTTTTTTTTTTAATCAAACCCCTAATAGAAGTGCTGCTTTGTGTATTCATTAAATTTTCTCATGTTGTTGTGTACTTTATCTGCCTTGTGGTATTGTAATACAGGAAACCAAACCCTGTTTTGTGCTTCAGTCTTAATTGAATGTGTGACATTACGAAGGAAACATTAATAAAGGTCATCTGGGAGAAAATACATAAAATAAAAAAAGAAAACATTTTTTAACATTTAAAAATATGTGAATCTAGCATTGTTGAGAATTAATTTGTGTTGGGCAGACAGACTTGTGAACCGTGTGGGTTTTATGTTTCAAATTCTGAGAGTTGTCATAGGTGGTTTGGAAATGGTTTTTGTAGGCATTTAGTAGATTATTTTAACGTGCATTTTTTTGATGGTTGTGGGTTTTGTGACCTCCAGAATGCTGGAAAATACTTAAACAACTTAACCGTTTTAAAGTACTCCAGTCTTATGTTTATGGAAGCTGCAGACTGCCCTTAGATTGCTCTATGTATCGTCATACAAACATCGGTAAAAAAATGGATTACAACTGTTCAAATAATTTCGGTGTAACTAGAATTGTGGCGGAGAACTGCTTGAGTAAAACTCCAGGAGACTTTTTTTCAAATAAGTACTGGACAGCAGCAGCAAAGTCTAGACCTTGGAAAGGAAATTGTGTGTTTTTACATCCAGTATGTCGTCTGAGATGAGAAGAGGGTTGTGTGTTCATTAGGAAACCACATTCCATCTGAGGAAAAATTCTTTAAATGTTAAAGATTCCTGATAGCTTACCTTGTAGCCGGTTGTAGACTGTCTGTCTGTCACTTCTTTGACTGTAATGAAGATTATTGATGATTTTAGAGAAACGTAGGTAGATATGTTTTGTTTTTTTTTGTTTTTTTTTCAGTTTAGATTGAAAATAGATTCAAGGATATGGTTTCTCCCTACTGATTCTAAGGTCATGGGTAGCAATGAATTTTATGAAGATGCTAATAACCTCCTGTTGTGTTTTTCTTGCTGTCTTTGGTCAGTTATAGAAATATTGTTTCCTGTCCTGTTAACGTAGTATGGGCACACCGATAACAACCTTCCCCCACACACTCCAAATTTAAAAGTATTGTCTGGAGTTATCCATATAACTCATTACTATAGGGAAATATACATACATTTTTACTTTAATTTAGAGAAAAAGAAAAGTGAGTGAGTGCTTATTCAAGAATGTGTAAACTTATTTTTTTTTTAAATCATGTAGCATTGGATAAAGTTCATTAACTGTATATTTTTTATAGCCTTTTTATGCAGTTGTCTTAAAGCTTCTTTTCTTGTTGGCTCACCTTGGAGTTTTCTAGTTCTATCAGTCATGAGGCACTATGTAAGGGTGTACTACAGGTCCTTTCACCACTGTCCGTACTATGTAAGGGTGTACTACAGGTCCCCTTCACCAATATCAGTACTATGTAAGGGTGTACTACAGGTCTCTTTTACCATTGTCCGTACTATGTAAGGGTGTACTACAGGTCCCCTTCACCACTGTCCGTACTATGTAAGGGTGTACTACAGGTCTCCTTTACCATTGTCGGCACTATGTAAGGGTGTACTACAGGTCTCCCTTACCATTGTCCACACTATGTAAGGGTGTACTACAGGTTCCCTTCACCACACTGTCCTTAGTTTGCTAACGTGTGAAATGCCAAAGCTTTCTTCTTGTGTACTAATTGATCACAGTTCCCCCTATTGCTCCTCCTTTCAAGAATATTTTTTTTTCCATTTCCTGTCTTATAAAACAAAAGAGGAACTAAGGAAATCTCACTAAAGTACTGGGAAATCCTTTCTTGGACAATGAAAAATCCTCTCACCTGCTGAGAACACATCCACAACCTTGAGCTGCTGGATGGGAGGTTTGGTGGATACCGTTAGTAGCTCAACTGCAAGAGTAAGTGTTTTCCCTAGAGTTCAGCTTTAACAATCACAGAATCTCTATCCAAGAAAGCAAGTCCCTTGTTACAGGTCTGTGGTAGGTTTGCAAAATTATAAAAGAAAAGGATGATGTATCCTTGCTCTGCCCAACAAAAACTGAAAAATTAGTATTGGATAGAGTTTTTCTTTTGAGCGTGTACCTATGTATTTTCTGTGTGTATGGTAACAGGTCCTTGGAGTTTGGCAGTATTTGCACCCTGACTACTGCTAAATGCTTTCATAGCAAAGTGCTATAAGGCTGATGACAAGTGCATGTAATTATGGGAAGTATTCAGTCTGCTTGGTCTTTGCCAGCTAGTGACAGTGTCGGATGTCTACATATTGTCATGAGATCACATTTTTCTGAGTCACAGCTGCCTCGTTGTGCTTGTGTTGTCAGATTGGCAATATAGCATGTAACGTATTGCTTATGAAACTGGTAATCCTCTCAAATACCAGATACACGATACAGTTGTCAAGGGCAGTTTTCTTGTTTTTACACTTTATCAGTTTATGCGTATTTCATGTGTCATGGGATATCCACAAAGAACAGGAAGCTGGAATGTTTCGGGACATGACCGATAAACCTCATCTAGGTGATAATGATACTTGATACCTGCTTTGCTCTGTAAATTGTATACACAATGTGAAATTTGCAGGGTAGCTTGCTATTTTATATTTCCTGTATTTATACTGTCCTTGCACTGCAGAGTATGATTTTGATTTTGGTATAGCTTTCCTACTCCAAAACATGATAATTATTACAACATGGTACAGGGAGCTGTATACCAGTCCTGTTACAGATTGTTGTTTCATCTATGCTGCTACCCTGCAAAGCTATCTCATCATTACTAGAGAACAAGGGATTGGTTGCCTCACTAGGGAATACTAGGCTAGTGCACGGTACTGCTTTGTCATTGCTCTGGTCCCTCATGGCCATTTCGGTGGAGGACCGTGACCCTAGCATATTCTCTGAGCTTGGCTTGAAAGCTTTTTTTCATGTGTTCCAATTAGCTCACAAAATAAAAAGTAATGAAAGGATGAATGGTTGTGAGAGGGTGGCAATATAAGAAGAGAAGGTAAAAAACAAAAAACTTTAAATACATGCAGTGTTTGTTTCTCTAGAGAAGCATTTCTTGACCTCTTTCAGTGTGGGGGAACCCCTTGCAATAACGTTCAGGTCTTCAGAGAACCCCTTCTATATTATCTTTATCCGCAGCTCACAGTACATTAGTGTGGTAGTCAGTAGGAAGAATGCCCCTTACATTGCTGGCCAGTGGGAAGAATGTCACCCTTACAGGTAGCCAAGATCATTTCTGGAGAATCTCTTTTTGAGGTGCTTCACTGTTCTTCCCTTGACATCTGCATTTTGTCCACCACCTATGGTTTAAATCCACCATGCAAAACCTATTCAATGTTTGCTGTTTAAACATTTGCAGAAACAATTGTATACATTTCACATAAAGCCTAGGTGTGGGACATGTTAGCAGCTAGAAAGATCCCAATGAGTTTGAATGCTTACAAGGAGCATGCTAAAAGGAGGAGATAGCAAAGTAACTGAGAAAACAGCTCATCATTGTGCCTATTCTTCTGGCTGTCTTGGATGGAGAACATCATTTGGTAAAGAAGAGTAATGAATCAAATGTTGCTCCTCTTTTTAAACCTTTATGGCATATTTTAGTTTTTTTGTATGGGTTTGTTTTTTTTATTCAACGAAATAGAAAAAAATGTTTTTCCTATGAAATAGTTATAAAATGTATGTAGTAGATATAATGTTTTTCATGTAAAGGTGCATTTGTGGTGTAGTTGTTAGTTTTTAGAATTATGTTATAAAGGACATGGTGTGACAGGTCCTCTTTTAGGTATTACGTCTTTCCCTGCATTGTACATAATGATACAACACGGAGTCTTTGTACTTTTTTGCTATGATTCCCACAGACATCACTAACTAGTTGTTTGATGTATTGTGATAGTCGGCATTCATGTGGGAGGCAGTGGTGATTACACAAGACCATGCACAAGCTGTACTTCATTTTCCGTTTGCTTTATGTTTCATCATGACACACGTTGTAGAGACATGCACAGCTTTTAGGTGACAGCATACCATGCCATCTCATGTTATTACTGATGTGCTCAGCATCTTAGGACAGCTTTACCATGAATCTCTCGTAAATGAGGCCGCATCACAGTGTGGCATACCCAGTCATGCAGATGAAACATTAGACAGGAATTTGCTTTTTTACAATTTGATCATTTTAAGTAAATCATCACTTATTTTATTGAGAGAAGATACGCAGCAGAGAATTACTTTCTTTATTATATAATTAAATTCTGGTGGACTGAGTCAGCACTTGACCTTTTCTATGTTTTTGGGTATAGGGTGGTCTTCTGGTCATATTCCCAGCTATGATCCTGGCCACCCGGTAGTTTTCGGTATTCTTTTTACTTTTCCATGTTAAAGTCCATTCTATTGTGCTATTTTTATTAAAAAATCAACAACTGATATCCTACAGAAATTTGTAAATTACATATCTGTGAACCATCAATTATTTCTCCTGACATATGAACCTGCACCCAAATGCTGTCCTGTCATCTGCATGCTCTAAAATGGACTTGATTGGCATGCCAGTTTAAACTACACTAATATGTATAATGAAAATATTTGAGTGTAACATTTTTTTTCTAATTTCTAGATACAGACGTTTCACATAGATGCACCATGCAAGACAGTAGAAGACCTTACAAGCGGTGTAGCAATGGCCATGGTCCTCCAAAAAATGTAAGAAAATACCTTCTGAATAAAACAATACATTCAATAGCTGTATAGAATATGCATTGAAAAATGCATGATAGCATTTTTACACTGCATTTTAAAGATTGTGTCTTTTTATTTATTTTATCTTGACAGTGACCCGGCATACTTTGATGAAAACTGGTTAAACAGGATTAAAACAGATGTGGGAGACAACTGGAGGCTCAAGGTATATCTACTTCACAGTTTGTAGTCTTAGATTCTCTCTCATGCATGCATACTCTAACACTAAGCAGTATGTATATACTCCATTTTCGCCCAAGATTCTTACTTTTATAGTTGTAGCCAGCAGGAAAAGTGTGTCAGTCTTGTGTAAAAGTTTTGAGGATTTTGCGTGAAAAATATGATAAATAGGTCCCATAGTTTTTGTTTTTTTGCATTTGGGCATTTGAAATAAACAGAAAACCAATGTGCCTGAAACATTACCAGCTGGAGCCACACTATAGCCAAAATATTTTTTGGATTTGTATTTTAATCTTAAATAGGTGGAATGTAAATCAAGACTGCAGGATTGCTTCATTTTGTCAAGCTTACCAATTATAATATTCAGTGATTAAATTGATTTATTTTTAAAAACCACATGGATGTGGGTTTGTTCCCTCCGGAATTTGAATGTACACTAGAAAATTCATTATTTCTGATCACTCAAATGCTTTGCATTTTGGAGCATTGCTTAAAATAGGCCTTGCATACATGCATTTTTGGTGTGTTGCCCTGAAATGTCAATACATCGAGAGTGTATGCAAAATAAAAAAAATGCCAGTTTGTATGTTTAAAATTTGTGTGTATATTTACATGAACTAAATAAGTCTACTTTGGAAGTATTACAGGTGCTGAATACGGGCCAACCATGCAGCTGATTAGCTAGCTAGACCTATCAAGTTGAGGATCTTAAGTCTTGCAATAATCCATTTTCTTGGCTGCATATAGGTTGAAGATTTAGCCAAAGGTTTATGTTTAAATCAACAGGTGTTGTCCTTTGTGTCCTTCACCTTTTACATGTAAAAGAAATGTGTTTAGCCCTCGTGTAAAAACAAGTTCTTTGTTTCCTTGGAAGGTAGTTCTGATGTTGCCCAAAGATTCCGTTGAGTTCTTACACACTCTGCAATCCTAAAATAGTTGTATAGTAAACCATCTATGCAGAATGTTATAAAGAATTAATCATAGTTTATTTAGGCATCTTTTGTTTTGATTCTAGAGTTATTTAGCTTTCTATTTTCAATTCATGTTCATCTTATTTTATTTTTTGCAGATCAGCAATTTAAAGAAGATTTTAAAGGGTATTTTGGACTACAATCATGAGGTAAATGCTGAAAGTTGAAAAACGTAATATGTCAAGAATGTACAGTTGCTGCTTTATCACCTAAACTCTGTTTGTTTTGTTAAACTTATCACATAAGTATTTTTTAATGTTTTAGCTGTAATAATCATATCATGTTTTTTTACATGTTCACATACAGATTTGCATAAGCTGCTTATGTTGCAATGTAACTGCCTGATAAAAGGTTTTTGACAAGTTAATGAAATTCAATATACCTGGCATGGTAATAGTATTGTGTAATCATGTGTGGTTATTTGCCCTGTCTTCTGGAATTCCCTATGCCATTATATTTATTAACATTTTCCAGTTGGTCACAGGTGATTGTGTTTAGATGTAGTAGTAGTAGTAGTGTGTGTGTGTACACAGAGCAATTCTTATGAGTCTCTGTGTTCCAAATTAGCTCACAAATATATCCTTACCGCACTCAATGGGAAAAGTGCAAATATAGATTATGCAGCCTATTTGTAATGATCTGCAAACTCCATGCTACTTAGCTAACATCCTGCCCACATAAAAGATCTGCTATTTCTTACTTGCTGCCTTCACAATCTACTAGGTCACTGGCCTGAAACCAGTGAAGACTCTCTAGGCCAGCCTTTCTCCACCTTTGAAATAATTTTCAGGTCTCCAGCAACCGCTGCAAAACCAGGGTTTTAAAACACAGTAGGAAAAATGCCATTTAGATTGGTGGCCAGCAGGAGGATTACTTACAGTTTTGGTCAGAACGCCATTTTTACAGATGGCATAAAAAAAAAGTCATTGTCTATTTCTTTAAAAAACAAACAAACAAAAAAAAAAAACTGTAGTATTTGATGAGAGGTCAAAAATCCGCTTCTGAAGAAAATCTAGGGTTTCACCTATTGAGAATGGCTGCTTTAGATAATCACGGCAGATCAGCATTAAACCCTTTTAATTTTACTGTTCTCCCCAGCCCCTTTTGTAACCTCACAGCTATTTTTTTGAGTCCTCATTGAAAAGTTGGGTTCCAATACATCTTAAAAAAAAAAAAAATCTCTGGGGAGAATGTTGTGTGTGTGCGTGTGTATGTATGTATGTGTGTGTGTGTGTGTGTGTGTGTGTGTGTGTGTATATATATATATATATATATATATATATATATATATATATATATAATCTCTGCGTGTGTGAACTTTTACATAAATTTAAGTTTTGAAGAGGTGAGGAAAGTACAGATCACAGGAATAAAAAAAAAAAAAGCAAAAATGTCAAATCCTTTCCATTTAAATACAGGTTCCAGTTTTTTTTTTTGTTATATATGCAGTATATATTCTTTAACTGTTCACATTCTTTAACCTTAATACCATAGTCAAAGTCCATGACGTATGTATACAGTACTGGCTTTCACCTTAAGTGAAGGTATATTGTGGATGTATGCCTGTTGCAGGAAAGATATTTGAGAAGCAATATTTATTGGATAAAAGTCCAAAAACCATGTTGCATATTTAGTGTTATAAATGGACCAGTATAATTTTAAATAATTAAAAAAAAAGATAAAATGAAAAACTGTCACCTTTAATAATTTTTATGTGTACTGTTTATAGATTTTGGGACATCAGATCAATGATTTCACACTTCCAGATGTCAGTTTGGTTGGGGAACACTCGGATGCTTCAGAACTTGGAAGAATGTTACAGCTTATTTTAGGTTGTGCAGTAAAATGTGAACAAAAGCAAGGTAATTTTATTAATTAATTAGATCATTTATACTTTTATAAAAGCATATTTGTAAAGTATTTAGTTGCACTTACATTTTTTAACTTGTTTGTTTTAGCTTTTTTTTTTATGTTCTGCAATTTATGTAGTTTTTGGCTGTGGTAGCTGATAAAATGACAGTGTGTGCTAGCGATAAGAGTAAATGACCTTGAACTTGATACATTTCACATTGGATTGTACAGGACCAAGTTTGTTTCACATTTTAAAGTAACTATTGCATCATGTAGGTTGTGCAGAGTGTGCTAAAAGATGCATTTTCCTTTTAATAGGAGAATTCTTTGTAGCCATCATTTGGTGATAGCTATTTATTTATTTAACCATTTCAGAACTAATTTGCATTTTCCTCTTCTAGACCAGACCAAGTGTAAGTTTTTCTCTTGGTTAAGCAATAACTTTGCCATTTCCATTGATGCTCAAAAATAAGGCATTTCTGTTTGTTAATTTTTAGCATTGACATAAACACAATATAATAAACCAAACAAAAATTTGAACATTGTGTAATGATGGTAAAAATTAAATAAAAGAAAATGTAACCCACTTACTCTAGCTAAACTGAAAATGGTAGAATAAGTTTAAATTTTAAACATTAAGAATTAAATGCTAGTATAGAGTTAGGTCGATAACTTTTTGGACAGAGACAACTTTTTTCTAATTTTGGTTCTGTACATTACCACAATTAATTTTAAATGAAACAACCCAGATGCAGTGGAACTGCAGACTTTCAGCTTTAATTCAGTGGGTTGAGTGAGTGGGTTATCTGTAAAACATGGGGGAGGCAGTGTGATGGCTTAGGCGTGCATGGTTGCCAGTGGCACTGGGACACTAGTGTTTATCGATGATGTGACACAGGACAGAAGCAGCCAAATTAATTCTGAGGTGTTCAGAGACATAAGCCCTAATTTATTAAAGCTCTCCAAAGCTGGAGAAGATACACTTTCATCAGTGAAGCTGGGTGATCGAGCAAACCTGGAATGGACTTCTTCAAACTCAATTGCTATTTGTTAGCAAATGTTTTCAGTCCTGGGCCAGATTTATTCTAGGATTGCTGGATCACCCAGCTTCACTTAGGAAAGTGTATCCTCTCCAGTCTTGGAGAACTTTAAAAAATTAGACCCATGCTGTCTGCTCAAATCCAGCTAAATGCAGCCAAATTGATTGGGAGGCGTTTCATAATACAGATGGACAATGACCCAAAACATACAGCCCTGTCATTTGCAATCCCTATTTAATGTACAGCGCTGCGTAATATGTTGGCGCTATATAAATCCTGTTTAATAATAATAATAATAATAATAATAGTCAACCACTTATCGCATTTTCATTATTACTATTATTATCTTGTATATATATAGCGCTAATATATATGAAGCAGCTCTTTACAAAGTCTATTGACATATTATTAACTGTCCCTCTAAAGGAGCTCTGAATCCAATGTCACCACCATAAGCATATGTCATTAACACAGTCCAAAGCCAATTTAGGGGAAAGCCAATTAACCTAACTGCATGTTTTTGGCATGTGGGAGGAAACCGGTGTACCCGGAGGAAACCCTCACAAACTCCATCTTTTCACAGGCCAATTCATTTGGTACTTTTTCAGTCTCATGTCCATAGAAAATGTCAGCTGTGATCTTTCATCATCTCCTACTACAATCTGACCTTCTGACCTAATTGCATTTCATCTACTCTCTCTCACCTGTATTATCTATTATTGTCATTAAAAGTTAACCCTCTATCAACTCCTGTACTGCCACTCCTTGGAAAATCTTCTCAATTTTTTTATATCCCATTTACATTACTATGTGTTGCCAATAAAGCATTTCATAACTCAACCCTTACTTATATATGACCCTCCATACAAAACATTCCCACAATGTTCTACCCTCATCTTCTGTAGACCTGCTTATACCTTCTTAAAGCTCAATTCATAGAGTCTTGTCCATGACTTTGACATTTTAAACAGACCCACAAAATACAAGTCTGCAAAACCATCTATTTTCTTTAGTCTTCCAAAACATTTCATAACAAAATATTATATATATATATATATATATATATATATATATATATATATACAGTTAGGTCCATAAATATTTTGGACAGAGAGAATTTTTTTCTAATTTTGGTTCTATACATTACCACAATTGATTTTAAATGAAACAACTCAGATACAGTTGAACTGCAGACTTTCAGCTTTAATTCAGTTGGTTAAACAAAAAGATTGCATAAAAATGTGAGGACCTAAAGCCTTTTTTTAACACAATAAAACAGATGGACAATGACCCAAAACATACAGCCAAAGCAACCCAGGAGTTTATTAAAGCAAAGAAGTGGAATATTCTTAAATTGCCAAGTCAGTCACCTGATCTGAACCCAATTGAGCATGCATTTCACTTGTTGAAGACTAAACTTCGGACAGAAAGGCCCACAAACAAACAGCAACTGAAAGCCGCTGCAGTAAAAGCCTGGCAGAGCATAAAGAAGGAGGAAACTCGGCATCTGGTGATGTCCATGAGTTCAAGAATACAGGCTGTCATTGCCAGCAAAGGGTTTTCAACCAAATATTAGAAATGAACATCCTATTTTCAGCCCCTGAAGTGAAGTGATTGTGTAAAAAAAAAAAACAAAAAAAAACAAAAGGCTTTAGTTCCTCACAATTTTTTGCAATCTTTTTGTTCAACCCACTGAATTAAAGCTGAAAGTCTGCAGCTCAACTGCATTGTTTCATTTAAAATTAATTGTGGTAATGTACATAACCAAAATTAGATAAAAGTTGTCCCTGTCCATTTTTTTTAGGAACCTAACTGTATGTTCTCTTATGGTCTGCCATATTTACAATTAGCATTATGTTTCTCTGGTAAGTGAGTGCATTATGAAATCTTGTAGCTGTAGTTAGCTGACAATGCTGCACTATGAACTCAAGTGGTGTAATCAGCCCTGTCTAGTTCTGCAAAATACAAACCATCCCTCTATATACTATGCAAAATACAAACCATCCCTCTATATACTATGAAGAAATTCTGTGGTCCTCTCTTGGAACATAGTTTAGTGAGGGAGCATTGCCACCCTAGGATAGGAAGTATTTTACAGAGCCTGAAAAATAAATTTGCAGCTACACGTTTAAAGGTAACCATAAATTATAAGATATTTTAAATAGATTAGGCATTGGATAAAACACTGAATCTATCAATATTCAATTAAAAAAATTGGCATGTTAATATTTGATCAATATATCAATAGGACAATGTTTGGGAATGCCTATTCTTGGTTCAAATGAAATTCTTCCGGGAGCGATCTGTAACAATTACCAGTCAATGAGAGCATTTCCCACTAGGAATCACTTCAAGCCTAATGTCATTACTTTGTCAATCCTTTCCACTGGTCATGCACCCTATGACTTGGGTATTACATTTTTTTTTTTTTTAAAGCGTACCTAAACTCTGAATTTTTACTTTACATAAAAGGGTAAGTTTTTCCTAATCAACGTCACCCAATCTTGCGCCTGCACAGTGTGAGATTGGGTGACGTAGGGTGATGAAAGGAGGAGAAGATGGTGGCGCCTGGCGCCCCCTCTGCGCCGGGCTGAACACGGATACCAAGACGACGCAGGATGCAATAGAGGAAATCTTCTGGTGGACAGACTGATCTGTGGGATTAAAAGTAAGTGTGATTTTATTGTTTTGGGTTTACTTACGCTTTAAGGTAAACTATGTTATGGGATGAGAAAACGGTTAAATAGGGTACACTCGTTATTTGATAGAGACCTGTCATGACAGTAACGTAGAGTCTAACATCTGGATCCTGATCTGCATAATTGTTTATTGGTAAAGGACTGTTCACACACCAGATGATTGTTGCCTGCGACGGACTGTTGTGTTTGCCTTGGGCGAAAATCTGGTGTTTACTGTGCTTCTCTAATGGTGTTCATCAATCTGCCCTGGATTTAAATAGATAGAGTTTCTTTAAATCCTGAGAAATGAGGATGAAGACTCTGAAACTGGCTTTCCTAAAACTAAACAATTGTTATTAATTCATTTTAAATTCACATATTCCACTTCTAGAGTACATTCAGACCATCATGATGATGGAAGAATCTGTGCAACATATGGTGATGACAGCCATCCAGGAGGTAAGCTAAAAACACACTATTATTACATTCAAAGTTATTCCCTCCAACCCTAATTAGAAATAATGTGGACAAACTATTGGCAAAATAAAAAAACAAGTTGAGTATAAAGTAAGTTCATAATAGAAAGTGTTTTGCCCCTAGCAAACAGTCCCAGCAGGGGATATTACCAGCATTTCTGTTTCTGACACTGTAAATGTTGTCCAAACTTGTTACAGCATCTTTTACTTGCACTTTCAGCATGTATTTTAATTCAGGGCCCATGAGGCGAGAACCCTGGCTAAGCTCTCACCTTCCCATACTGGCTTCAATAATTCATGCTGTTTCTTCTTGTTTTCTTAAAATTGAATGTGTTTAAATGGAACATGCTGCTGTGAATTCATTTACACTATTAGGAGAAAAAAAGGCTGAAAACCTTGGAGCTTGCCGTTCTTTAACTCTTTTTGACCTCCTTACAGCTAATGAGCAAAGAAACACCAGTGTCGATAGGAACAGATGCTTATGCTGAACTTGACCGACAGGTAACCCCTTTTTTCACACTAAAGACCAGCTACTTTACTGTGCTTTGTAACTGTTCCAAACGTCTACTTTTGGCTAATAATGATTCTTTCTGAATAGTTAAAGAAAATTACTGAAGAGCTCAATGATGCCTTGGCAGCAAAAGAAGAAATTGCCCAGCGGTGCCATGAGCTAGACATGCAGGTTAGTATTCCTGTCCAAAGGCTTCCTGGCTACTATATCAGTAAAATGTTAAAATAAAATGCAATTTTTCATGTGCATAATATTTAGTTACTTATTTTTTCATTTTTGCTTTATTTTTTTTGTTTTTGCTTCTTCGTGGCCATTTGTTTGGACACACTTTTATTTACACCTAAAGATCCTTTCCCTCAAACTGACATCTCAGTTTGTAGGTGAAGTCTGCACTAACTTTTTACCTCTAGATTCATGGCAGTCCCTATAGGGAATTGTATAGATGACCTTGGGAACCCTTCCTGCAATTTGAATGTGACTACTATAACCAGAGCAGCAGCCCCACATAAACGTGCTAACCCCCACAAGCTGAAATTCCTTGTGTACGTGTTCTTCGCTGTATTGTCAAACATGATGCACAGGACAAAAAACGTGCTGTATTTAGATGCTTTACATTGCAAGCTGCTCTGGTGGAGCAGTCTACCTCTTAAACCACATTTTCCATCTCCATAGGCCTTAGCTGGGCATGCAAGAGTGAGGCAGAGAAATCAAACATTGAGAGGACAATTTACTATGATTGTTTCAAAACAAATCATGTTTTTTGACAGGGTAGTATGATTAGTAATTAATTTAACTGAAAAGTCATAAGCAATTCTGATAGGAAATTCCACCAAATTGGACCTAGTAGGATCTGTCTAGGTTTTTTTAGTTATATACTTGCCAATCTTTGATCTGTTTCTTATCACTACGTGTATGCCAAGCTTTTTGTTCAGATGTGATCTATATTTATTTGAATTATATACAAGAAATGAATTACAAAATTAAGTGCAGCGGCTGGTGACCAGGCTATGGGTAAAATAAAAATTAGGTAGAACAAGCATTTCAATTTTGATGTAAAGCACAGCCATAACCTGGTGTGCATTTTTTGTGTTTATTAGAATGAATCCATACCCTTGAAAATTAAAAAAGACATCCGTGAAAAATGTTTTTGATCTGTGTATAATCTATGGTACACAGGTGTAATAAGCAAAATTGTATATTGCTAATATTTTATAGAAATTGACTGTTTTAGCTAGATGCCACAGAGAATATTCCATGATGGGATAGGCCAGGGTAAATGTTTTTTTCGGGTCATGTACTAGAACTCTTCTCCATCACACTGAAATGAAAATGCCAAAGTGTAGCAAAATGCCCATGTGTAAAGCATACCCCTATGCTATATATGTGTTTTATTTATTAATTTATTTATTTTATGTATTTATTTTAGAGCAGTTGTGTGCCGTTGGCAAGGCCCTTAATATCAATGACCCCATTACTTTGCAATGTGTTCCTTAAACATGTAAAGGACAGTTTCATTGTATTCAAACCATACTCCACGGACGGAATAATACAAACCTTCATATAAAAGTACACAGAAACTATCCTTACTTTGGTGCTGAGAAACATTACATTTTGCATACCTGTAGGCTTATATGCCCAAGTTCTATTACTCTGTTCTAAAAATAATTATGTTTGCACTCAGATAAATATAGTAATGGAGCACAGTCAGGAGCCCAGGGAGCAGCCACTCAGTAAAAATAACTTAATAAAGTAGAAGAACATTTATACCATACCTAAACTATCACTATATACAGAACCTACAGGGGTATCTTTAAATACAACAAAAAAAAACTTTTATTATGATGCAGTGATTGTACACAGTATCACCTTTGGTTATTTTGTGGTTGCACCAATGAAAAGTCTAGTTAATTACTCTTTTACTTTGCTTCCTGTGGATCTGAAGGTGTACTTTATCCAAGAGGAGCGAGATAAACTGAGATATGAATGTAATGATCTAGAAGAAAGGGTAAATTGTGAATGTTCACATCCACAGCATCTACACCTACTAACACAATGTGGCTTTGGTTTGCATATGCACTGACTTGTTTTGTTTCAGTTGGAAATACTAATATACCTTTAACACTTAAATTAATTACTGTTTTACAGAAATACACATTGTATCTTGCACTGAATTGTGAGCCTCATTGTATGAAAAAGGCATGTGCTTCTTTGCAATGCACAATACATAAAAGGCTGCATCGTTGTCAAAAGGCTAGGGAGAGCATTAGGTTTGTAAAGCTACAGGGTTAGTTGGACCAAAACTTTTACATTTTAAAGAAACATACAAGCTGACCTCTAGTATTTAATTATTGGGTCAGCAAAAACAAAAGATTTTTTGGTAGGTATTGCTTATTTGAATGCCCCACCAAGGGGCTTTGGATGCTTTGCCAAAAGGAGTCTGGATGACCTTTTTGGGTTACTTTTAACTATATAATGGAGAATTAAAAAAAAAAAAAAAACATAGCAGGACTTCCCCTGCTGCAGCTGTTATCGTCTATGATGTTGGTTGGAAGTAGGCGTGTGCAAGCAGTCTTAAATCTGATGATCCTGTGGTGAAATTGGGGTGTTTCATTTTTTATGATGATCTTTTACTTCTAATAAAATAAAATATTATTTTTGGATAGAATAGGAAAATGTTAAAACTGTCAGTTGTTTGCTTTTTATGTCCCATTGGCGTAATTTTCTTTCATTTGCTGTCATATCAACAGGAAGTGACTTAAAATCTCTCCAAAAAGGGAGAGGGACTCTAAATTTGTAGTAAGTTTTTGAAGCAGCGCCAAATCTCACTGCTTTTTATCCTCTGGCTTATTTAAAGCAAGCTTTAGAGTTGCTGATGTGGCGATTCATACATGTGCATATTTAGTTTTTTTGTTATTGGATATACCTATGGCATTTTGGGGACAGTGTTCTCCCCAGACCCTTTTAGCCGGGCGCAGCACCGTGCACTTTTCAGTAACCATCCGGCTGCTTTTGAGTGGTTACTGAAGAGTTTGGTCACAAAACAAGGGCCCCCACCCGCCTACAGCTTCTTTCTTCCAAGCTTAAAAATTTCTGTGGAGAATACTGAGGGGAAATGGTTCATGTTTTAACATAGTAACGTAATAATAGAAAACTGTTGTGATAACACATTACGCTGATCCAACTGCTGTGTGTGGCAAGCATGTATCGGATTGTGCAGGAGAGAGTAGAGTATTTTTTTGCTCAGGAACACTTATGTGAGTTGTTTGGCTTTGTTTTAGGTTGCAGGCCTCCAGGAAGAGAAGAGCAGCTTGCTTGCTGAGAACCAGGTTCTTATGGAACGCTTGAATCAGTCTGACTCATTAGAAGACCCCAACAGCCCAGCTGGAAGGAGACATTTACAACTCCAAACACAACTTGAACAGTTGCAGGAGGAAACGTTTAGGTAGAGCATTTCCAAACACTGATTTTAGTTTCATCTTTATTAACAAGAATACCTTGCATAACACAATTTGTTTAACATTTGTGGCCGCTGTAACACTTTGTTTAAACTTGCTTCACCTTTTGATTTACATTAAACCGCTTTAGATCACAGGGTTAAAGGATCACATGTGGAATTATTGGTTATCATTGTCTACCTCAAATAACTAAACTTAAAAAAAAGTTTTGAAGAGTATGTAGGTATTATATTCTAAGGATTTCTTTGTATTGTATATTGTAGTGTGCAGACAGTGAAATCTAAACATTGTAACTGGTAAAGCAAAATGCGCAAAAAGAAAATGAATATAATATAACTTATAATATATAATATAAGTTACTTGTTCAAAGCTGTTGACCTTTTAATTTTGTTGTATAAAAAGCATGCTTTCTTTAATGTTTTATAGGCTTGAAGCATCCAAAGATGATTACAGGATACGCTGTGAGGAGTTGGAGAAAGAAATTGCAGAGCTGAGACAACAAAATGAAGACTTAACCACGCTTGCCGATGAGGCGCAATCATTAAAAGATGAAATGGATGTGCTTCGGTAAATAGCTATAACTTGTGCATGTCATTTACAAGTGATTATATAACAACTTAATATGGTGACATTAGGGATTTTCAATCAAGGTGCAAATTCTGAAATTCTATATTATATATTTTAAGATGTTTGACAGCAGCATGTATTTCAGTTATCATAAAATATCAAACCTGTGTTTTATTTATTTATTTGTTGTCTGTGCTGTATATGCAGTACTCCCTAGGTCCAAAACACAAAAGAAATATTTTTTGGGCAACTGTTGATTTAATATTATCATTGTGGTAGTGGTGTGTGCTTGTTTCTGATAAACTACTCTTGATGTTTTTGGCTTGTATTTGCCAGTCATGAAAGCTACCCAGAGCTTTAGACACATTACACACCGTTTCCTCTGCAGGCATGTTTCCTGTTTGAGCTCTGTTAATGCTAGCATAGACATTATCTTTATCTGCTTTTAGTGGTTCAGGTGTCAGTGCAGTTTTTCACCTCTGTGTTTTTATATGCCAGTTTAACTCTTGTTCAGTGGGTTAGGGCTAGTAGAGCTTGCTGCTTTGCTTTACACACATATGTTGCAAACAATCATACATGTTCCATTTGCTTTACAGTGCAACAGATGCATTGTAGTGTGTTACTGTGCAATACACAGCAGCATATGAATATTGTGTTGTAATGATACCATGCCCTATCTTGTGAATGGGTCCTAAATATAGCAGTATTGGTATTGCTGTAGCTGCTGTTCAGTGCTTGGGAAATTCTACAGTCTTTGTTTTTTTAGCTTTTTTATTTACAGTCTCATAACCCCCTCTTGGGCAGCACCTGCTTGCCTCTCTCCCTCTCATTCTTTCTCCCATCAGGAGCAAAAAAAAATACTTGGTTATTATTATCCAGTATTGATATAGGTCTGATTTACAGTATTACGCAGTGCTTTACAAAGTCCATAGTTACAGTCGAAGGTCAATTTTGGGCAAAAGCCAATTAACTTCATTGCGTGTTTTTGGGATGTGGGAGGAAACCAGAGTACCCAGGGCAAACACTGGGAGAACCTGCAAACTCCATGCAGATAAGTGCTCTGGCTGAGGTTAAAACCTGGGACCTAGTGCTGGACAGGACAGATTGCTAACCTCTATGTCCCCCCTATTTATCTGGGTAAGAAGATGCAGGGTTAATCAACTCCCATCATATACCAGGACTTGGCCCAGTATTATGGGTGAAGGGGATGGTGGTAAAACACTCTCTAGCCCTGTCTAGGCTGCTATTATAGTGACTTCCATCTTATGCAAGGCTTAATTTCCCAATTCCTAGCTGCTGATTGGACAAGTGGGAAAGAAACATTATCTGTTTGTTTCTGATGGAGGTCATAAAAAAGGAAATTTGTTTAAAACTGTACATCTTGCAAGGTCCAGTTTGATTTGAAAGATGACCTATTAAAGAGAGTGCAGTTATGTGTCCCCCCTTCATCTGATTTAAGTTCTGTCTTAAGTACCTTTGGAATCATTGAACCTCTGCAGTTTGACTTATGTTCCCTTAAAACAAATGATGAGACTTGAGTGATTTATGTTACAGATATTCTCTCAAAAGTTACATTTTTAAAAACAATTGCCACCTATTCACCAATTTTTAAAATCTGATCACTTTTAAGACAAGTTAAGTTGCAAAGTCCTTGAACATGGTAATTTTGCAGTTGAGACATGCTTTCATAGGTTCCCCATTACCCACTTTTAGTGACAGTTCAGGTTCTTTGCAATAAACTGATAAGACAGTGGATTAGAACTAGTTTTCCTGACTATGCCTTAATTTTTATGTACAGATATAGAAATCATTTGAGACCTATTACCTATTTGAGTCCCCCCAACCCCACCACCAATCTTCACCTACCTCCAGTTCACCACAAATGTGGTGGTTATACCATCTCCAGGGGATTTGCAATTAGATGTTAAAGTCTACAAATATACATTTATGGCATGGAAAATATTTTGCCTAGTTTATCAACAGTTTCTCAGTTTGCAACGCAAAACCTTTTCAGCAAAAGCATTTATGTAAAAATTGGCTGATAATTTCTGCTTATCGATTTATTGATTAAGGAGTTAGGCTTGTCAGCTAATTACCATTTTTATGAATGGGATGAATAAAGTGTTTAAAAGCACATTTATGGCAATCAGATGGATCATTGTTTTATAAGTCAGTCACCTTAGAATGATGCATTTACTTGTTCTTTTCACTGTATCCTTTTAGGCATTCTTCTGATAAAGTTACCAAGTTGGAGAGTCAGGTTGAGTCATACAAGAAGAAGTTGGAAGATTTGGGAGATTTAAGACGGCAAGTGAAGCTGTTAGAGGAAAAAAACACTATGTACATGCAGAACACCGTCAGCCTAGAAGAAGAGCTCAGGAAAGCCAATGCTGCTCGGAGTCAACTGGAAACCTATAAAAGACAGGTATACCCTCATTCTTTATTAGGTCTAAAATTGTCATTATTACTATGCTTGGTTTTAATTGTAACTTTCACTACTTTGTAACCAGGTTGTTGAGTTACAGAATAGACTATCAGAAGAATCCAAAAAAGCAGACAAGCTGGAATTTGAATACAAAAGGCTAAAAGAAAAAATTGACAGCTTACAAAAAGAAAAGGATGTAAGTAACCTATATATCCCGACTTTTCAATGTTTTACATGTTTAAGCTTTTTAAGGCTGGATTCACATGTTTGATGAGGCACCACACACAAAGTTTCAAAATATGCGCATCTGAGCCATCTAATTTGACTGGCATCCTCGTGCAGCTTGCAGATTGGCTTGCAGCTTTAATGAACCAGCAGCTAATGAAAAGGCTATGTAGGGTGGTGAGAGGAGGGGCATAGTTGATGCCAGCACAGAGAGTAATTAGACTCTCCTACAAGAGGAGAGGGCTATGACTTGCCTGGTGGGATGTAGCTGTACTAGTAAATTTGACTAGTTTGACAGCAAGTTCATAGACTTGTAAAAAAAAGTGCAAGTGTAAAAAGAAAAAACATTGTAAGTATGCTATTAAAATGTTGTCTACGGTGCTGTTCACTGCATTTTACATAGTGTGCAATACACAAGGACATCAGATATTGCGTAGAGATCAATGTCTAATGTTCCTACCTTTGCATTGCTTTTTTGTCCCTGTATTGCTGCACACTTTTCTGTCCGCTTTTGTGTGCTGCCCTATTCAGTCCTTTACCATGCTTTCTTTGTGGGAACAAGTCGTTAGTGATAGGGACTCTTTAAATAACAAAATGTGTTCTAATGTAGGGGTCCCTGGTCCCTGGGCTGTCTGACAGGTGGGCCGTAGGAGCACGGAGACCAGTGGTGGCTGCGGACCATGTCTCCTGTATGGATCGCAGGCTCAGACCTGTGATGGGAGAGTGGGCGGGTTCTGGCATTATGATCTCATTAAGGGGGAAGTTTCTTCCCCTTTGATTGATACAGGACTCTAGCATGCATGGTCCTGAGTCTGTAGATTCAGTGGTCCGCGAGCTGCAAAAGGCTGGGGACCACTGGTCCAATTCACTAAATGGCACTGCTCACTCTAATAAAATATCTAGGTCATTTTTTTTTTTTTTATCAGTCTACAACATAAGTATTTTAATTGTTCCTGAGCTTTCTTATAGTGTGGCATGCTATCTGTCCTTTGAATTGCTTATTACAATAAGGGATTGCTCAATTTACCCTAGTTCTTATCCTGTATTACTGTTTATATTTATTACCTCAGAGGCTACGTTCAGAAAGGGATTCTCTGAAGGAAACTATCGAGGAACTGCGATGTGTGCAGGCTCAGGAAGGCCAGCTTACCACAGCAGGTAAAGTGCCAACAATCTGTGTAGGTTGCAGAAATAAAACCGCAGTATGTACTGGTGAGTAAATTTTATTTATATATATATATATATATATATATATATATATATATATATATATATATATATATATATATAATATAATATTATTGTACGGTAGACTCAGATGCTAGATGCCTTTGCTGAAAAGAGCCCTCACAAAAAATGGTTATTATACTAAATATTTACCATATCATTTATTTGAAAATAAAGAGAACGAAAAGATGTTTTTTTTTGGCAAACAAAATTGTTATGAGGTAAGTTGTATTCAACATTATATAAAGAACAATAGTTTCTTCCTAATACAAGTGAATAACTTAAGTGGGTTTGATCCCAAGTTAATATCACTGGGTTGGAAAAACCTATTTACTAGACACAGATTTCCCTGATTACAAGTGTATTGTCTGTAATAACGTTTCCGACCCGACGAGTTTCGCCTATCGGCTTCTTCAGGGGATCTTGCAATTAATGTTATGAACTGTGAAAAGAGGTAACAAGAAACGGATACATAGGAAAATAAGAATAAAAAATTGATCATAATAATAATATATACAAAATATTTTACCATCAAATAGAGCGTATAGCAGTGTCTCCATAAGCAAGACGAAAGTGTTGTATTTTCATTAAGGTTACAGTTGTTTTTTTTATGGAACTAAAGTTGTTTTTTGAGATAAATATCCTTATTATCAAATATGTGTTTGTGATTAATTTAATATAAATCATGATGAATATAGAACATAGTCAAATTAGGATGCATTATACTGTATGATCATAAAAAGATATGCTAATAACTTTTAGATGATGGTAAGAAAATTTCCCAATGTGTTGTCAGGATATGTACTATGTACTTTTCTTCCCCCACATAGAAAATCGCTGAAAAATAAGAAAATATATACGTATATAAATTATTGGGATATCTTTTTACTATCATACAGTATAATGCATCCGAGTTTAACTATGTTCTATATTGCCAAAAACCCCAATCTCTGCTACCTCTTTATTTTCTTGTATTCCCGCTAGTGGGGTTGCCTAACTTTGACGTGTCACAATAATAGAGGATAGGTAGATATTTTTTTTACCTTTCTACATATAATTTATTTGTATTTAAAATGTTTCTGCTGCCTGAACACATTAGATCAGTGTTTCTCAATCAGGGTTCCTTCAAAATTTGCTTGGAGTTCCCACAGCAATGAGCAGTTTGTCTCTCTCAGATCAGTTTAGGTGTCGCCGTTAATATTTTTGGCTATCTGTAAGGATGACATTCTTCCAACTGGCCAGCAATGCAAGAAGCGTTCTTCCCATGGACCAAGTTTAATTACTGTGAGCTGTGGACATAGTAAATATTTTTTCCCCAAAGACATGATAGTTATTTCAAGGGTTTCCCCATGTTAAAAATGTCCAGAAAGGCTGCATTAAACTATTGCCCCCATTCAAATCCCTATTTAATGTACAGCGCTGCGTAATATGTTGGTGTTCCTGTTTAATAATAATTAAAACCTGTTTAATAATAATACAGATGTAATATTTTTAACCTTGTTAAGTCTTTTCCCCAAAGTATTTATTATTTATTTATGTATTTATATCATCAGGCTTGATGGGCCTAGGTAACCAGGAGCCGGCGGACAGTCTGGCTGCGGAAATTGTAACACCAGAAATTAAGTAAGTGTTGGATTTATCACCTTGCAGAATGCTTTATATAAATTTACTAAGATACTCCTCTTGGTAAAGTGTCCTATAGGACTGACATTGCTAAGATGCATTTTTTCAAATTGTATTGCAAGAATAAAAGAAAAAAAAACATATTTATCATCAAATAGTACAATATTTAGTTTTTCGAGGTATGTAAACTTACGGCAACTTAAACTTTTTCTTTTGTAGAAGTATTGATGGGCACCAAAGTCCACAGACAATATAGTCTAATACCTGTATGCAATTAGTATGTGTAATTATGGTATACAGCAGTTGACTTCCCTATTTATTTTTCTTAGTATTTATATGGTTGCTAAGCTGTCAAGCACAACTCACCACAGCTGGGTCAAAACATAGGAGCTCACAATGATCACATTTTTTGTTTTCATTAATATAGTCACTCAGACATTCCTGGAAGCACAGGGAAATGTAACACTTTATATAGATAATTTGCTTAGCCTAATGAATGTGAATAGAGAATTTGCTTTGCATAGAATACCCAATCAAATAAAAACAAACAAGATTTTTGTTTGCATGTGATTGGATAACTAAAGTTGTCAGTGCTTCACATGATTGATTAAGCTAAGTGAATTGTCCCTTACAGAGTGCTAATTCACTTTACAAGCATTCTAAACACTGTTAGTAGATCAGCCCTAATGTTCCTACATATCTGTTACTGGGCTTTTTTGTAAAAGTAGAGTAAAGTGTTAAAAAGTATTTGTTGAGTGATTTAAAGAGCTTTCTGTTTTATTACAACATCTTGCTGTTTAAATAGGCCACAGCAGAGAGCTTTATGTTCAGCATCTCATCAAAGCTAAAATAGATTACCATTAATAACACTGCTAAAGGGTACTGATGATAACGTAATAATCTAAAACAAAAACACTTTTCTATTTTCCAAATCTCTACTATACCACATATCATGCTGTCCCTGTTTCTCTTCAAAATATCCAGTGCTTGTGTGAGCCTACTGCAGAATCAGGACCCTGTTTAGTAATAGTGTAATATTGAGCACAGGTCTGTTTGCATATAGTTTGTAATGTGACTTATGGTGTACAGTCAAAGCGAAGTGTATGCTAAGAATGCAAGCTTCTGCATTGTGTTTTTGTGTGGTTTATATTTTTTTCCTTCTTTAAGAAAGTACTGTTCCTTCATAAATGACTTCATTTGCAATGTGTGCTGCTAACTCAATCATATATATTATAAAACCATTAGAAATCTTTTTTCATACAGTGGATGAAAAGTAGAACAGGTTTGCGTAGCAGTAAAGTTCAGTGCAGCCTGACCTAATGCAAGCTCAAAAAAACAGATGTATGACAAATTTTGTCCCATTTCCTTAGGGAGAAGCTAATTCGTCTTCAGCATGAAAATAAGATGTTAAAAATTAATCAGGAAGGATCAGACAATGAAAAAATTGCTTTGTTACAAAGCTTGCTTGATGATGCAAACATGCGGAAAAATGAGCTGGAGACGGAGAACAGGTAACAGAGGCCAGATGGTGCTTTAGTGTTTTGTCTGTGCATGTGTTGCTTTCTTGAATAGTTTTTTTTATAGCAAAATGTCTTTGGGTTGTCATGTACTCCTTCCTTTTTTTTGATAACTAGGCTGGTAAATCAGAGGCTTTTGGAAGTACAGTCACAAGTAGAAGAGCTTCAGAAATCATTACAAGAACAGGGGGCAAAAGCAGAGGATGTAAGTAAATTACCACTAAGCTACTTTACAGTTCAATTAGATGTTAATTGTTACATATTACGTATAAGATATGCCTAATTTTCAGTAAAAAAATCTTTAAAAAATATGCAAGAATATAATAAACTGTAACAGAGCATATTAGTAAAGCAGCAAATGTGCCATTCACCAAACATTCACTTCATATGTATCTTCCAGGTGAAGTACAGTAATTGATGTTTGCTAATTTCACATTTTCTGCTTTATAAATGTTCGCCAAAGTTTTTATTTTACGGTATGGGAGAGTATAAAATTAGAATCTGTTGTAACTGCTACAACTTCATATCGGACAAAGGTACCCCTAATTAATTATGTGTCATAACAACTGGCTACCGAATTGCAAATAAAGTCAAACTATAGCTCCACAACTAAAGACTGGTCTGCTCGCAATGCTGTTTTTTTTATTATAAATATATATGCAGGGATGCAAGTACAGGGATTGACAAGCTGGGTTTGCCAGGTATCCTGCCAGCTGAGCACTTTTTGACAGTTCCAACGAGCGATCAGGCTGTTATGAATGCTTATTGCAGAAGGGCCATCGCCTGTCCATTTCTGCTGTAATTCCCTGCATGATCCAAAATTTTTTTTTAGTGGTACTATAGTTCCTCAGGTTGTAAAAAGTACCCAAGGATTTAGTAATGGCTGATTTTATCCTGAGAAAGTGTGGATAATCCAACAGAGATCACTGGGATACCTTAAAGTGGATAATCCTTCAGTGATCCCTGGTTTTATTTAAATAACCTAACTTGAACTCGAAAGCCTTTGTGTATCCCTGCAATGAAATTACAGTGAGAATGGTTTTAGCCACCAGCACACAGAAAACCTGTAAAATTGGCTTTAAACAGCAAAACCAGTAATATCTTCTTGATAGAATCAGATTGTTTTATAACTATATTTTTTATCATACCACTATATAACTGCATAACAAAATGTGGTTATTTCTTCCATTGTTGCAAGAGGTAATAAATGTGCAAGATGTGGCTATGGTTACCTCAGTGGGGGTTCTTAATAACAGATCAAAAAGGCATGTCTGTTAGGTCTACCCTATGTCGTCCAGTGTTGGGCCCCATTTCCCCTAAGGGCTATAAAAAGGAAAGTTTAAAGCAGAAGATCTAATATAATCTATTATTAGATATGAGAAAGGCTGACTGAAATACCACAAGCCTACTGAAGAAAAGTGAATGACAATGTTGTACAATTACCTCTGAAGGAGAGAAAGTGTTAACATCCAATTTGAACGGTTGGCTGGTGGCTATACCTGGTGATTGGGAACCCTGCAAAGTCTGAGGTTTATCTTCTGGAGTAGAAAAGATTCTATCAGTAAGGACAGCACAGCCCCTACATGTAAGGATGTGGAGTCAGAGGCGATTATTGTGTACCTACAAAATGTACCAAGTCTGGCTCTGACACCACAGCCCTGCCCTACATGATTCACCATTATGTCTAGATGATTCAAGGTACTATAATGTGTCAAAAACCAATTTTCTCACCCCAATCTTCATGTTTGTCTGAGGATATGGTTTTATTCTGTTTTGAGGCAATATGAACGATTCATTTGAAGTTTAGGTAATTTCTTCTCTTTTCTCTGTAGATGTGAGAGAATAGTCTTGTGGTAATCTCTGGGGTTTAGTTAGGCATATTAGGCAAAGGCAAGGAGACAGTTTTGTCTTCTGTGCAGTAGTCAACCACTTTAAAAAGGCACTGTCACACTTCTTACAAGTTCTTTACTAACAAGTAAAGTTAGCACTGATATACACTGACACAAAAAAACTCCTTTAGCAATAATATTTTCTGTAGCTGCTATTACTCTTTAAGACTTGGAATGTATTTAGAAAATGGTCAAAATAAAACCACCCTTGGTTTGTTAAGATGGCAGGCAATAGAACACTCCACCATATTTTTTACAAGGGCTTGCACTTTTTAATGTAATTGGTATGTACAGGTCTCATTCTCTAGAGAAAACTCCTTATGTTCATATGGGTATAGTATGCCCTTTATAAACAAATTACTAAGAATATACCACAGCCTTTTCATAGGGTTTACTACTGGACTTGGTGTTTCTAAAATATAGAATTTCTTTATTCAAGCTACAATATCATCCATGTATGCCTGTGTTTGTGACCAATAACCTGAAACATTTGAGTAATTGGGGTGAAATCTAATTTTTTTGGTTTTCTTGTCAATGCTTCCGCTAATTGGATTGCTTATACACAAGGCAATAGTAAGTATTTATTTTTGTAATACAATTGCTGGTTAAAGCTGAACTCTATGTATATCTACAATATCTGAATGCAGCAGTTTATTATATATAAACAGAATTGAATGTCTTAAATGCAGTCAGTCTTAGTATATTAATTTGATCTGGCATCTGCCTTTTGCAACCTTTTGTATATCAGTGCTCTGGTTTTAGGAGGAAAAAGCAAAACAAAGAAGCAGTCAGTTGTGCTGCAGTGCACACATGTGAACAAGGGATATGCTAGTAGAAGGATAGATCAGCGAGCTGAGCACATTCGTTTTTTACTGTTCATTGACAAACTTGACCTGGAAGTCTTTGGCCCTGCCTGACATGGCTTTATTCTGTTGAAAGCTGTGTTTACTCTCAGACCTGGGTGGACTCAAATCATTTTTAGCAAGTAAAATTGCTCATATTTGTATTTAGCAGTGTGATTTTTACCTTCAAGGGTTTGCAACTGTAGTAATGTTATAGCTGTATCAGTATACACTGATAAGATTTATGTTCAGGATATGTGAGTGACTTTATTTTGTCATTTTGTCCATTTTCCCAACCTCTTTAGTCGCTACTTTTGAAGAAGAAGCTAGAAGAACATCTGTAAGTATTTATTTAAATTCAATTTGCCATTTAAGAGTTGAGTGACATTCATAATTTTATGCACCAGCTGCACAGCACTTTAATACTTTAATTAGAAGAACTTCATGATTTAATAACTTACATAATGGGTATATAAGAACTTTAATAAACACACGTTTTACTAATCTGTTTTATTACCATAATGATTTCCATCCTACACCAAATATTCAGTGCTTCATAGCAGATTACAAATATTTATTTTTATTTTTTTAAAGTAGACATTGCAGTAAAGAAAACAAAATACACTTATTATTAATGCTTAGTTGCAAGCATAAAATATTTTAACCCTTCTGGTGTGTTCCTCATTGCACTAAAAGCAATGTAATAGCTGGTTTTGCCAGAGGAATGAACTAGATCAAAACTTGAATGCAAACCTGCTGCTGCCAGCATTGTTCGTTTTTGTTTTACAACCATTCCAAAAGCCTTACTGGACTGACTGCTGACATTGTCCGGTTCAGCTCAAGTCTAAAAGTCTTGTACTTAAAAGGATGTTGTCAATGCCCTGGCCACAAAATGCTGCAAACAGCTGCAGGAGCAGTGTTGTAGCTTTTACTTTGGATACTTCCTCATAATAAATACCAGATTTTTGTTTTAAAAAAAAATTAATGACTTGGAGGGTGATCTGAAAATACTTACCCTTTTCTGGCTATAACACCTAGACTAGGATGATGTCACCAACCTTCCATTGAAGAATGCAGTATTCCATTTCTCTAGGTAAAATTCTACTATACCATAAAAAAACTCATACACATAATATCTAAATGTAAACAATGGTATTGTACTTTTTGTTTCTTGATACAGTTTTGCATTTTACTGAACAGGAAAAGGGAGAAAATGCTACATTTATAAGTAATGTACAGTAATGTTTTTTTCCATTGCAAATGCAGAGAGAAGCTTCATGAAGCCAACAATGAACTACAGAAAAAGCGAGCAATTATTGAAGATCTGGAGCCACGTTATAACAACAGCTGTAGGTGGCATTTTTGTTTCTTTATTTTAGCCAAAGGGTGAGGTAAGGGTGTGCTCAGAACTTTATTATGTCCCAGAATTTGAATTAGGAGAGGTGTTTAAAGTCACCAGATCAAGGTAACTGAAAAAAAGAACCTCTTTGTTTTTGTAAGTTTGTGCTGATGTTACATCCACATACTCCAAATTTGCCTTTTACATTTAGAATTAAACCATAAACAGCAGAAAAAAAAGACATATATAAGCTTTTGCAATATTTTCTTATTAAAAACAAAGGCAGTGAAAAGTGCTTACAAAGACTATATACTCATAGTGAAGAAAGATGATAGGTTTCATTGCATAACTACACTTTTTCCCTACCGCTCTATTTACTTTTAATATAAGTCTTTCCTACTTCTGTGTAACTGGAAATTTGTGTTAGTTGGGGGAAATAATAATTACCTATGTTGCAAAGTCATTACCTTAATTGTCTGTTTTCTTTAACTAAAAATAAAGCAATGAAAATTGAAGAGCTACAGGAAGCATTACGGAAGAAAGAAGAAGACATGAAACAAATGGAAGAACGTTACAAAAAATATCTAGAGAAAGCAAAAAGTGTAAGTAAAGTGTTGACTGTTTTGGCATTCTTGGGTATGTCTGTTGTACGTTATGGAGGACGTGCAATATTTACTCCTATAAAAAATGTTGCCTAACATATAATTTTTATTTCATTTTTACAGGTTATTCGCACATTAGATCCAAAACAGAATCAAGGATCAGGACCAGAGATACAATCTTTAAAAAATCAGCTACAAGAAAGGGACAAAATGTTTCATTCTTTAGAGGTGAGTTAGAGCCAATATAAATACCCCAAAAAATAAAAAACATGCAGTACTTTTTGCAATATATGCACAATTTTTGTATCATATTGTGTTCTCTTATCTTTAACAACCCCACTAAGAAAAAAAAAGAAACTTTTTTATCTGCCAAAAATGCGCACCTAATTTCCTGTTATGTTGTTCCCACTATGTGTTGCCAGCTCTTCCTGGTGTTCCTTTGCTAAACTACACAACCACTCATACTTAGTTTGTTTCAACAGCTTAAACACTAATTGACTCAAACAAAAAATGTGGGGCTTAGTGAGTAGACTCTGCTTTTTAGGATTAAACAGTCAGAGAGCTCAAGCTACAGGTAGCTCTATTTATTTTTTAATATTAAAGTTGAGCTTTACCCTGAGCTTTCACAGTTGTACATTATTCTCTTCACCACTCAGATTTCATTGCACACAGTTAGTGTTGCACAGTGTGTAGCAAATCTGATAAAGCCTGGCTCATTTCCTGGCTGAAGAATGTCAATGTTTTTTTAATCATGGAGACTCAACATCACATATGGTATTACTGCAGCTTCCCATTTTTAGGAAATTGTTGGCTAATAATAAGCTTCAGCTTTAACAATGGTCCAATGACTTTCTACATCATTAGTTGACATTGAGGTTGATAATTTCATGACAACATTTCAGCTGGCTTTTACTCAAATGCTTGGAAAAAAAAAACTTTTGTAGGGTTTAGAAGATAATCAGCCTATGTGTACTGTCCATACATTTTTGGACAATTGTCAGCCCAGTAACATTTAGTAAAACTTGGCAGTTCATACACATTTTTATTACCAACATCTGTTATGTATTTTGAGACTAATAAAAATCACTGTAGGTGCTAGGTACATGTTAGGTGCATTATCCTATACGTGATACATTCTGATCCTCCAGAAGATTGAAAGTTAGCCTGCTAACATGCATATCTCTAGTGGAAAGTATTTGTTACTCTGTTTAAGCTGGGCTTTCCAATGTATATAGGAATTTATTACTAACCTGCGTTAGAAAAATAAAGCATTCTTAGTCACTTGAGTTTTGGAAAAAGACTTTTAGATTTAGGAGGGAGCTTAAATAATAAATAACCAAAGTTTGGGGACACCTGACTAATACACTTATAGGAGTTTATTGGACCCCCAAATTCAAAATTGTGAGCAGCCCTTTTCAAAAGTGTTCAGTAGGATTTAGTTCAGGGCTATGTTCATGCTGTCACATTTCACCACACCATCTTTTTCAATGTAAACCTAATATGGTTGGTTTTCAGTGTGAATTTTACACATTATGTACAAAATACAGTTTAAACTATGCAAATGCATTTATGTCATGAACATTAGTTTGGTTTTTATTTTCTTGTTTCTTTATTGGCTTGTCTTCTGGGTTTTTTAAATGTATGATTGTACATTTTATACCCTTAATTTAATATATTTCATTTCAGAAAGAGTTTGAAAAAACCAAAACCCAGCGAGATCAGGAAGAGAAACTGATTGTCAGTGCATGGTATAACATGGTAAGAATATTTTTTATTATTGGAAATTAAACTAAGATGCTTAAGATGGCTACAGTCATAAAATGCTGTTGTTTGTGTCATATATTATTGTGTTTCTTTGCTTGCATGAAATTTATTACATGGAGCAATATAAGTGACTAATGGTGCATGTTTTTTTTACAGTCTATAGAAACCAATCAGAATATATCATATTGATCTGACTATCTTAGAAACAATTTTGGTTAAGTTCAGACAAGAAATGCAGGCCACCATTAACCTGATAGTAGGGTAATGCGACCGCTCAGTTGTTCCATCTGCAGTTACTTGTAGCAGGAAAAGATAGAACAGAGGTAATATTTAACTGAACAGCATTTAAAACCAAAAGGTTGCAGAAATATTTTTCTAACACACATGTGGTTTCCTAACTTTAAATCCCCTAAACGACTCATCTTTTTATGAAATTGTGATGCTGAACACTAAACAATATATTTGTAAAACTATCTAGTGGTTTTTAAATGAAGTGCCTATGCTGCTTGTAGTAAATAGCTTTTTATACAGGAAGAACATATCCTCTCTATATTGGTGGGCTATGGCAGTGTCTTCCCAAGCGCTGTTTATTTTGGGGCTTGTTTGCCCATACATGCATTTACAGACCAATTTATAAGAGCAGATTTGGTACTCTGCAGTGTTAATTTCACTTTAATTTGGCATTGGCATTTTGTTTTCTATTTCTTAAATAAAGAGCCTACAATTCTGTATGAAACACATGACCTTATTATGAAATGTCATAAATTTTCTTTTTCATTTCTGTTCATTAAAATGAGGTAAAAATGCAGAAAGGAGATGGGTTTTAGGAGGATTTATTTATTAATGCTCAAGCAGTGGTATTTCTGTTGTTAGTCCATATTACTTCTTAATAAATAGGCCCTTCACTGATCTACTACTTCCATTTTGCACCGTCCATACTAGCTTTATATTATTTAGGCTGCTGCTATTTTCCCTGTTTGTTGTATCTAATTTATATGTCTGAGAATTCTTCAGCTACTGTTTGTGAGCTAAGAATTTATGCATATTATAAAGGTGGAGGTAGCCTCCAGGTAAGTCGGATTCTATTAATTTAGTTCAGTAATAAATGCCAATATAAATCCTTTTGTGAAACTTGTTTGAAGCTTCTATGTATGTTTGCTATAGACATTTAGCCTGATTTATTAAAGCAAAGAGGATAGACTTTTATCAGTAAACCTGGGTGATCTAAAAAACCTGGAATAGATTTCTTTAAGTCATTTGCTATTTGTTAGAAAATGTTTTCAATTCTGGACCAGATCCATTCTAGTTTTTTTTTGTTCACCCAGTTTCACTGATAAAAGTGTATCCTCTCTCCAGCCTTGGAGAGCTTTAATAAACCAGGCCAATTGTTTTTCAAACTAATTTTGTCCTTCTGTATCAAACCTATAGTCTTGTATTAGGTCCTTGCAACCATCTTTTCTTATGTTTTTTTTTTTTTTTACCCCACAGGGAATGGCCTTACATAAAAAAGCTGCAGAGGACAGACTGGCTAGCACAGGATCAGGACAGTCATTTCTTGCAAGGCAGCGGCAGGCTACTAGCTCAAGGAGATCATACCCAGGGCACGTCCAGTCAGCCACAGCGAGGTAGAAGACACTTAGACCGGGAAACCTGCATCATACCTTTTATGTTGCACATAACTGCATTTCAGGAAAAGTCATCAGTATGCTTTTAAGCTGTTCATTTTAAAATGTGTTCTTGATTTTATTTGTCCTATTAATGTGTCAATTTTAAATTGCTTTGACCGTGCCAAATTTGTGAGCCGAGAACATCATATTTCTTAACTTTATTTACAAACAGTGCTCTTTTGAAATGTCTTTGTGTGTAATTTTATGAAGAACGCGGCAGGCAGTAAATACTTGCCTACATGGAGAGAAAATATATGTGTATTGTATACTTTAAACCAACACCACAGTGCTATGAAGACAATTACTGTTAACTATCTCAGACTCCTGGTTCCACCAGGCAGAACTTTCACAGAGCAGCTGGATACAACATCACACGTCACATGACAAGAAATGTACCAGTATGAAATGCATGCAGTGACAGTTTACCTACAGTGTGCTCTGTGATCTGCAGGCCTTTGTCTCCATGGCCTGATGGTGTATAAATACAGTCATGGCAACCATTGTATACATGGTGGTCATAGGCCCAGAACGTCTTAACCTACTTCTTTTGTACATATTCTTCCCCCGAATGTTGATACGTGTAAGCATGTGCCCAGAAATCAGTGTGGTATCTCTTAATGTGTTTGAAGGGCCTAGACTGAGAGGACTGAATCCAGCACTGCCCATTCTATGCACAGAATGTGTATTTTCAGGAGTATGTACATAATAAAGTGCTGCATTTAGGCTGGCTGGAGGGTTGCCCATTGCACTAGCAACCTGTGAGAATGCACTGTACTGTATGACCACTTAAATTCCCCATACCACACAACTGGATTCCTAAATAACCACCATTTTTAGATTTGTCAATGGAATCTTACATTAATTTGTTATCCCCTTTTCAGCTTCTGCCATTGGGGAAAATTGTTCCAAACAATTTAGTGACTGAATTTGTTTTCACAAAATTCTTAGAAACAATAGAAAAAAAATATAATTTGCCAATACCTTGCAATCCCACTTTGTTAGAACTTTTTTTTTTTCACATTGGTTTATAGTTGAGAGTATTTGTGCCACTTTATGTAGTATTTAGGTAGTCTACTTGTGGAAGGTTTTAATAATGTCAAAGTAGCACTTTACATGGTTAAATGCTTCTTGCATGTTTGAGTTCCTAAACTTGTAACTATTTTACTAGCATTTATTGCTGGGGGAGATTAGAATTCTTGGAACTTCATGAAACCCTAAAGCTGGCTGGAAGTTTGCATAAAAAAACAGGAAAAAAAATCATTAAAAAGGTTCTTTTTTATATAACAGTTCATGGGATGCAGACAAATTAGTTCACTACACTTTCAATGAGATCACTGGTTACTGCAGTTGATTGCTTACATTCTACAGAAAATGAAGCCCACAGCTATGCGCAGACAAAAGGGTTACAAATGACAATAACATAAGTAGGTGACTGTTTTTTTTTTAAACCTATATCGGCATGAAATGGAAAAGAAGGTGCTAGTATTTTTATGCTTCACAACCGAAGCATGACCAGGCAGTAGACAGCTTCTAAATAAGTGAATGAAGTAGCTGAAATTGAATGCTAACAGGTGAAAAAAAACATGAACCATTCCTAAGAGGGGTGCCTGCTTCACTTGTTAGTCATTTACTGTTAGGTAAATGCCAGAGGTAAAAGGGTAAAACCCATAAAAGATGCTTAATTAATATTTTTTTTCATTTGGAACTTATGTAGAAGTATATATATGGCTTGTCTTTACCTGTTTTATTGCCTTACACGTGGACACCCCATACCCTGAGCAGTCTCGTTAGGTTTGTTCATATCTTGCCACACCATACAGAGCATACAGAGGTCATGCCACACACAGCAATATGGTAAACATACAAATGCATATTTTGTCCACTTTAAATTATGTCTGCTTTATTTTGACAATAGGTTGAACTTCTCAGTCTTCTTAAATCTCCTATGAAAACCAGCACTGTAATTCTGTTGGGGGTTGCCAGCTCTGGCTTCATTATGTAGACTGGGCCTAGACAAAGTCATAACAAACAAAATGAAGTACTGTTAACTGAAAAAAAGCCAGTTTGTAGCAGGGTATATTACCTCGTATTCAACTATTTTATTGCCTTAAAGTTTTTGACAATGTATTTCCTTTGAAGTACTAGAAAGCTTGCAAAAATGTAGGAGAGTTAGGTATGAATTTTTTTATGGTGCAAAAACAGATAATTTTTCTTGCAATAATGAACTTGCTATCATTTAAAGGTTAATGCAAAACAATATTACATTTTGGTAATGGTGCTGCATGGATACGTATGCAATGTTTGATGGTAGAGCAGTTATGTGTCCTTAGGCTTCCATGTATGAACATTTAGATGTAGGCATACAAATAAGCAGATTATACTAACATATGTGGTAGCATTCTTAGAATGATCCTCATGTTTCATTTACCACTAAATAGATTGCCAACATAAAATAACTTATTTTGTCCAGTCAAATTTGTCATATGTCATATAGACGAATTCAATTTAGTTCTAAAGTGATGTCACCTTTGGTGTGTTCAAAATACTGCATACTAATATAATTCAGCCCAAGATACTGGGTTTACATCTCATTCCAACCAGCCATTCACTTTTACTAAGTTGAGAGCCAAGTCTGGTGTTGAAAATGACTTGTGTATGGGGCCCTGGTGTATACTAACTGGGTAGGGAAGCTGAAGTCAACTATATGATTTGAAATGTAGGATCTTCCAGTGCTGATCTCTTTCTGACGATACTAATTAACTGGCTTTTAAGATGCCCTGCCAGTTTTTTAGTTGTATTACTTGGCTAAAGGAAATGTAGGGTGTCCTTTATTGGGTGGTCCAAAGTATTGAAGAGGGCCAGGCAGCAAGATACTTCATATGGAAGCTTGGTTATGGCCTTTTCTTTTTATGACCAGTTTCTTTTTAAGTGTAAAAGCACAAAAACGTAATGACAAATCACTTTTCCAGGCCTACCATCAATATTTATATAATGTATAAAGATTCCTGAAACCTTTTTGTATATTCTGTGATAAAGCATTTGAATGGCTTCTATATGGACTTAGCATTCCAATGGCTTATTATACTGGTGGTCATTGGATGTCTGAGGATAACAGCAGAATTAGAAGTTTGGTTAATGTGGAGTTCCCCTGAGACCTTATGGTACTTCAGTGATTCTGATAGATACTGCCAGCATTGTTAAGCCTTTATGGCAGATTGTAAGAAAAAAACGTTATGTTCCCTGTGTAGAAATCAAGAAAAACAGATCATTGTTTCTCCCTCTTTCTTGCAAAGATCCATGAAATTGGGATGAAGTCAGCAAGAGGTTCCTGTATTTAACCCAAAGTCACAGTACTGCAATGGGACTACCGGTCAAAAGATTTTAAAATCTTTGGCCAACCCAGTAAGCCCCTAAAAATATGGCAAACCATCCTATGGTTGTAGTCATAGTTATTAGGTAAAGAGCAGGAACAGTTAACAAATGACCGGTCAATA
Organism: Pyxicephalus adspersus; assembly: GCF_032062135.1. Taxonomy (NCBI): domain Eukaryota; kingdom Metazoa; phylum Chordata; class Amphibia; order Anura; family Pyxicephalidae; genus Pyxicephalus; species Pyxicephalus adspersus. Next base: position 52,008,790 of record NC_092860.1, read on the forward strand.
TATGAGTATATCTACCCAAGGGCTTTTGATAATTCTATTTAGAAATACAAGATCCTCAAACTTTTTTTTATTTTTGCTTGTACTTGCAAACAGTGCTCTGTTATATTCATATCAAGCAAGTTCTCCATAGATGCTGGTTGTACCTTGGGGAAAAATAGACAAACAGTTCTATGTTTTCATGCCACGACATGTAATACTTTTTGTGTCAGTTCTTGTATAGATTAACCTAAACGGAAAGGGTTTTCCCTTTAATTTCACTTAAGATCTGCAACTTAGACTGTAGCTGTGTATTTTGTGATTGAGCTAATGAATACTCTTCTCTGCACATCCCAGATGTGATACATTAGCACCAGTGACTTCTGTGGGTATTACAATTTTCAGTTTCAATATGTCTGAAATGTGAAATGCCAAACAAGTCACAATAGTCTGCTGTGTAAAGACGGTTAACATCTTACATAATGCAATGGAAAGAGCATTTGGGTAAAATGAGTGGTTGGGGACATCATGAGCTTACCAATTGTGAATACATCAAAGATGCTATTTGACTATATAGTGTAAGAGTAAATGGTGGGACATAAAAAGACCAATGTTTGAAATGGGGGTCCTCTGACATTAGGAAGACCCTACTATGGTGGTGGTGGTGGGGGTACATGGAGCTCCATTATTTTAATAATAATTCATATAGAATACCTATATAAATAGGACAGTAATAACCAAGGTGATTTTGGCATGCTACAGGGATTACCTTTTTGCCACTGTTTATAAAACCTAAACCCTAAGATACGAATAGTGAAACCTAGAAGACAATACCATAAAACAAGAGAGAATATAAGCTGCAAGGAATATAAAATGAGAAAAGAGAAAATCAAGGTGTATGGGTGTTATGATCATAGTACTAACTTAACTGTCACTTTATACACAGGACAGTGTTTAAATTCTAGATTTTCTGTTATTTCTGTTTAATTAATACATTTTCCTTACTATTTATTTGCAGTGATGTGATTGCATGATCGCGGCATGGTTTTGCAGTCAAATGCTGCTCGTTGCATGTTCGGACGGCCTAACCTGCAGACTAACCAACTTCCATAGGGGTTGTGGTTTAACTGTGCTTGCTTGCTATGTTTTAACGCTTCTACGTTAAGCACCCAATACTGTTGTCACACCCTGATTTGCAGGTATTGTGTATTTTACTTTCTGCTTTTTAATTTACTAATAAGAGCTTACACTTAAAAGTCTGTCCCATCATATGAGCCACATTCTAGTTGATTAAAGGCGTTTGGTTAACACTGTGTGTTCTAGCTGTGGTCTTTAGGGACAACTGGTACGTCATGTTTTCCAATCTAAAGGGATAGAAACCACAAACTTATATTTAATGACAGATAAAATTGCCTTCTGTGTTTTTAAATCTCCTGGGGACTTATCAATAAGATCTTAACACCTGAGCACCCACATGTATCATGCTTTATTCTAAATAAAGCAGAGCGAGTCAGGCTCCTGCTGGCTTTATTATGCTAGGGTAGTACAAAGTCAGAAACGCCAATGGGACGGGGGTTCCTGTTTCATAATTATAGTGGGAGAATTTTTAAGCATACCAGCTTCAATCCACATCTGAAGTTTTTTCACTGGCAAACCTAATACTGACTTGAAAAAACACTAATAGGAAGTAATGACTAAAAAAAAAAGACAAAAACATACGGTATTACCAGGAATTGTACTACGTTTGGAATCCTATTGGCACCACCTGAATAGTCAGCAGTAGTTTAGGCCTAGGCTTCTTTCACCAGAGTGTTTATATTACCACTTTCCATACCAATACAATGCCACAAAGCAAAATGGAGGGATTCTCTAGAGTTTTTCAATTTTTGTTTTACATTTTTGTTGTATAATACCATTTTTTTTTTACTTTGTGCATATATCTGTTACAGAATTTTTTTGTTTACATAGTAACCTCTCTTAAATAAGATTTTATTTTAAGTTATATGATACTGCCTATTGTATGGTAATATAACAAGCTATTGATAATTTTTTTCCGATATACCATGTAATTAATTTGCATATAATGGCTGCCTTAGCATTTATTTAAATAAACCGTGCTCATACTTTAATATATTTCTACCTAACACCTGATATATTTATATCCGCACATTTGTATCTCAACACAGGGAGCCAAAGGTTCCAATTTTTCCCATTTTATTGTATATTATAATGAAACTTTTTATGACAGTATTATGTATAGAACCACAACATTTACTGTTACATTCTGTTGCATGTTCTGTTGCATTCTGTTACATTTTGTTGCATATTGTTTAAGATGAGTTTTGTTCAAATAGGTTGTGACTTTGGTTGTATTCAGATAATGCTGCAACATCCAAGCTAGGACTGCCTTTAGTAGCTCAGCCAAAGGACTAAAATCACTTGTGATAAATTACGGAAGAGTAGTAGTTGATCTCTTCCTGATGCAACAATGGGGCAGCCTTTGGTTTTAGCCGCCATAATTCATTGTTACTTCATGCTACTGTGTAGCTTACTTCCTAGGGAATTAATTTGTTTAGTGATCAATTTCTACTCTTCCCAGTTTTTACCAGTTTCGGCACATTGGTATCAACGTAGGGGAATGGGAAGATTTCTAGCTAAAATTTTAAAGGACATTGAGAGATATGTAAATCTTCTGATCTGTAAACCCTTTTAAATAAAGAAAAGGGAACAAATACTGGTTATAGTTTGTGATTTTTTTTTTTAGCCTTTTGGTAAATAACTGCACAAAAATAGCAAGCAGTTTCACAGTTCAGATGCTCATTATTGCTTGTGCGTTAAAGTGGACCTATCGGGATCTAAAGTTGGACTGGATAGTTGCGGTTCATTAGTAAAGTTTATTGTAATAAACCATTAATTAAAAAAACATACTTTAGTATATAATTCCCAATTAGAACAAAGCACTGTCATACATGGCACAATTCATCAGGAGATAGATATCCTATCCATTCTTCCTTCTAAATAGTAGATGACATAATTCGTGTCATTGGGGGCCGGGTCCAGAATATCTGTTCTATAAAGACACTGCAATACTTGACAACGTATTGCACAAGTGTACATTAAGTGCTATATCATTCACAGCTTACTTTGTATGAATAAAAAGGTGGCTGTGTCCACTTTATTCCCAATACCAGACTAGGGGTGTCTTATATAATTATGTCATTATCATGTCATGTATTATTGATTAGATCAGGACTTGCTAGGGCTTCCTTTTGCAATGAGCAGTTTGTGCCTCTCAGGTCAGTTTAAGTGACACCAATTATCTTTTTAGCTATCTGTAAGAATGACATTCTTCTCCCTGGCCATCAATATAAGAACTATTGACCACCATGTTATTGTACTGTATGCTTTGTATTTAGCAATTATAGAAGGGATTCCCTAAAAGGTATTTTTAAGTGCTCTTGTTTCTAACACTAACAGGTGATGGTTGGAAATCTAGGGAAGACATATTCACATCTATGGCTAGCCCAAAACTGAATAAATCAATGAATCTATGTCAGAATTTGAATAGCATTGTCCTACAGGTAGTAAAGTAACAATGACTCTGTCCAGTGATCACAGGTGATGTCCTCTAGGTAAGAGGTCACATAAAATTATTGCATATATTCTAGGTACAACTGGCCAGGAAACGTCATATACACTAGAAACTCTAGAATGTTGTCTTCAGAGTTTGTAAAGTGTAAATGTAAAATTCCACACAAAGTTTATTTACATATGTAAGTTTTGCTGACCTAGAATCCTTTACTTTTAGGATCAGAATATTCTCTTTTTAAGTTTTGAGGTTTGGTGAAAAATGGCTGCAATTTCCGTCCACTTAGGGGGGCTTAGAGCATTTTTATTGTCGTCTCATATACAGTCATACATAATGAATTAGGGCTGACTAGCAAGCATTGTTTCTTGCCTTATTATGGCCGCCAATTGGGTTTCATCTTGAAAAAAATGTCTTTGATTCCATTATATGTAATAAGGAATTCATCCTCTGTGGTTCAGCAGTACATAGCAGGAATGTTGGAATTGGTGATGATGAGATTTGTGTATATATGATGAATGGATATCATTTTGAACATGAAATGTAAGTTTTTCACACAATTCTTCCAGTGTAAACAGAAGTGTACTTTTGTTAAGGAACTTGTAAATAAACTATTTTAAAAGAAATTCTCCTGAAGTCTGCATCTTATTTAAAATTTATTTATTTTTAGTTTGGCCAGCAAAATGTAATGTTAATATACATAAAGTTAAACTAAGGTAGCTGACATTCTTGTGTTCATATTAGTGGTGTTTTAACTTTGTATTTTTAAATTTAAAGTAGTAAGATGTAATCCAAATCCCTAAAATTTCATAAAAAATGAAACATGTTTATTGTGAAAAATGATCTTAAAATCTACAGCTTTTATTGAATAGCCCGGTGATCCTGTTATGAATATCTCGGTTCAGACTATGCTTACAACACTCTGTCCTTGTCTCTCATTTGTAGTCTGGGGTTATCATGCAAACTTCTGGTGAAGACTACAAGTGCAGATTTCTACACACGTTATGCGGGCATGGTTTAATGTTGTCACCATGAGAAATACCATGCATGCATATAGACAAGAAGCATCTGTTAAATAGCTGCTGAGAATATTAAGCACTGGATTGCCAAATAATAGATTGAAAAGGTAAAGACAAGTATATTTGAGGGGGTTACATAAAATTTGAGGATAAAAAGATCTATTAAAGCATATTTCTTTATTTTTTGGTTGAGCCAGTGTAGTTTTTAAAAATTTATATAGACTTGCTGCATCCCACATGAAATAAGGTTGCAATACGAGGCACCTGTAAGTGGATATGTAAGAATACCTAAATATCCTTACAGGAAAAGGAAAGCTCAGGGTGTGACACTTACAAGTACTGCACCATTAGAAGATGCTGGTAATTTTACTGAGGTTACTTGTCTTAGAAAGATTCCCATTTCTGTCCGTCACAGCGCAAGTAAACACATCAATTAAACATGAGAAAAAGGAGTGAAAGTAGGTTATGTTTTATTGGAAACAACACTCATGGTTGTATGTGAAATCATTGTGTCCCGTCTGTTGATTTGGGTTTCTCCTCAAGTATTAAATCCCCAAGTGACCCCCTCCCACACCTCAAAAAAAGGTAAGATTATTGGTTTCATTATTCTGTAAAAATTAGTAATCCAGCAATGAAAGCGTGTGGTTTACTGGTTTATCAGCTAAAAATAAAAGAACATAAATCCTGAAAATAAAATGAATGCAGCCACGTTAACTAAAAATAAATAAGCTGCACTATACAGGTGTATCATGTCACGTTATGTGTACACATACACTGCCATTCCATAGTGTGTGTTGGCAGATCAAAAAATAGACATTATTTTATATTATTACACAATTTTCAGAGGTAGCCAATTAACCTAACTGCATGTTTTTGAATTGTGGGAGTAAACCGGTGACCCTGCAAACGCCATGCAGATAGGGTCCTGGCCAAGATTCGAGCCTGGGACCTAGTGCTGCAACGTGCTAACCACTGAGCAACTGTTCTGCTCACATGAACAATTAGACTTATCATGTATGTCCTTTTAACTGTGACCATTTAAAAATGGTAGATGGTAAAAATGGCAGATGGTTGTATATAGGTCCTTACTGTAATTTTCGCTATCTGTATGTAAAACAATGTTTTAGCAATAGTTATGAAGATCAAATGCACAAATAGTATGGTGTCAGCCAAACTAATCTGACAAATGGGACTCTTCCTATATTAGGATTACAACAACAGCGTGTACACAGAGGTTAAGCAAATGCCTAGATCACCTCTTGTCAGTATTTCCAGACCACCTGCAGGATCTTATAAAAGTAATCCATTTTGTGCCTTTTCAAGTTCATGGCAGCCATCCTGAAGTAATAAACACATTGAGATACATTTGCTAGCAAAATAGAGTGATTTTACTTCATACATTTTATTAAAAATAATTTACAAAATAATCATTTATATTATGTGCCAGCTCTTGTGACTGCCGATCAGTAAAATTATCTCCTACCCCATGTTATCCTGATGCAGGCAAGTTGGCACCAGTAACAGGAATGCTAAAAAAAGTGCAGAGAATATACTCCTTCTGCATAGCAGCCAACCATTAGGGGGGAACAATGGAAGCAGGCGAGTATTAGTCTGTCCCATGTGTGGATTCTGTTAAGTCGGGCTGAAATCAGCAACAGGATTGCAATTTTCTAAAAACAATGCACCAATGTTATGTTTTATATAGGAAGTGAGAATAATCACATTGGGATATAACATTTTATCTTTTTCCCAACATTTAGTCTTAGGTTTCCTTTGCACAGAACTAAAACAAATGTATTGTTATCCATTAAGACGTTGCAGATTTCTCAGCCTGCAATATCACATCAGTACCACATGGTGGCAGAATTCTCACAGTGAACTACCTGCAAAAAAAAGTATAATCGACTATTTACAGTGAAATGACCCCTTGGTTTCTATGTTCCTTTTTTTCTGTGTAGTATCTTACATTCTGTCATTAACAAATAAAGTGATTCGTTCAAAAATACTTTCAATACATTTTAGAAAACAAAATAGTTTTTGTCATATTTTATAATCTAAAAAAAAAAAATCTGCATCCCGGTAGAACTTAACATTTCCCAAGTGCAAAATGGGATAATTTATGAATAATTCTTCCTCAACTGAAGAAAAAATACACTTTGCAAATAAAAGGCAAGATGATTTTAAAGTTGTTAGGGCAAAGTCAATAAAACACTTGCATGCCATTTGACATCCTCTTGTGCTGGAAAACATTCAGCAGTCCATTATCAAGGTTGCCCCATGGTGCTATTTTGCATTATGATTGGAATGTTTCTCATCTTCATTGCGCTAATAACTGTTGTTGTAAACACCAAAGTAATAAAAACAGAGGAGGAAGCAGTGGTGAAGTGGCTGAACTGCTGCTTGCTGTGTGCATGGAGTGCACGTTTTCATGTCCTCTGGTTTCTGGCTCCACTGTAATGTATCCATTAATAACTGGGACTGATGGAGGAGGCTCGGTAATGCTGAAAGACAAAACGTGACATATAAGAGGAGATAAATATGGTTTGACATCCATTATACTTAAATGTGTGTATATATATATATATATATATACATATACACAAACAACATTGATTTATACACACACAACAGATGATTTTAAAAGAAGCACTACAGGTTGTCTAAAGCCCCAGAACATCAAAGACTGCTTGCTTTGCAGCTCCCTTTGTCTGAAAGAAACCTCTTACTGGGCCATTCAATGCCAGAAAAGTCACTGCTGTGATTACGCATTGAGGCCCATTATAAAGGTTTTATTTATAAGACAGATGATACCATTATTTGAATTTGCCCCATTTATTGGTGGTGACCAGAACCCTCATTTGCAGCCGTTTGCTGCTTTAGAAAGTGAAGAACTGTTACTCCATTTAAGCGATGGAAGCTACATATTGCCATTCGAGGCATTAAAGTGACTCTATTCTCCACTTTAAGAAGTCACATCTCCAGGGAACAAGGCCTCCACCTAAAACTCGTGTGGCAACCAGAGTGAGGAGCTATTTTTACAGGTTGCAGTTTGTCTATGTCTCAATTGAAATAGATTTCCTGTGATCCCTTTTACACTATGATTTGTTTTGGTTGCTTTTTAGCAGAGTGGATATAGAAAAGAATCACCCCCTTCACAATATTCACATTTTGTTGCTTTGCAGCCTGAAATGAAGACACAAGAATATTTTCCCAGCTGTGTAAACTCAGTGAGTTTGATCAGTTTATAATGTGCAGTCATCTTTTATTGATTTCATTACAAAGTCTTGTAGGTGAGAAGACAACTTTCATTAGGGACCTTCATGGCTGTAGCTTCAGTGTTTTAAGCAAATACTTTTTTTGTTCTGTAGATGGACAGCTGCAATTGACACCAAGGTATTTTGTCACAAAACACACACATAGCCATACATGAGGTCACTAATAGATTTTGCTCTTTCTCTGCTGGGGTATTTCACACATTAGTGCTGAAGGATTTCTGTTTTTCTTTGTCCTGTTTGTACCCTGTAATCAATAGACTTTGCACATGTGTAGCCATGACACCAGCAGTCTGTTGTTGCACATAGTAAAAAACAAGTGGCCCTTATTTTGGTATATTTGTATGAATATAAGAGCTCCCTTATTTCAAATCATGGAAAGATGATCATATACAAAGAATTACTGTACTTTGCACACTGCCCTACACTATTAATCATTTCACTTTTTTCAGAATATGTTTCAAGCTGAAACTCTTACACTTCAAAACACAAGCTGATACAGGTTGCTGCTGGTTCTGTACGATGTACTATCAATTCAAGCAATATATGGCATATTCTGCCAAAGCATAGCCTGCAGCAAGAAATAAATATATTGGAGATTACAGGTTATGTGAAATGCAGGTTATTCGTTAAGCTGTATTTTGTCTTGTGCTAGCCAGTTTATTTGTTTAATAAATAGTTAATGTTAAATTGAGTAAATGTTTGTGTGTGTGTGTAATACATTTTATTACAGTACTATTACTTGCAGTGATCATTCATTAGAACTTTGTAACTAGTTTTATTCATACAGCAGCAGACAGAAGCTGTACAGTTAAAGAAACAAAGAGGAGAAAAAAAATATTACAATGTATTGCTACTAACCCCCTAGTTAACCCTACCCTAAGTAACTTTCATTCTCCTTATGCCATATTATTTTTCTGTGGATTTTTTACAATTATTTTTGTTAGTAACTTTTTTCAGCTTTGCATTGCACTAAATTCAAAAAAAATAATCTTGCCCATTTTTGTGTCAAGTTAAACAGAACAAATGTTATAATAAAACTCAAACTGGACAAAAAAGAAAATATTTTGATGAAACAATATTGATCAAAATTAGCCTAGTTTGTTGTTGACTCGCTCCACCCCCCTCTCTCCAAAAACAAGTATGTATTTGTGATCCACAAGTAAATAGACCAATAAAAGAATTGGTACACAAGGTAAAATGGGAAATATCTGCCTTGAGTTCAACCTTAAAGGATTCATACGGCTTGCAGCAAACATCAATTACACATCTCCATTAGACTCATATTTATTGTGTTCCTCCCAGCAGACAAACAAGAACATTTAGTTATGCTGAGCAGCGAGGGCCCCTCGTGATGCATAAAAATCAGAGGTAACATTTTTCTCTTTCTTGTTTTTATTTATCTCACATCTCTATTTATGTGGAAGTATTTTTGTTATGTGTTTTATGCACCAACCCACCTGTCTTCAATGCGAACCCAGAGATCGCTGAAGTGGCGGCGATTTGACTTGCGATGCTTCCTTTTTTTGTATTTTCTTTCAGCTTTATCCATTATATGTATGTTGTCAAGCAGAAGGTCGGGTGACAGCTTCTTGTCCCTGTGCATCTTTATTGGCTGCCTAAATTTGGAGCTTCTTCCAGAAGATGGAAGTCCTGATGATAACGATGAGGGTGATAACTTTGAGGAGGATGATGTTTTTTTCTTTTTATCGCTGTAAAATGTATGTTAGAATTTAAGAAAAACTTCACAAAACTAATTAAAAAAATCCATACACAAAAAAATAGGATGTCGCTTTCATCTATTAACAGTGTTCAAATCCTAAGAGAATAAAACATACAATCTGATTATGGCTAACAACTCTGCTATTGTATTGTATGCGTTTTTGAAATAAAGCTGGCAAACCCATATATGTCACAGCTACACTACAAAAATAATATTATGTAAACACAACTCAAAGGGTTACTCCAAAGTTCGGATGTTTCCAGTGATGGGTGTTGTTCATCCAAACAAAGACATTTTTGACAATTGTAAGTTTGCAATCATGTGGAAGTATGAAAGAAGACCTTTTTCTGTTTGTGTTGTGCACAAATCTAGCTCCATAAAGACACGGTTTGATGAGTTTGGTGAGTAGGGACACAGGTAATCTGCACAGATCCCTGACCTCAACCCCACTGAACACCTCTGGCATGAATAGGTACTTGACCACGATCTTTTGGCTAAATGGACACAAATTCTCACAGCCACACTCCATAAACTTAAAGGAAAGCCCCACCAGAGGAATGAAGGCTGATGTAGCTAAAAACATGGGTCTGCTCCTTAATAAAAGCTATGAGTTGGAATGGGATATTCAACAAGCACTGAATATGAAAAACAGACAAGCCCATGGAATAGAAATTTTGTTTACCACTTTGCTTCTCTACACTGTTAGTAATAATTTGCTATTGATTGCCTTATTTCTGAGTTTTGGTGGGATTTAAGCTGTTATTAGTGGTGATGGTTACAACATCTGGGTACTACAGTACATTGTGTGAAGCAAAAATCAGAATGGTTGCTTCTCATATCTGCTACCTCCAAAGGAGCTGTCATTCTGATTGTACAATCTTCTTCTAGTCTAACAACAACTAAATAGTACAGTACAGTACATACAGAAATGGAATGGATTGTTTAGGTAGATCCTATTACTTAGATTTTGCAAAGGAAATAGTACAGGGAGTCAGCTTGACACCTTGAAAAGCCTTACTGGCTATGGTGGATAATATTTTGCCCATGGTATAGCTAGCTAGGTAAGTAAATACAAATTATTCTTACTGTATAAAGAAAATTTGTTGATTGTTAATTTAACTAAAAATATCACCAAAATCTTGGCTCATTGTCTACATTTTTATTACCCATTTCTGTGACAGCACAATAATCCGCACCTTACCTTTTGATTGACTGCCCAGCAGGAGTGTGATGTACATCAAAGCCATATCTTCTTAACACATCAATGACGGTGTTGTTTCCTATGAAATGCCCTATGGAAAGATTTAGAATTTTTATTTTTTTCGCTACAAAACAGTTGTTGTAAGAGCATGATTATGCAATAATGAACAATTCCAGTATACCATTCCAATCAAGTATACCTAAACCCAAGACTAGAAATGTATATATTGCAGCTTAACAGGCCTTAGATCTTAGATGTGGTTGGTTTTTCATTACTACAACAGAAAAATACTAATTAATCCTGAAATCTAGTATGCTTTTTGCTTCCTCTGTAATAAAATGAAACATCAAACAATGGTATTGGCTTCCCAAGGTAATGTTTCTGAAATATATAACACCAAATGCTTGTATATTGGGGTGTTTGTAGTCTAAACCACGAGAGTAGTCTAGAGTTACAACGCTTCCCCACAGACAGCATGTTGTCACCCTGGAAAAGGAAATGTGTAACTGACAGAACTACAATAAAAAACAGCAAACAAATGCATCTACCACATCTGAGGACTTCTAAGCTGCAATATATTACAATTTGTGGGGGGTTTGATGCACTGCAGGCAGCTACAATTTTCTGAAACTGAAAATAAAATTAAAAGTAAATGTTTTTTAACCATGGCAACTGCAGGAATTCTGTACACTGTGTACAGTACATTCCCTGGTTATTTGATTTTACTTTTTCTAACTGGTATTCTCTTACTACAACAATACAAAGAATTTACCACTTTTTAATGTATATAATAACAAAGTAAGAATGTTGTATGGATGAGCCCATGCAGGGCACAATTGGTTATTGATTGGTCAGTTTGGTGTCTGAGGTCATTCTGACCACAATGTGACAGTAATGTAAGTCAGGACTTTTTTAAAATAAATATGATGTACTTAGTTTATTCTTTCCAGATTATCGATTATTGACTTTCCAGTTATCGATTATAGACTACTGATACCTCAACCACATACTTTTCTAAATGGTACCAAGGACAAATCAGAGAACAAAGAAAAGAGGTCACTTTAAAACACAAACTTAAAATGATCCTTTCTTACCAGCTCCAAATGCAAAGAAAAAGCTTTTCTCTGGAAACTCCTCTAGCAGATCTTTCACTCTCTTTCCCATTCGCTCATTCCTCTTATATATAAGCTCTTGCCGAAAATAGTTATCAATCTCCTGTGCAGTTATTCTTTCATGAGGTGGCAATGTGACATTTCGTAAGCTAGGCACCTAAAAAACATATTTTAGCAAAACTCTGTAAAGGACACACAGGAACATTGGACGTAAAAACCTTAACAAATTAATAATGTGAATGAATAGTGTGAGATCAACAAGTAATCTTGCATAGCAGAGCCTCTGAAATTTGAAAATCTGAAAACAAGTTATGACATTATTTTCACCACTGCAACAACTTTTATAATTCAGGCTACTAATCTTATATCCAGAGTGATACATAAGTAGCTAGGTGTACAATAATACAGCATTACCTGCAGACCATCTTCTGTAACTATTGTATTTACTGGCTATAGGTACCCGGCCTATTGTAAACCTCTACCAAATAGATAAGGAATTCAGTCAGATCCTCAGGGGTGGTGCCTAATGCATTTGCGCTCCTACAAGGATTCCCCTAGCTTTACAGAACCCACATACAAAAGTAGTGTAACTGAAGCAGCAAGACAGAAGAAGGGTTGCTGGGGATACTTCAGTCTTAGACAGCAGTATAGCAACTACAATTAGTGCAGTACAGAGATGAGGCAGTGATCAGACATATTAGAATATGCAGCTAAGCTCTTACAGCATGCCACACAAACTTGACCCACTTGCATCCAGTGGACAAAAGTAATTTAAAATTTGTTCATTCAATTTAGCTTGATAAACTAATTCTTAGACCTAGTTATGGTTATTTGTATTCAGACCCGTGCTTCCTCATTAATTTCAGTTTTGTGGAAAACGCTGTTGTCTACAGAGCTCAATAGCTAAAGCTTTTATTTACACACAACATTACAGGACCCCCTATTCTTTTTAGATGAACCTGTGGATTTCAGAGGAAGATCTTGGAATGAAACTACTGCTGCACTCTGTCATTTGAAAATCCATAATGCACACATTTTATATAAAAAGTTTAAAATACATAAAACATCACAGTAGGTCAGGTTAAAAAAAGACTTAAATCCATCAAGTTCAACCTGATAATTAGTAGTGCACAGCATAATTACTTAACTGTTTTGTAACTAGAAAAGCCATAGCAATTCACTTTCAGCAAAGACACATCTTTACATTGCTATTGACATACAAAGAACCAATAAAACAACAAATGTGTGTGCATAGGTGAGGTGACGTACTTGAGAAGATTCTTGGCTGAATATTATGGAATTCAGATCTCCACAATTATAATGTTTGATGAGGTCATCTGTTGTGTATGGAACTTGAAGGCTGCCTGCTCTGCGACTCTCCAGTTGCAAGAGTGTCTGGTTTAAGGCAAATATAACCTGTAAAAAAGAACAAACTATATTGTAAAATCAAATACCAAGTCCATGTGAAAGATAGAAATAATAATATAGCTATGTATATAATAAATATATATTGAATCAGAGAAAGATCACATAAAATAATTTTTAATGATTTTACTACATTTCAACAAAGGTAATGTAGTACAATATACAACAATGTACTACTGTGCAGATTTTTTTTTCTAATTTGTAAGCACAACCTACTGCACAAGCAAATGCCTTCAATTTCAAGAAGCCTGTAAAGAAGTCAAAAAGGGACATTAAACTTTCTGACGGACTGAAAGTACAAAATAATAAACTAAACAGTAAACAGTTTTTTCTGACACTGCAGTCTATTATTAAGCAAAGCTAACCCAAATAGGTGCCAGCAGCTAGGAACAAATATCACAACCAAGCAATATACCATTAACATTTGCCCCAAATGAATGTGGCTCCACATGTATACTTTATTATCAGTAAACAAGTTAGAGATGCAAGTTTCACTCCACATATCCCTACAAACCCCTACATTTAGGGGGTAAGTCACAGAAGTACTGCCAAATGGCAGAGAACATTAAACTTGTTGCAGTAACAAGGGATTAGTACAACTACCAATTATCATCTTTTCCAAATTTATCATGACATTCAACTTGTGTGCTCTTCCTGCACTGATACGCTATGAAACCGTGCATTTAATTTAACTAACATGTCTTTAAATGGTCTGTGCCATAGGAAGACAAGAAATACCTGACTTGCTACTAATATTCTACGCTTGGCTGGATAAATGGTTTCTGTGCTCTTAGGTGAAAAAATAAAAAGTTCTTTTAATAAAAAAGCCTTTTTTAAAATCCATCAACATTTCTGAACCTAAAAAAAACAAGTTCTGCTAGGGGCAATCTCAATAAATAATAGGTATCAGTCAAGTTTCTTTTCAGGTACCACATACATATTGAGTGCATATCTCTATGTAATTGTACAGTGCTGCGTAATATGTTGGCGCTATATAAATCCTGTTTATTATCAATATTAATGTCTGCAGATCTATGGTATTCTTAACCACTAACAGACAAATAATTCCAACCTGACTGCAAATCTAAAAGGAGACAATCTTTATTTATCTATACAATCTCCTATTCTCCATACACAGAAATCTGACAGCAAGGTAGAACATTGCTGTGCACACGTTGTATTGTACGACAAACCCAAGGCTTTATACTTTAAAGCCTATTTTTAATGTATTTCTTGTTTGGACTCTTGACTGATTTGTTAAATCAACATGAAACATTGAAATAAAATTAGAAGGCTGACACTATAGACTAAACAATGAGTATTAGTTCTCTCATGTGAAGTTTTCAGAAAGCACAGAGACTGACTTTTCAAACTATAATCTAATAAACGGGTTGACTTGACATGCTGAGTAGAGAATGAAGAAACAGAGAGTATAGGACAATTGATTGAACAGATGTGAGTGTTTTTGTTGTGAAGGTCTAGAAACTGGCGGGGTAGTGATTGGCTAATTTAGGTTGCATAATACTATAAGTCTTTCATATGCAGATCACTTCTTTGATCCCATGTGGATAAAAGGGCAAGGCAGGGGGTCTTTTGTCTTAAAAAAAAAAAAAAGAATTCAATGTCTGATGGACCCTTGTTCTTCTCCCACCCCTTTGAGCTAATGTGGGGCTTCACTATGATTGCTGAGGGAACATGACAGCTGCAGAAATACAACTAAAGAGCATTCAAGATTGTTTGTTTCCCTTACCAGATAGTTCACACATTTATTTCTGAAAGGTCAACCATTTTAAGCAAAACTGTAGTTTGTTGCCAACAAGAACTGGCACAATAAGGCTGGCTCGGTTTTTGTGATCCTTCTACAAGCCAGAAAGTTATGGTAACATTGGACCTGATGAATCACATTTTCTCATTCCCATGTGTGCCTTTTGCTTATTTGTTTATGTTTTATCCATTTAAGATTAGTCACATTAAATTTGCTGATGATAATAACAGTTTATGGTTATCAATATGATGCATGTTCAGAATATAATATGAATATTAGACATTATTTGGCTGCAAGGATATCCAGAGTTAGACCCCATTGATCCATGTAAGTCAATGTTCTGCAGCGTATATAACAGGACTCAGAAACCTTTTCAATCCTCTGCAGCAAGCCTCTAGCTGGATCCACGTACTGATCTCTCACTTTATATGTCTTTGTGACAAGCTTCTTTACATTTTATATTCAGTGTGTTTTCTTCTTAATAATAAGAGATAGCCAATCAACTCTTGTTTGTTACATTCTGTCACTGAATACAAGAAAAAAATCCAAATTAATAATAAACATTATTATTTGATGTGTCAAATAGATAAAAGCCAGATATGCCATGCATACAGGTTGGTATTCCATTGTGAAGGGTATGTATACATCCCCCTGTCATACCAATATCATTTGTGGAGTCTTTCCAAAGTGCAGAAACTGGACAGGAGTTTATGTGTAACTTCAGATGAGTTGCTACCCCTAATTCATAACATTGTGAACTAAAATCAGGACAAGGACTCCCTCATCTTTGTTTACATATTATTACACAAAGCTTTCAAAATAATTCTGTGTTGTCCCCTTTACATTAATATAATAATCTTTGATTTGCAGTTATGTACAATAAATAGAGCTGCATATGATAAACCGGCATACACACATATGTATGGAAGAGCAGAGAACCCCCTCTAATCCAGTTTACCCAAAAAAATGTCATTTGGGTTTATCCCATTGCCAGCCTAAAACTCAACTAAAGGTGCGTACACACTTCCAATTTTTATCGTTCCAATCGAACGACGAACGATCGATTGGGCAAAAAATCGTTCGTAAAAAAGTAACCAACGACGCCGACGAACGAGGAAAGTTGTTGGAAACGAACGACCGGACCGGCGGATCGGATTGGACGACGATCGTTGAACATCGTTCGTGTGTACGGTCGTTCGTTGATCGTCCATGTTCAGAGCATGCGTGATGAACGAACGTCCGTTCACTTTCCTGTCGTGCACATAGTTCCTCTATCGCTTAAACGATCGTATCTATTGTGTGTACAATATCTACGAACGATCGTGTCGTTACCTCTATGTGCAGGATCGGTGCTATACGATCGTTCGTATATATCGTGCAGGAACATTCGTCGTTCGTTTTCCGACGATAATAATTGGAAGTGTGTACGTAGCTTAAGTCAATGCAAACAAGGCAAGTTCTCAAAGCAATCACATTGATTGGTGTAAATGATAAGTACTACCATTGGATTTGAACTTTTCAAATTCAAAAACCTACTGTGTTGTGTGCAGCTACAGAACCTTTTAGTTTACTGTTTTTTTTTACAAAAATGACATCTTAAAATTGCTCACTGCCTATGTACCATCTGTGAATACAAGTCCCACTTCTTCATGTACTATCCAGTGCTCACCAGCATGGTCCAATGTTGTTTTAAGAGCAGGGGCACTTTTGGGACAGACAGAGTGCTGTCATAAGAACACAATGTGGACGAATGGCCCATAAACACTGGGAATGTCTGACCTCCAGAATTACAATTCTAGTTAATCTGTTTACACAACACAATAATGCATCCATAATTTTACATCAGCGTACAGTGGTTTTGTTTACTTAAGTAATATCCTGGACAAGACCAAAAACCTGGGCATGGAGGCTGCACCCTATTTATATTTTGGTACCTTCATGTTGAAAACTTAAATTGAGCTTATATGGAGACCTAATGAAGGGCCCAATGAAACTACTGAGTTCACTATTTTAATTTCCATGTCTTCCATGGTTTAATGTGGAGTTTATTACGGAATGGAGAGTGTGGAAGGGTTAAATATTACTGATATTTATGACCTCATGTGAGAGATTCACCCTCCATTTACACTGGTGACCACTGTCATAGAGAAAATACAACATTTTAAAGATGTCTTGAAAAAAGGTAAGAGGCAATCTTCCAATGGGGACATCTGTTTCAGGGACAACTGTCCAAGAGGTAATGTTCTGATTACTCCTCCTCACCCCCAAAATCCCTGCTGTGTCTTTGGAGCAGGAAGTGACAATTCCCCAGTGGTGCAAAAAGAGAAAAATATTATGTTATGGATTTAACCGTTCTTTATTAACAATATATTCAAATCAATTGATGCCCTTCCAGGAGACTCATATAAATGTATTCATGGACATATCTTTGGTGTTTCCATTTTAGCATTTAATAATATATTGATACTCTAATGGAAGTTGAACACTCTATCTTTAATATTTTAATATGTAAACAAAGGAGAAAATCACAATTTACTAAGGGCAGGGCAATGATTCCCTTAATTTGTTATTTAATAAAATGTTATTGCTTTAATTAGTCTGCCTTTTTGAAACAAAAACATTGCCAATTTTCAGTGTTTATTTGGCTGACATTTACTTTCTAATGTCATCTTTTTGCCAAGTAATTAATAGTCTCAGAACTGTAGATTGTCCAAGGAAATTCTGCAGCAACATAAAAGAATCATTCTTTACATGCAATGCCAAAAATCAGACACTGTACAAATTTGGCTGGCAATGTAGTATGTATGAAAATTTAACTCTCATTTTTATGTGGCTGCAATATTTTTGTTTTTTTTTTACATTACTTGAGATACCAAACACATTTTCAGAATTCTCCTAATTTTTTGAACATTATGTTTTATAGTAAGGTATAAAGAAAATTGGTTGTTGTCAATGGTGGCCAGGGTGATTCCATCATTTTTCAGACATCCACTTTGTTGCCACAAACACAATGGCACTTTGGCTTTCCTACATTTTAATTATACAAGCATTATTATCTTATAGCAAAGTTTATGGCACTCTGTACTAACTTCCATAACTTCTAATAACAGCATGACATTTCTTGTAGTTCTTGTTCAGACTTTACATTTTATATGATTCCACCTTAAAAAGTTGGTTTAGTATATTGGCTGGGAATCCATGAATGAACAATCCTTTGAAGTCATGCCCCACTATCTACGTTTGGTGAGCCATGAGTAATTATGAACTCAACCATTCTGTGGTTGATTTACTCCTGTGTCTAAATCTTGGTGTACCACCCAACATCCACTGAGCTGGATTTACTTTTGAGGAACTTTCTTGAGAAGAGCAGACTGACAGCGAATAAACTTTTCTATACGTTGTATAATAATTGTCCTATTTTCATATCATCACACTATTTGTTGCTTTTTTTTAATATTAAAAAACATACACTTATGACATTAAAAAAAAATAGTACAGCATGGTAAAGTGTCCCAAGGGATGCTGAAATTCTTTAAATTTCTCACATTTATAAGGTCTTTTACATCCATGTAAAAGACCATATATAAACACATAATTTCCTCTCTGCTAATCCTATGCAATACTTCAGGTGAACTAATATTCACCTTTTCCCATCAAACTTTATTTGCCCCTCGCTGATTGTGTAGTGTTTAATTTTGAATTTGTACATGGTGGTTGTGAAAAACAACCAAGAGTGCAAGAATGTAAAACTTACCCTATTTCAGACCTAGATGCCAGTTCATCTACTGTCTCTTTCTCTTTCTTCTGCAAGCCATATAGGAAGAATGTGATAACACCACCACTCCGGGCTGGAGTCTCCTGCAGATGAAAGAGACACAGCTAATGAACTGCCTTCTGTATCTGCAAAATGGCAAATATTGAAAAAAAGTTATTCACTAGAAATACATGTAATTGCCTACCACACTTTGCTTTAACTATCATATATCTGACTTTATTCTTCCTGAAAATGCCATAGCCATTAGTTGAAAACCTCTGTATTGCCACACATCAGATGACTGGCTGCTTTACAGCTGGCAGGATGTGATGGAAACCTATTAAGGTATTTAGGTACTAGATCTGTTTTTGCAAAGTCTGTTAATCTATAATAACAATCAATTATTGATTAGATGGTTTATTTTGGCCATTGACAATAATAAAACTATCACACAGAGTTGTGTGTCTGTACAACACTGTTGTGTACAGTGCTAATTCAAGCAGTAATTGGCTTACACTCAGATTAAAGAGGCGTTGTTATATTCATATGAAGTACATTAGGCCTGATTTATTAAAGCTCTCCAAGGCTGGAGACTATACACTTTAATCAGTTAACCTGGGTGATCTAGCAAACTTGGAATGGAAGTAATTTGCTATTTGTTAGCAAATGTTTTCAAATGTTTTTAATCTTGGACACAATCCTTTCCAGGTTTTCTGGATCACCCAACTTTACTGATGAAGTTGTATTATGTCCAGCCTTGGAGAGCTTTAACAAATCAGGCCCAATATGACAGCTTTTTTTATAAAGCTCCATCCCAGTTATACTCACCTTACTAGTTATCACATTTATTAGGGTGAGAAAGGACTCAAATTTGACAAAAGGGACGTTATTTATTAAACCTGTCCAAGACTGGGGAAGATAGACTATCATGGGAGCACTTGGGTGGTCCAGTAAACCTGGAATGGATCTGGTCCAGGATTAAAAAGCTCTAACTAATAAAAAAATATTTTAAATACATTTATTCCTGGTTTGTTGGACCATCCAGCTTCCCCCAAGAACACTTCTCGAATTTTGCAGGGCTTTACCAAATCAGGCCCCAAGCTTTCTGACCCTTAAACAGCTGCATTACTTTGTAGTATCAGGACGTGAGGGAAAACCTTATTAGGTCAAAGGGAGAAATACCTGCTAGAAATGGTAAGTTCTACTAGTTTGAAGTTTTAGGTGTAATTAATAATTAAGTAGAAAAAATAGCAAATCAGATTCCAGCTCTCATTTCTGTAGTAACGCATCTTATTTTTTTTTATATATAAAAAGCTTTTTCAGGCAGAATTAAACAGTACAATTCTATTTTGAAATATTCTCAACACATTCCAATAGAATATTTTATGCATTAAATAAAGTTTAGTAACTCAGACAATCTGCTACAAACTCAGAATAGTTGTTAGACATTCGGGTACTATGTTTCTTTTGCAATTATCACTCTCACAAGGACTGTTTTTCTTTAATTTGTTGCATATCATTTTGTTAAAAACATCACCAGTACGATACATCATTAGCCACTTATTACTAGGTAAAACTTGGCAAAAGAGTCACAGATTTCCTGATCAAGTGTGCTTCATTTAGAGAACAGCAAAACACTTAAAACATTGACTTAGATAAATACAACATGAGCAAATAGCTGCTAATTACTTAGCAACATCTAAGCTAAGTATTAATTGTCTCACAAAACATAACACTTTGTTTGCATTTCTTTTTTACTGTTGGTTTTTATTCCAGCTGTCCTCGAGAGCTTTACTAGTCGGCAATTTTAAGTTTTTCATCAGAGCTTTGTTGGGCTTAAAAGATTTTTTTTGCCCTTTCAGGGATCTTGTTTTTTTGTGTTTCTTAATACAACTGTAAGAAGCCGTTCAGTGCTAGAAGCATGCTGGATAGCTAAACCACTGCTGTTACTGTATTACAGCCTGATACACCCCAGCAGTGTGATCCAATCAACAGGAAACATAAGCATTGCTGATTAGAGTACTGCACAAAAGGCTAAGGAACTGCTGGACAGTGCAATGGTCCATGCACCCCTACTGTTCAGTTTATATAATGATGAACCAGAAGTAATAAAATTGGAGATCAGGCAGGTATTTACTGCAGAAACAGGCAATAATCCTTCTGCATTAAAACAACTTCTTCAAAATCACTGAGCTTTATATGTACAGCCCTGTGTAAGAAGCTGCACCCTGGGTTCCTCTGCAGCAGCCGGTACTGAATAAACTCCCATGTGCCAGAATACAGTATTTACAGGTATGTTAGGTTTATCACACCATTACTGTGATCATCTGCACTGAAGACCATCATATCAACAAGAAGATCCTAGCACAAGCACCTCCTTTTTCTGTATATACAGCTGCCAATATTTATGATTTATATGGGCTCCAGGTCTAGCCAACCCAAGGGTCTTCCATTAATAGTGAAGTACAGGACCTATGAAGATTTCTGAGGGATCTATACCCTATGAAGGCTTTTACTTTGCAAGCTGCCAAAAAAATGTAATCATTGATAGATATTTTAGTAGGCACGTTGGCCAGATATTTCCATCCTTTATATATGTTGTTGCCCACCCACTGTATGTAAACAGAAAAGAATCTTGACTATAACAGCAGGCTGTAATAAACGTTTACATGGAATACCTAAAACTACTCCCATTTTTTTAGAAGAACACTTGAGACTCCTTGACTTTAAATGGGAAGGGTCAGGCCCAATTAGGGTGTATTTACATAAGCAGGAAGAGTTTTCAGGACTGCCATGGCAAACCAATGGAAGGGTTCAAAGTTCTATTTTTTTATATGACTTAGGAATGTATTGAGTTAATATCATTTCAAAACTTGTCATTCATGAATGATATTAATTAAACTGTACAAATTGGACAGTACGTGGGCTGTGCTATTTGGAGACTAGGTGATCATAATATAGTACATTGTGGAATTGCCGGCCATCCTATCTGTAGGAACCCAATAAACTCCTACAGGCATTTCCCACTGTCACCAAAACAAAAATGAAGGCAAATCAAGTATTTGAGACTTGCAATGAGAACATGAAGTAAGGAGGAATTCCAGTGGCAAAATATTCTGTCAAAAACTGGCAGTAGGTGAATTACCCACTTTTTACGAAATTTACCCAGCACACAGGTAGCAAAATTAATCTATGGCTATACACTTTCAATATGAATACAATATACATACACTTTGAACAAAGGTTCCTTATATGTAGATTTGTTGCTCAGTTCTTGATATTTGCATTATTAAGCTATGTGTAGCAATTTGTTAATAACAACAGATATAGGAAAGTGGAAATGTTATTTGAAAGGTGTGCTTTATACCTTTATTCTAATCTTGTAATGGTCTCGTGTGAACTATGCTTAGCTCATGTTTTCTTGATAACCTGCATTGGAGCCACTAGCTAGGCAAGTAGAGGTCCTGGTTACCATGCTGCAAAGAGATGAAGAAGAATACACGCAACAAATGAGGAACACAGAATCTACCAGTGTTTGTGTTTTTCTCAGGAAGTGCAGGATGTGCGGTAAATAACACTGAACACAATCAGAAAGTCTGTCCACTTCAATATGCTACCAAATATGCAAAGCTATATTTTAACACTAAGCAATACAAGCTATACAATAATATGTTGTATTTATATTACAATGATTAGATATTGGCAATGCTGGACATTCATTGATGCTCTTGCTCCATTTAAGGAATGATTATTGGTTACTCTTAGTTATTTATAAAAAAATACTACTATGAGTATTCTTTGTGCTCCTACAAATAATTTCAGTTTTCTGTATACGTTGTTGCCAGGCTTTTCACAATGAGTACAACTCTCCCATGATCACACGGTTTTGTATTGTGCAAACAGCGTCTCTGATTTCTACACTGCCAGAACCTGCGGACACATGGCCTGCATTTTTGCGGACTTTAAAACTGTTCCAAAAATAAGGATTCTGGCAAACGTAGGGATGTTGTCAGTGGGGCAGCCAGCTGCGCATGATAAATGCCAAGATGAAAATTATAACTACTCAGCAGTTAAGCTGTATCCTCTGGTTGAGTTACAATGTGATGTTAGAGGGAAAATGAAATGCTATACCAAGGCAAACTCATTTTTTCAAATTTAAATGAGTCTGGTACTATGTTTTTATTTTGCAACTGCACTATAAATGATGCCAGCAGCTAACTGCCTGATCGTTGTCTATCTGTGATGCATTGGCTTCGTTTCCTTGTGTTCAGGAGCTAAATCAAGCCTGTGTAAAATGAAGAATTACAGTACTTTAGTACTTTTCCTGCTTGATTAATTGCATATTCATCAGTGTTAACGATCTCCAGCAATTTGGAACTAAAAGCAGATATGCATTCCAAGTACCTCACACTTCTCTCTCTACCTTCAGCTTGTACAGTCTATTGAAGATATTTATAAAATGTCAGCCTGTTCCTAAGTCAGTATGCCTGGGATACACGTCAACAGGCATTCTTGATGAAGGCAATTACTTCGTCATAAAAAAGTAGATAATACCACTAAATATATAGGACAATCTGGACAGCAAGACTGTACTAAATGGTAACAATTATGAAGTTAGTTATTTAGTTGAAGTTAGATGTCAGTCTCAAATAAATAAAAGGATTATGCTGAAATAACTTCAGGAACAGCATTTATCAAGATGCAATGTTTATGTAGACAGAATAAAGTGATGCTGTTACTACAGAACAACCACTTTAAACTCAACCATATTTGGTCCACGTCGATTCCCGCCATGTATGGAAAAACCATTTCAAGTTTTAGCAACCCCCCACTGCCTTAGTTCTAAATAAAATAGACCTTTCCATAAAAAGAAATGAGTGAATCTAGAGGCCCTAGGTTTCACAAATTCAGTTTGTACCTTAGCAAAACTAATACTAAGGCGAATCCCACTTAAGTCCAAGGAGTACAAGTCCATATAAAAATGTTTCCCCATTTTTTGGTCAACAGGTAAACATTACTGCTCCTGATGAAGTTATGAAGAGGGTCTCGGTGACACTGGGTTCACTGGCAGTGCAAAGCTTCATACTACTGACTTTGCTACTTTGCATTTCACACAACTGTCCCCTGAACTCCCTGCTTTATACTAAAAATCCCTTGAAGTCTATGTTACATAGACTTGAATACAATATTACTTGCTACTGACCTCGACACTCTGCATTACTTATTACTGATCTTTTCTCTATGGCCAACAAAGGGTTTAGTTCCATTTGTAGGCCCTATATACACCCTTGAATGAGCCTCAATGAATGACCAACATAACCAATATTTAATAACTTTAGCATAAATATGATATAGTATTGTATAGTTTGTAATCTTTGACATTGTAATATGTTTTAGATGTGCGGTAATATATCAAAGTAGATGCCAATAGTAACAAGCACAAAGTAGTAGTCTGCAGTCTGATAGCAGTCAGCAATATTTACCTTACATTCACCATCCTGCACCTCCTGGGAAAAACAAACATACAGTGGTGGACATTGTGTTCTTCCCCTGTTGCATGTGGTCTTCTCAATCTACTGTCAGATTACAAACCATGACTTATAAGAGCACTTTTTCTCCAAGGCACTTAGAGAACTTGGAATCTCAAACCCAGGGTGGCAGCAAACCTGAACCTTATCCCTACATAGGAAAGTTGTAACAGCTGGTTTTATGCCATTTATCACAACCCATTGGTAATTCTGGCCAAAAATATGTATATATATATTTTACATGAAATTTTCTACTAATAATGATCTCACAGTAGGTGACTTTTTAGATTTTTCTTGCAGGAAATTTTAACACTTTTTTTAAATAAACATTGAACGGAGGCAGTTTTGTTATATGGCCATTTAGTCCTTCACCATTGTTCCTTTCTTATATCTCTGTTCCTCAACACACTAAAAAGATTTCTGAAGCCTTGTGGATAATGAAATTCATTTAACTGTCACTTTTTCTGCTAGGAAAAGTACATTACTTTGTGATTGCTGGGCATTTGTATTGCCAATGGCGTCAATACAGTACACTGGCGCATGAGCAAAACAGATGTAAATGTCATTTTTGACAAGTGCAATTTGTGGCTGTACATCAAATAAGGGAAAAGAAAAGCATACTGAAGTCCCTGTATTAAAGGTAGCAGGTATTAGAGTGAAAATGAATTTGAAACCAGCTTTGTAAAACTGATTTGACTCCTATCCTTGAAATGAAAATGAAAAAGCAAATGAGAACAAGTCAGGGGGGAATGATAGTGATATTTTGTATTTCATTTATTTTAGTATTTTGTATTTCATTTATTACAGTCATGACATTTTTTAAAAAAATATATATTTTTGTCAAGTAAATATTGCATATAATATTTTCCTATTTTTCTTTTGAGCCTAAAGGTTGATCTTCAGGGGTAATTTTTACTGAATGTTTTTGGAGGAGTGTGGAGGAGAGCCCCGAGGAAACACATGCAAAGGAAGAACAAGCTAACATCATTTAGTCATATTAGGACAAGGAGTATGTTAAGGCTACAGAACTCCTTTCTATTCCGATGTTTACAGGTAGTCCCCGGGTTAAGGACATCTGACATACAGACACCTCCTAGATACGGGGCTTCCCTGCTCACTGTGTGCAGAACGGAGGCTTGAAGGGGGCGGTTTCCATGACTTGCAGAAGTAATCTTTTGGTAAACACAGCTAAGGTTGTGGGTAATCTTAGGGGGTGAGCTTTTTCTGCAGCCTCCTGTAACTCTTTAATGACCAAGACAAACTCTGCAGTTGCTCCTTTTTTGCTTTGATTGTGATTAATTCACATTGAGGATTTTATACAGTAACTGACACCTCACTGCCTAATAATCTGTTGAGACAAACATCTGTCCTAACTGAATTTATTAAAATAATGTACTTGTTCCAGCTTACATACAGATTCAACTTAAGAACAAACCTACAGTCCCTATATCTTACGTAACCCGGGGACTACCTGTATAGCATGAGAATATAATACAGCATAGAATAATACATAAATAATACATAAACTAATACATTTGTCAGGAAATGAGGGGACAAACAAGGCTTTCTTTTGATAAAATTATCTTTTAAATATGTATATATTTTTATGCAATCCAAACACAAAAAATTGGACTGGATGCTGGTTTGGGCATAAAAAAGTGAGGTGGACAGAACGTGGTATGGATAAAATGGAGCAGTGAGTATTGAAATATTTTGAGATATTTTACAAAGCAGATGAATATAAAGGCTACCTTGTGACAGAAGAGGGAAAGTG
This sequence comes from Pyxicephalus adspersus, assembly GCF_032062135.1. Taxonomy (NCBI): domain Eukaryota; kingdom Metazoa; phylum Chordata; class Amphibia; order Anura; family Pyxicephalidae; genus Pyxicephalus; species Pyxicephalus adspersus. Next base: position 52,034,925 of record NC_092860.1, read on the forward strand.
GTGCACAGGCATTAACTGCCCTTCAAAGAAGGGGAACAAAAACAAATGAATCCTAATAGATGAGAATCCCTTCTGATTTGCCTTTTAAATACCCCAGGGGCTACAGACAGTTGGTGAATATAATATATGTTCATAATAAAATGATATAAAACACCAAAATAATATTCATGATTATTCAACATGACCTGATAAAAAAACAATACATTATCGCCAGGCCACTATATATTATCAGTGAAAAAAGGTGAATATCAATGTCAGTCTTTGACAAATCATTCCCTGTTATTTTCACATGCCCTAAATGTCTGTCTTGCCTAAAGTTAAAAAGTGTTTATTTAATGATGTACAGTACTTAATAGTGTGAGAGCATACAAATCCTTGATGCTTGCAATTATTGTTCGTTGCTCAAGCTAAGGGGGGTTGGGGATGGAAGAGAGAGTGAGACTACAGCAGATGCCTTTTTGTCACAGACAAAAGACCCACTGCCACCATCTCCACTTTTCAGAACTTTCATCCAACTTGGATCAAAGCTCCACTTTACATATGAAAGCATTATAGTATTATGCAACTCAAATTAGCCAATCGCCACCCTGCTAGTATTCACGTCTACACAACTAAACTCTAACATCTGCTTAATCGCTTGCCCCTATATTCTCCTCTTTTGCTTTCTTCCCAAAGGGTTGAAAGCCATTTAACTTCTGTAATTAGAGTTACGGAAACAGGCTGAACCTTGTGAAAACAGCTTAAGAGAAAGTGAAACTTTTCAAAGTGCATAACCTTTTCTCAATATTTGTTCCCCTCTAGAAGTCATGCTGGGAGCATAATAGTGCCATGTCTGCTGTTTCTTTGCTACCTGAGCTGAACGTCTGTGGGCTCCATGCCAATGATGAAGTCCATGGACAATAGCTATGAAAGTCAATAATCTGACTTTGTCATGCTAATCTCTCTGAGAAAAAAGAGCCTTCTGACCAGGCAATAGCTTATATGTTCCTTGACTTAGGTCCTCTGATACTATTGAAGCTGACAGCTGGGCATGCCCTTCAAGAACAGAGGCCACCTAAAAGATCCGTCATTTACCATTCTTCAAAGCCTGCAGTTATGAAGGCCTGTCACGGTTAAGGAATGCCTTTGTATGGAATCATTTCATGGTGGAAAAGTCAATGAAAACAAAGATGAACAAAGCTTATCTAATATAAGCACAACCATATCAGTAACATCTACATTGCATAGATCCCTAGTCACAAAGCAATTATCAATGCAACCACACAAATAACATATAAAATAAAGTAAGTAAAAGTTTTGTTTTTTAATACTTGTCAGTATCTATGCATCATAAACAGTCAATATTTTGTATTAAAGCTAAACACCAGCTCCAGTTAAACTACTACTATAAAGTGGCAGCATATTGTGGTCATCATTTACAGTGCAGGACTAGAAATAATGCTTTGTAAGTGAGGACACCAAGGGTCCATAATACTTTCTCTATCAGGATAATAAAAACACCTGGGATACCCTGTGAAAGTAGCAAGTTTATATTTTTTTGTCTTTTGGAAATTTTGCTTAAGCTTTAATCTATTACTGCTAGTATCTGACACCTCTTACACGTCAAATTGCGTTTCTCTTTTTTGGCTGCTGTGGTCTATTTCACCAACTCTTAATCATTGCAGAAGGCAGACCTGACATAAAGATTGGGAGAAGGAACCACAGAAGCCATTGGGGTACACACCCAAGCCTAGCATAGTATCAACACATAGAGCTCAGCAAGACTGCCTATTTTCCGTGAACCAAAAGGTCCAATCATTGAAGCCTTTTGGAATACTGAAAAACTATTTTGTTATTTTCCTCTTTCTAGATACAATCTGACATGCGGAGTTAGCATGCTGACTGTTAATTTTCTGTTATGTCAACCCAGGTTGTCATTATGGACGAAAACAAGCTGTTTCCTAGCACTTTAGTGCTTAGGAAATGTAAAGGAACTGCAAAGCTCTTTTCATTATCACTGTAGAAAATTGGACACCCAGTAAAAGTACCTGCACTGTAAAATGAACATCTATGTGAACAAGCCCTAAAGCTCCCAAGTAACAATATAGCAGCAACATGATATAAAGTACATGGTGATACTTTAGGGAAATTGACATAACAGTAAATTGTCTCCTTTACTATAGCTGCTATCTGATACAACTGAATAACACTTTTGTGTTGGGTGATAATCTCTGAAAATAATAGCTCCACCAGCAGACAGCAGCCAGCTGCTTTAAAAAATAAAGTCAAAAATGACAAATGCTTCTAGGAAATTGTTTGGACCTTTTCTCCTGGAGTCTAATGTTATCACTTATCAAACAAGTTAAAAATGAGTGTAACCTCAGAGGCACACATTACCAACAAGCACATGCAAGCTCGGGACGGCATTCCTCGGGAGCACTGAACATGAAGAAATATTGCTCCCAACCTTTGAAAACGGCAATAATGCATAAACAGTGAAGGAAAATAAAACATGAACAGTACTATAACAATCCTGTGTATGACATCAGGGACCATTCATCAATGCTGTCATACCTATCCTCTGTGAGCTAGAAATCACTTGCTATGGTGTAATGTAATGATGATCAAGCAGTAGCAGACTGATTGTACACTGATTAATAGCTGCATGAAATAACAATACAGACAGTGATAATCTTCTCATTATGTCTCAAAATCCAATTAAAATACAAGAGTAAAAAAGATGTGCTAAGCAGAAAGCTTTCTAGCACTGCTTCTTTCCAAAGACAACCCAACTAAAATTTCATAGAACACTCCCTGAGCCTTAATGCCATCAACCACAGATTAACTGAGCTTGTCCTATCAACCTTACAGTGCACTTGTGGCCAGGCTATATACTCACATATATATTAATGTTTTAACCAATAGATTCAGCTACAAGCAAATCAATAAAAACTAAAACAATAAAGATATACTTTATTATGGAAAACATATAGAAATATTATTTATACTTAAACAGCACAAATGTCCTAAATATACATATCCTAACAGTACTTATCTTGGAATCTGAGTGAGACTTGGCATTCCTGTACCTACAGCCTCTGTGTATATATGCTGTGTGAGATCTAAGACATTGCTTCTTACAAATGCTAGTCTTAGGGCATTTGGAGTGAAATTTAGCGATTGCACTACTACAAAAGTTTGACAAAGCCCCACATCTACCTGCACACAAAGGTCCGGATTTATTAAAGCTCTCCAAAGCTGGATAGGATACACTTTCATCAGTAAAGCTGGCTGATCCAGGAAACCTGCAATGGGTTTCCTAAAAGTAATTTGCTGATTATTAGCAAATGTTTTCAATCCTAAACCAGATCCATTTCAGCTTTGTTGGATCACCCAGCTTCACTGATGAAAGTGTATTCTCTCTTTAATAAATTAAGTAAATTTAATATTTTAATTTAATTTATTATTTCATTTTTTTGTCCCCATTTAACCTCTAGTGCCCGGGGATCACACACTGACAGGAGGATTCCCACAGCTGTGCATCTAGTGCCTGTTTATCAAACAATTGCAAACCCACAAGGTCTTCTAAACTATCCTTATATTTTCCTTGAAAAAAGTCTGGCAACAACACCTCCTTTGTAGAAAATAAAGAATTCTTTTGCTTGATCCAACGCTTCTGCAAATTGGCTAAATAGACAGGGCAGTGTATTTATAAAGCCATGAATCACCAAACATGCTGCGTAATATGTTGGCGCTATATAAATCCTGTTTAATAATAATAATAATGGTGGAGAATCTTCCAGGTCTATGTATTTTAATAGCTGTGATTGATTCACTTCCAGATGTTTGGTAAATGGTTCACTGCTTTATAAATAGGCTCTATATGTGATATGTTTCTAGATAAAGTGGTGGAAAGACAATATGAATTAATTTAATGCATAAAATTGCAGAAATTGTTTCTCCTATGACTTGATAAATATTTGTAAAATATGTCTCCATTCTAGCCCAATGACACTGTACTAAAGCATATGTAAACCCAAGAATATATTGCAGCTTTACAGTATTCAAATATAGTTGCTGCATTAACTTTTTTTTTTTAGAGAGTTATCTCTCTCTTTCTTCCGGGTGACACTGGCAGTAAAACACTTCTTGTTATAGGATAGCAGCACCCACTCACTATTCTGAATCAGGACAGAAAGAGCATAGGACTAAAAGACATCCCCCCTTTGTTCTCCATACTATAGCAGAAATGAGTCTGCAGTTTTTAGATAAGTGTGAGAACAATGTAACTGCTACAGTCCTAAGCTGCATACACACGTGCAAATTAAAGTAATTGGAAAGGATCTTTTACGATCCTTTCCAACCACTAGCACTGCACAATGCATGAACGAGCGCTGTACATACAGCACCGTTGTGCTCAATGCAGAGAGGAGGGGGAGAGCAATGGAGCGGCACCCTGCTGCACGCTCTCCCCCTTTCCTTGCATTAGGATTGTTAGTCGTCCATCGTCCGTGGATCCGCCAGGACGGTCGTTCAGACGACGGGCGCTATACACACACCAGAAGAACCAATGGACGTGTGTACGTAACTTAAGAAAAGATGATGTTGCTGTATAAATAAAAAATAATACCACTAATCGAAACATGCAGCAAAGTCAGAGTCCACAGCAACTAAGCAGTTTTCAAGATTTCTGGCTAGATCAACAAGCATTTGTTTGTACTAATTAAACAGATAATCATCTGAACTTCCAATGGCATACTTAATAGACCAAAAGTGTTTACCTACACTTTAAGGAAATGTTGTGAAAAGAATTAATTAATGTTGATGTTGATTTGATTTTAGGCACCTACAGCCTACAAACTTTGCTGTTTACTGTTAGGTCAGAAAATGCCACAAACCAATAGACCATAAGTCAGATTTATTAAAATGCGCTAAAACTGGAGAAGACAGACTATCATGGGTGAACTTGGGGGATACAGCAAACGTGGAATGGGTTTTTTTGCTATTATTTAGAAAATAGTTTTGGTCTGGTACCAGATCCATTCCAGGTTTGCAGGAACACCCATGTTTTCCCATAATAGTCTATCTTCTCCAATCTTTGAGAGTTTATTAAATAGGCATGGTGGCTCAGAGGTAGCACTCTTGCCTAGGTCCCAGGTTTGTATCCAGGCCAGAAACTATCTCCATGGAGTTTGCAGGTTCTACCTGTGTCTGCGTGGGTTTTCTCTGGGTACTCCGGTTTCTTACAACATCTCAAAAACATGCTGTTAGATTAATTGGCTTCCTCCCAAAATTGACCTTAGACTGTATTAATGACATATGACCATCATATGACCATGTAGGGACATTAGATTGTGAGCCCCTTTGAGGGACAGTTAGTGACATGACTATTGACTTTGTACAGCGCTGTGTAATATGATTGTGCTATATAAATACTGTATAATAAAAAGTCCCCATTCATGCAGAGAGAGGTTTCAGCATAAAACCAACCTAAACACCACACTGTCTGTAACTTTGTACAGTAAACCTAAAATCAATAGATGATGAGATAAACAGGTCCCATGTTTGACTGCACCTGTCACATGTCAAAATGGGACTTACCCACATGGCAGCACATTGCTTTAATACACACACACACACACATGGCCGGGAAAGTAACTTACTGTTTTTTTAAACAAAAGGTCAGGTGGCATTTGGGAGTAGCAAACGGCTTGGCTAACTTCATTAGTTTGTATGATGTATTCTGCAGAGTGCTAGCCCAAATATAAAAATCGCACACATACTGTACTCTACAGCAAACCTGCTCGGATGTATGTCATTATTAGTGAAAATTGGCACATACAGTGGTTGGCCATTCTTTCTGCATTCTCCAAAAACATTTTTCATGATTTTTCTCATTCTATATTAGTAGTACTAATGTACACATGATTGCTTTAAACCTGGAAACTGTAAGAGTTTTCACACAGTATGTGACTATCAATCATCTAGCTTGAATCCCAGGTACTTGTTATTCTTCCCACAGATGTCCACGCCTATCTCTTTCAATGAAGAGCTTCTTAGGTTCTTACTGAGTCAAATATTTTCACAGCTGTGGCCATTCACAAGGAACCTTCTGCTTCTTTTCGCTCACTGATAACGCACAAGGGTGGAAGGTGACAATCTGTGATTACTGACCATTCCTTTGTAGATAAAATTACAATACGCATGGATATATAATCTTCTAGGCAAACTGACACACTTTGTGTCACCACTGATAACATTTGGAACTCTAAAAGAAGTGATTAAATTAAATACACACCTACAATACTCATCCAAATATTTCCTTAAATAAATTCCTTAAATAAGATGGTGGAATCTTTAATAATCTCTCAATGTAATCTTTTTTTAAACTTGCAATAGTGGTTTTGATTGAAATTGTACTTTAAAATAGTAGAAAAATCAAATCACGTACAAAGGCATAAATAAATGTATTACTGTCAATTTTTTGCCTATTTTCAACATCACAATTACCCAAATTTTTTTGGTTTGTAAAACTCTTGAGTGATAGATTTCTTAGTTTCCAGCAAATACTTGCAAATGTATTTGCTACTATTCCCAATGAATAAAAAAATTGAAAATTGTATATTACCAACATTTGGGACAGGTTCCCTATTCGTAGGACCTATTAGGACTAAACATTTAAGCTAAACTAACATACGTTTGGTACAGATAGATTTACCTAATTCTTGATAGTTTCCTTAATAATAGCAGTAAAATTAGATGACAGCCAAAAAGTTATCCGGTCTCTAACTTATAATATAGCCCTAGCCCCAACTGGACCTTCAGTTCTATATAAACGTATTAGATGGTGATGACATTATATATCCTATTTCAGGCAGACTGGTACAATCTTTATTTGCATGGAACGCCTAAATCCATCCTAGCTGATCTTTAAAAATTCGAATTACATTTTTGGAGCCTATTGGTACTGTTTTCCTACCCAAGGTATCAGATCTGTTAATGTACATACAACCTATATACAATAATGGAGATACAATCCAGCAAATAGCCAAAAGATCTGTCGTTCTCCCCCTAAACTTTCCATAGAGCAGATCGGCTCTAAATGTACATCATTCTTTTAGTCTTTTGACGTTGGAAAGGATCGTGAAAGATCCTTTCCGGCGATATCTATTAAATGTGTGTATGCAGCCTCACTTTATAAAATCTCTTATAGATTGGTAAATGTTATTGTCAATCAGTGCTTTCAAAAACCCAATGTTAGCTTCCACACATATAGCTCATGTTTTAGTGCAATTATTACTGTTTGTGTTAATTATTTATTACAAATGTAAAAACATTACTGGGAAAATCACAAATCCTGTTATAAAGTACAGGGTGACACAAATTTCTTGACAGCTCATGCGTGGAGCCAGTTAGCATAGATAATGTTGCCTTTCTGAAGCATTCCTACTTTGTGTGTGCAAAAATAAATAGGCGGCCTGTTTGTGATTGTTAATGAAATCATGTAAAGAGTAAATACATGTATGCTGTATGCCCCCATACCTAGGGAATTGCAATGGAGTAGATCAGACTTTCTCAACCATTTTAACATAGGAGAACCCCTGAAATAAGTTCCAAGTCTTAGGAAAGCCCTGCTATAATGACTATATCCACAGCTCACAGTGGTCAGTGGCAAAAATACCTTTTACACTGTGGGCCATTAGGAAGAATGTCACCATTCCTGATAGCCAAAAAGATGATTGGTGTCATTTAAAATGACCTGAGAGGTCAAATTGCTCAAGGAACTCCTAGCAACTTCTGGATGAACCCTGGTTAAGAAACACCGGAGAAGATGAACATAACAAGTACGCGGCATGTATAGTACATAATTGTGCAATTACACTGCATAGCAAAGTTAGGGCTGAGCACATAAAAATAATTGTAAAAAGACATGCTTGAATGGTGACATGCCTGTAAAAAGATAAAAATCTCCGTGGCTCCCAGGTCCAATTTTCAGGTAAGAATCTACAGCTGCATACTTGACTTTCATGATACACTGATTATGACTTTTATGAGTAAGGCTGGGTCTACACAACATCTCTGAAAACCGCCTATGCTGCGTTTTCCCACGTTTTTAATGTGTTTACGTTTTGAGTGCTTAAAAACATGGGAAACGCAGGAAACGGTCCGATTGAAATCAATGGATGTGTTTTCCCCGTTTTTTGGTGTTTTCCAGCGTTAACCCAGCGTTTTAGTTTTTTAAATGTTGCAAGCAACGTTATAGATAAAGCTCAAAAACTTGCCTCAAGGAAACGTCCTGGTGTAGATTAGCCCATAGGTATGCATGGGAATTTCAAACATGGGCTTTAAAAGCCTCAGGTTAAACGTTGGGGAAAACGCCCGTGTAGACTAAGCCTTACTGTGCATGTGGTGATTTATTACAACAGATCAGCTCTTGCTGCAAAACCTCTCACCTTGTGAAAGTTTTCTGTATACTGTCTGTGCATCCTTTGTCTTACCTGAGAGAGGCTTAATCCATTAAGAGGATGGCATTGTTCTTCAACATTCTCCACTGCTCCAGTCCTCTTTTTAAGGCGTTCAGCTTCCTGGGCAAGATATAAATCCAGAACTGGGACTCCTCTTGATTTGATATCAACCTCTGTCAGTGAATTTACCATCAACATGACCCACACAGGTCTCTTTTTTTCCCAATTCCCTGCTATTGCATTAAATAAGTAGTCGGCATAAAGCCCTTTCCCCTGTTGGTCTGGCGTCATCCAAGAAGGAATCATGAGTTTAACGTATTCCAAATGGCGCTTTAGTCTGCGGTAAATATCCCTTGGAAGAACACTTTGTAGATTTTCACCCTGAGGCAGCATTTGGCAACTGGTCAGAGAAGAAACTGTATAAGGGTCTGTCAAATCCAGCTCAAAATACACAATATTACTCTGCTGGAAAGCTTTCTTAGAATTTTCTGGGATAAAATCCCACACCCTTGTGTATGGAACATGAATAGTGCCAAAAAAGTATGAAGGAGGGTCTCGTTTGATGGTCCAGAGGAAGGAATTCATATGGCTTTGCTGCAAAAAGAGGAAAATGCAGAGCTTAAAATTACAGTTATTAACTTTATTCACATTATTAACATCAAGGAGAGAAGAACAATTTATATACATTTGATAACACAACATAACATTTTTACAATTAGGTTTAATGATACATACAAAATAATTATGAATGTAATAAAAATAAACCTCCATGATTAACATGTGCATATAGTATGAGGCTGCCAAATCCCTGAATTATTTTGAATTAATAGGCTTCATCTGAAAAGTTTTTCCTTAAGTCTTTGATCTCTGCTTTAATGTAATTTATTCCAAAACAAATCTGACACTTAGAATCCACTACTGCAGGTCAGGTGAGAGTTCAGATTTCAAAGAAGGTTCAATCAGCTTCACATTTAAAGTTCATGAAGCTTTTGCATGTCATTATCAACATATAATAAATGTATACTTGACAAGAATTCCATTTGGCATTTTTTTCATCACCATGTTTAAAATGATTCAAGTACAGTTTATATGAATGCTTGTGCTGTGACTTAGGTGACTGCTCAGTTGTATATTTCTATACAATTTACATTATTGTATAGAGCCCTGGAGAGCTCTAAGTAAAAAAAAGGTAAAAACATAAAACATTAAATAATAATATGTCTCACAATCATAAAGTGGTCACCAGATCTACACAGAATGTAGTTTACAATATTAAACGCAAAAACATAGCAGCCACGACCTTGGTGAATACTTGTCAATATATAAAAACTGCAATCTAGAAAGTGTTATTGACCTGTATGACTGATGTATCTAAAAAGGTGCCATCTCTTTTAACCCTTATTACAAAAAGGGTCATATACTGTAAGGAGCGCAGATGAGACTTGGAACAATAAAAATGATACTAGAGAATTCTATTATCATTTTGCTTTTTACATACTTCAGTATGTTTTAGTCACAGGTCAGGATTAAGCATGCTATAAATGAGTGTCAGAAATAAGTCAGAACTACTCATCCCTATATCTGTTCCTATTCAGTGACTCAGCCAGCGCTATAGTCAAACATCAGAATACCAAGCACTGAATTAGCATTCTCAAAGGAGAAGCCAGTAATAGAAGCCTCCATTAAGTTCTGATGACAGTTCACTGTTAAGAAACCATCAAATAAACATTCTATTTTGACCATTTCTCATAAATGATTTTTGTTGTATCATTCACATAGCTGAATATGAAATCAGTGATTCTTGACATGGTGGAAGATTTGGGTGCAGGAGGGTATACTTTTAGTGTTTATTAATAGAAGTGAATGTGTTTAGGAGGATAAATTAGTGTTATGGCTTCAATTCAGAGTTCAGTAAGAATTATAGTCAGGGAATTGAAATTCATTTTGCGGGTGATGATTTCTGTAAAGGTTAGGTTTAGGTATCAGAATTTTATGCTGAAGATTAGGCCAAATTTTTTTAAGATTAAAGTAAAGATAATATAACCCCAATTACTAACATTTCTCAGAACAAGCAAATGTAATGCCAAAAATTAATTTCAATCTTTGTATATATACAGCTTCCTAAAATAATTTCTAGTTTCTTTTCTTCCAGCCTCGCCAGCTTATCATATGCTGCCAAACACCAACTCACATAGGCATGGTCTACCTCGTCACCATCAAGAAACTTTTCCAAAAACTATTGTGTGACAGCACATGAATGGAACACATAGTACATAAAGTGAAAACAGCGATTCTATTCAACAAATGGTGGGAACAGGTATTTTATATATATAATTGTTAACGATATACAAGGATTTAGCAAATCAAATAATATTCAGTTAGATCTACATGAACCTAAAGCAAGCATTACATATACCATGCCACTCGCATTGTAACATACCCGACATCTTGTTCTGGCTTCTTGCACAGCTTCTCTATTCCTCTCACTAAGCTCACATGGACTAAAAGGAGCTGATACCTAGCCACTTAAAGTTACTAAAAATTGTATTATATTGCCTATATATCTGCTTATAGTTTACAGACTATATCATTGACAGTGTACACTAGCAGCTCATATTTCACAGTGGAATTTATTTTTTTCTTTCATATATAGCAGCAGGGGGCCGTCTGGTTTATTTCAGTTTGAAAAATTGCTCTGAGTGGCAAAATAGAAATCGGCAGATGATTTGCTACGAGAATTAAAAGATCACATTGACATGAAAGTGGATAGAAACAGGTGAATGTTGACCAGCAAAGCCTGGTTCAAATTTACTAGAGACAAAGGCACAGGCTGAGTCTTTTAACTGCAAGAATAAAAATACTGCAGAAGCTACAGCAGTGTAAAACTTGCCAGCAGCAGGACAGTTTTAAAAGGGATAACAAGCCATGTATAATACGTTGTGTATGCCTAAGTTTATTTTTATATAGCAAATAGGGGGGTGTATTCGTTTAAAAGTAAATTGTTGCGCCTAATTTTATTTTTCAAAGGATGCAGCAATTTTAGGAATAGATGGTCGGTTGCTAATGAATGCTCTGCTCCGGGCACCTCAATCCTAAAAAAATGCCATAGTAACAAAAACAAAATAAAAATCACCTTGAATAATGCCCATTTTTGATATCCCTACACAGTTATTGTCCCATTTACATTTCTGACTTGGTAAAAAAATACTCCCCCAGCCGCTCTCCCCACTCCTCCAATGACCTACTAATGACTTCCTCACTCATAACCTCATCACACGCATGGATACAAGACTTCTCTAGAGCTGCCTTAACTCTCTGAAATGGTCTTCCTCATCCTATTCGGCTTGCTCCTACTTTCTGCTCATTTAAAAGAGCGCTCAAAACCCATTTTTTCAAATTTGCCTACCCATCTTCTTCTGTCTTTTGAAATCATCACTACTTCCCATTACTACATATCCCCCTCCTATTGTGTGTAAATTCCCCCACCTACTAGATTGTAAGCTCTTAGGGGAAGGGTCCTCTCCTCCTATATCACTGTCTGTATTAGTCTGTCATTTGCTATCCCTATTTAATGTACAACGCTGCGTATTATTTTGGTGCTATATAAATCCTGTTTATTAATAATAATAATAGGGAATCTTTGCAAAAAGAAAAAAAAATAAAACAAAATACCTTCCCCTTTTTTTGTTCCTTATTATTGTAAATATGTTGGTGCTGTTTAATAATAAAAATTCCTTTATTCAATTAATTATAATAAATATTAACTAATAAAAACTAATAAATATTGGTAACAATCCGCACGTCACCGCAGGGTTACTTCACAGAAAATCCATGAATGACAATTGGGAACAACCGATACGCAAGTCAATGGAGGAGAAGGGAGCGGGGCATCGCTTGCTTATCATCCCCCCCACCATGAAGAACAGACGCTGTGTACAGCTCTAGTTTGTTCAATTGCCACTGGAAACAATCATAAAAGATTGTTTCCAGCAATAAAAATTTAAGGTGTGTATGCAGCCTAACTAATAAGTGTTACTGACTGATAATTGTCAGTTTCGTCTACACTTTACCTCTGGCACCTTCCAATACACTGACACTAGAGATGCTCTTCACCCCCTCCCTTTTTTGGCCCTTTTAAGTTTGATGGCCATAGTTCAAAGGTCATGCAGTTCATCTCGGTTTTAAAAAAAATCAAATAATTCCCAACTGCAAGATTTAAACCTCATCCCTACTGAAGCCTCACTGAGGAAATTTTTTTTAAAAATGAGGTCAGTCTTGTTTTTGTAAGAATATGAAAGTCCAAAATAATTTTGTACTCACTGGCATGGAGTAGCATATTTATTTTACCTAAACCACCCACATCTTAACAAATTACATAATAGATAGACTTTTTTAACCAAAATATGTTTCATACTAAATCTTAACATAATCTTATCAAAATATGTCATCTTCACAAAGATAGCTACAGGGATAAGGCAATGGGGCATCATGGGTAATTGGATTCAATTGCCATACCCTAGCAGATCTTGCTATACAAGCGCAGGTAATTTAGACAGCTGAACAATTAGTTGGATTTAAAAGTTTAAAAAAAGAAAGGTGAAATCAGGATATTATGACATGTTTAAATCAGCACAGATACACATCAGCTCTGTAAACACACATAAATAAAATATACTGCTAATGAGAGTTGGTGGAAAGCCCATGAGAAATAAGTTATGAAGATTTGTTAGTTTGTTGGCTATGATGAAGAGTACACTGTGTACATAACGGGTAATTTGTATGTATGAGACCTACATATGTACAAAGCCAGCAGTATCTTTTTCTGTGCCTACGGTTCCACTGCTTGGCCTGAAAGGATTAGTCATGGTATAAATCCTCTTGCTTCATCCTGGAAACTCTGTTTAATGGTGAGAGTAATGAGAAGCTAGTTTTTGAGCTGGAATAGCTTTATGTGGTAAATCTATAACATTCCAATATCTAGATAGTACTACTGATCACACAATGTGCCCACCCAGCAGTATAGCTTCAATCTATCCAAATACCCTATCTTTAGTATGAACCCTGAATGTTCTGACAGTGTAAAGCTTAAGGGTACAAGTTGACCTTTATTTGTTGCAGATCCCCATATTTCGCTGCATGGTTCGATGACAGCAGACAATATGTAAAGTGTTGGGAAGAAAGGATTCAAAACTCCCTGGGACCCAGGGCAGTTTGCCTTTTCTCCAAGCTAAACGTTAGCCGTGCCTTAACATTGACTCTTTTGCTTAAATAAAAGTGCGAGCAAAAGCAGCCATACCTTGATGATATACCAGATGTTTCTCACTTAGCGATCATGTTCCATTCCAATGACCTGGTCAGTAAGTAAGGCGCATAAAAAGAGCCAGTCTGTAGTGCTGAGGGCATACAGCATAAGTCAGTAAAGTTATTGTACAGTGTACTTGTTGAACTGTGCAGGCAATTGGTACATTGGTACAATCTTTAAATGAGAAATACCTATACCACTACCCGTATTGCTATACCTTGCTTCCTTAATGAGAAATCATCTACTGATGTCTACACAGAAACCTCCACTGCTCTCAGAGTACCTCCAGCCAAACCTAAAGCATTACCATGTCCTGTAGTGACATAGGTGTTATGGGGGAACCATTGAGCACAATATGGGACACAATGGGGGACACAAGAAATTATCCCTTCTAGAAGTGTTGGTTTCTGCACAGACTTTGCTGAAGGATTTTGCAGTGGAGGAGGAATTAGCCAGCCATGTAGACAGCAACAGTACGCTTATAAAGCATTGAAACCTAATTTTTAAATGTGTGTTAACATTTTAAAACCATTTTCTATATCCTATTTAAAATAGCCATTATTTACGGGGGGTAAAATTTTTCTGCTCATTACATATTCAGTTCTGATTAGTAAAGCTGCGTACACACGGCAAATTTTTCTCGCCCGATAATCGGTATCGGCCAATTATCGGGCGAAAATCTGCCGTGTGTACAGTCGGTCGTCGTCCATCGTCCGACGACCGTCCTGGCGGATCCATGGACGATGGACGACGACCGATCCTAATGAAAGGGAAGGGGAGAGCGCGCAGCAGGGTGCCGCTCCGTCGCTCTCCCCCTCCCCTCTCCATAGAGCATGAACGGTGCTGTATGTACAGCATCGTTCATGCATCGTGCAGTCTTTTCTCGTTGGAAAGGATCGTGAAAGATCCTTTCCAACGAGAAAAATTGCAAGTGTGTACGCAGCTTAAGGTTGCATAATTACATTAGGACTGCCCACAGACATCAAAGCTCATTTATAAATGCAGACACAATCTACTCTCAAGGAAGCAAACCTAACAATCAGTGCAGAGGACCGAATAACATGCTAAGTTGCCTCTCCCAACCTTGCAAGTTTATACAAAGTGTGGAGGGTGATTGGGTGATAAAAGTTTTCTAACCTGCCCTCTCCATTTGTTTGACCTGAAAGAAGCAGAAGCAGCAAATTCTGCAGGTGTTCTAAACTAAGAAAGTTTATTCAGTCAGGGTTCCTGTAATCCACTGTAGAATCCAGACAACATCTCACAAGGTTTCAAGTTTCAATACAAATAGAAATTCTTATCCTTGACGAATATTTCCATTTGTCCTAAGTGGTGATGTTACTATGTTTGTAACATAGTGATACATAATGATGCTTGCCTCCATCTTACGTTCATTGCATTTCCCCAGCTATAAGTACAACACATTCATATATTAATCAAATATCATATCAAATATGTATAAATTACTAAGTAGATAGACAATCCTGCTGGGCTAAAATACCAGCCTACTATGGTAACACTTTAAGATACCCATAGAATAAAGATGATCCTATTATCTATGTTTATCACCAACCAGTTTGAATTATCTTTAGCTTAGATTAGGAGTGAGCTGAATCAAGATTGACTATTCTCTCTTTTCCATTACATAAAAAATGTAATTGCATGGGTGAAACAAGTTGATACAAGATTATATCACATTCATTTCAGAGGACATTTACTTTGGACACTGTCTTGAGTTTTCCTGGTAAACTGGAATCTGATTTTAGCTATCAATGGATACTTAAGAGTTATAATGGGGTATAAAAACCCCTCCACAATGTATACAATACAGCCTAGAAAACCATATAGATCAAGAGGCCTTGACAATTGCGTATTTGATTTGATTGCTGGGCCAATTTACTTGATTGTACTTTCACTACTGAGAAAGTACAAAGCCTCAAGGGAAACTGTGGGAAAGGTTAATGAGGTCAACCAAAACTAAGTTGATCCATGCGGGTATACTGAGAGTACTGACTGGATTACAAAACTGTGGAAATTTAATAGGATAAAATTAGAATCCAAAACATAGTATCCAAGTTTATGTTTAAAGGTGGTAAGTGGAAAAAGTTTTTTTTTTTTTTTTATTAATGTGAATTTTTTGCAAGTTATATTGATCAAGCCATAAATCCTGGTTAGTTTTTATCCCCTTTATCAACATTCTTCAGCAGAGCACACCGAAGGAGTGTTCCCTAACGTTCCATCAAAAATGGCTTTCATTTTATATTTGTCTTAGAAGTGTCAATTCATTGCAGCCTCCAAATAAATAATTGAAATTATTCGTAAGGTTTATACTACAACTTATATTATTATTAAACCATATTTATCTAGCGCCAACATATTATGCAGTCCTGTACATTAAATAGGTCAGACAATTTGTGTATTTGTTTAATGCCCAAGAGGTTTTAGTATAAATCATTATATTCTTCAGTTATAAATGAAGGTTCAATGACTGTAGGGTACGTCTAGGGTACCTCAATTTTACTGGCAACATTGCCAACAGGGAATGTTACATTCATAGTATTATGGGGCATTACTAAACATGTGTTTTGGTCTAAAGAGAATTTTCCTGTACACTTGTTCTCTTAAGTTACATTTTTTATGGAGAAGCTATATATATATATATATATATATATATATATATATATATATATAAAGTGTTAAATATTTCTGCCAGAAAATGTTTAAATGTGACTAAAAGTGCATTTTTGTGATTAGAATATATGTAGATCCCTGGTATAATAATATATAAAATATTCTGAATTTTTATTGAATACACATCCTAAAATTGCAGTGTCACCTTAATAAAAGCATTACAAGACCCCAAACGCCCAATTAGTAATTACCTGTTAAAATGAAGCTATAAACTTACACAGTAGAATGCTATTTGTGTTTCATACCACCAGATAATCACAATTTACATGTGGTCCCAATCTACACACCAGGTGTAACTAATATAGGATTGGTATGTCATGCTCGGAAGGCAAGCTCAGAGGTTTGCTTAAAGTTTTCCTAGGGTCAATGTAAATTATACTAAAATGTCTGCTTGGACTCATTTCCATTTCTGATTTAGCCAGCTGTTGGCAATAAGAAGTTTATTTGATTTTGTTTAGCCTCGATAAATAAGTCAGTTGATGTCCTTTATGTAGAGTACTGCTCAAAGAACAGCCCTTAAAAAATGTTCTAAACATACAAAATTTGACACTGCGCTTTAACTTAACCAAAAACTGTCATTTTACCCAGCAGTTTAGTTTAGAGAATTATGTGATTTTGTAATCAAAGTTTATCTGTATATAAATGTGTGTGTGTGTTTACCATCTAAAATGTAGCCAACATTCAAAGGCACAAAATAGAGATGTACCAGAGATATTTTTTGAGTGAATATTATGCTTTTAGAGTGAAATCAGAAAATCATTCTTAAATGGGCTAAAACGTACCCAATACCCTCCAGTGCAAAGTAGCATAGCCTAAATAAAGCTATAAAAACACAAGAAAACATATAAAGTATATAAACATATTCTTTATATGTTTTTAGGTCTTCCCATAGCAGTTTGCCAGTCATTCCATGTGGTTGCTGCATTTCTTTTCTTTTTTTCTCTAATATTCCAGCAGTAACTTCCTGTCCTACAATGCTCGTGCACTGTACTGTAGTTTGTGTATGTAAGGCAGGGTTGGGTTTTCTGTATTTTACAAAGGAATCTGGGTAGGATGATAAGCACTAAGCTTTCAAGGATGTTTTGAGCTTACTGGATTTCTGACATGGATTCAACAGGTATTCTTTTTCATCTTCTATAGACCAGAAAGAAATAAATTAGTGATGCTCTTTGTTAGGCTTCACATGCTTTAAAATAGTTACTTGTTTATTATTAATTTGTGAAGAACCATGCAAATTCTGTCCTACTTCATAGAAGCTGTTGTTTCCCTGTGGTACCCTGATGATGGCCAACAAAGACCATTATTGCTTAGTCCTGACTTGACCTGGCAAGTCAATAATTTTAGTGGTTATAAAGTACATGCATAGTATTACTCTAAGCAAATGGAAATGTCATGTGATGTAAAGATAGGGGAGAGTCTCAATTACAATGAATAATGAAAGTGAAGATGATGAAAGAGGAGATATCATTTACCTGCATGCTGGTTTCCACTGCACAAAAGCAAATTTTAGCCAAACATTTTTGTTTTGGATAAATTTTAAAGCAGCTGCAATTTTTGTGTTTTATCTCCGCCTGTTTGGGAAATTTCCCTCAAAAACTGAAGTTTAAATTTGTTAATATTTTGCAAATATTTTTTTGTTGGATTAAATGGATTGTATGGAAGATTTGACCCACTGCCATTTTCTTTTTTATCACAGGGGCAGAAAGTACAGGAAAATCTTCACAGGACACAGACCAAAAACATAACCCTGTTGAGATTTTAACCCTTCCATATGCAATCCAAAAAAAATGTTACATTGTAATCAAAATGTGAACATCTGACTGCCCAACATTAATTTATATACTGTATAAAAAAAACCCATTTATAATATTACTAAACACTTAAATTATTAATTTCTTAAGGCAGATCTCATTCACATTTATATTTAAAAAACTTCAAAAAGATTCCCATCAAAAAAGAATCGCTAGCCTTAACTGTGGGATTCTTATAAAGAGTAGAGCAAACGGTGTGAATCTTGCTTAATTAAAATGTAAATGGGAATTACAATAATGGGAACAGGAGATGAACTAAAGGAAGCAAATGAAGCAGTAATGGTTATGTCTACAGACTTCAGCCTCCTGTGATCACTGGCTGCAGCAGAGAAGGGTCATATTGCAGTGAATGAGGTTCTAGGCACAGCCATGAGAGTTGGGGTAAAATAAACAATTCCAAGTGAGAGCAGGACACAAAGCAAACAAAAGCCTAGCACACTCCACACAAATTTATCTCAGCCCTGGGATCCCATTAACAGCATTCTAAAGCTGGTTATAGACATCACAGAGCACTTGGAGATGAAGACACAATGTGAACATTGTAAGATCTTTTAAAAGAGAATTATATAAACATCAATATACATTCATATAAAGGAAAGCAATGTATCTGACCACTGCTCAAATGCTGTGTGGACTGAACATGATGTAAACACACCCAATCATTGGAACAGGCGTGTTTTTAACACTAAACAGACTCTCAAAGCATTGGATTACCTTGGGGGAATAATAATCAGAAAAATCTATGTTCTACCCATGTTTACATGGATTTCCTCCGGACACACCAATTTCCTTCCACATCCCAAAAACATGCAGGTAGGTTAATTGGCTACCCCCAAAAAATTCCCTTTAACTGTGAGAGACATATGGGGCATGACTGAGGACTTTATACAGCGAACATATTTTTGTGCTATATAAATACAAAATAATAAGAACATTTTATCTATAATAATATTTCTTTTATTTAAGCGTGGAGGGAATTCTCTCCTAGACATTTCTCACTAGAACAAATGTACCCAATGGAACAAATTCACTCTATTCAATTCTGGTAGTAACTCAACACTTTTGATTCTACCAAGAAGCAAATCTAGGATTCCCTTGGCCCTATAGGTTATTTGTGTCTACACTAAAACAAAATGTGCCCTCTCTCACCCATTAGAGTTACTTTATTATAGTGCCCACATTTACTGGACCCTATTCTAGTGCTTCTAAAAAAAAAAAATAAAAAGCAAGGATAGGTACTAACTTTTACTAATCTTATCTAGAAAAAGAGAGCGACGGAGTGGCACCCTGCTGCGCGCTCTCCCCTTCCCTTTCATTAGGATCGGTTGTCGTCCATCGTCCGTGGATCCGGCAGGACGGTCGTTCGGACGATGGAAGACACCGACTGTACACACGGCAGATTTTCGCCCGATATTTGGCCGATGCCGATTATCGGGCGATAAAAATCTGCCGTGTGTACGTAGCTTAACCTCTCTTTAAAAATCTTTTGTTCTAGCTTGATATGAAAACAAAACTTCAATAATGTTTTCTAGATGACTCTCTATTTGCTTTGTAATGGTAATACCTTTTGGCTCTACTGCCGAACGAATGAAAGGGGGTGTTTTTTAGTCCATCAGTCCATCTGATACTGTCATGATGTAGAATATGCAACAAGAAGTTTCATAACTTGGAATAAACATTATTCTTCTAGATTATAATGCTAAAGGCTGTATGAGCTCCAGGCATCTAAAAACTACAAAGAGCTCAGTTCATTTCATTTTGCTTGACTGGTGTGTCATGTTAGCCATTCATTATGTAATTTATGTGATGAGACCAGGGACATAACTCCAGATGAGCTGACATATTGAATATCCTGAAAGGTAAAATGCAAGGTATTTTTGCTCAATGTTGTAATGCTTACGAGTTTATGATTTATTGTTATATAAAAAAATATTTATTTTACAATAAAACAATTAAACACTTTACCTGCCTGTGCATGTGAAAAAGCATCAGCCACCAAGGATTTGCATACTTGCATAAAAGGTTTTACACCTAGAATAAGCTAATCTAATAGATAGGGGTCTCTCATACACCAATGCAAATAATGTGAAATGAACAAGTGGTGTATTCTGTAGACCCGAAAAGCCATCTGCCAAAGATTTTTGTGTGTGGCATCACACATGCATTTGCAAAAATAAAAAATGTACAAAGGGTAAAGCTGGTACACCTGCCAAGAAGCTTCCAGTGCATGGTCACTTACCATGGCAATTCTAACCAGCAACATGCTTACAAAAAAAAACTTACAATTTAAGATATACACAATGGATACAGAGTATGGAAACTGGGTATCAGGTCAGGCTAGGGTACTGTAGGCTAATGCATCTACCCTCGCTAAACGGCAGCCGAAGATATTTCAGCTGCATTTTTTTTAGTACAATTTTAGAATGGGCCTGATTCATTAAAGCTCTCCAAGACTAGAGAAGGTAGACTATCATGGGAGAACCTGTGTGATCCTGCAAATGGGGAACACATTTCTTAAAAATCATTTGATAGTAGTTGACAAATGTTTATAATCTTAAACCAGATTGATTCCAGGTTTGCTGGCTCACCCAGGTTCACCCAATCTTCTTCAGTTTTGGAGAGCTTTAATAAATCAGGCCCAATGGGTCCAAGAACTGTGTTTCATACTGGTATATTACTAGTTCTAAATACCATAACCCAACTATACTTAAAATCTTTAAGATTACTTGTCATGCCAGATTTATGAGGTCTGCCTTGACTAAGAGGGTTGTTGGTTGACTGCATCTGGCTTTAATAATTCTGAGTAACAAAACTTGAACGAGCATGCTGTAAATGATTGGCAGGAAAGTGTTGGAATTCCACATCTCTGCAGTTCAGAAGCCATAAAATCTGCATGACAGCCAGGGCACCAGTATTCTCAAAAGGAAAGGACAAAACAGTAGCCTACATATTTTATCAATGACAAGAGTCTTACAACAAATGTACAAAGCGTTTGTTCACAAGTATGGCAACAGTTCAACTAGCACTTACATGACGCCCCATATATTCTGCTAGGTGCCCAGGAGCGGTTACAGACGATTAGCATAGGTGTTTGCTGGGCTATAGCAAACACCTGAAAAACTCTGTCTGGGTGGTTATCTAGTTGTCTTGCACAGGAACTGGAGGAGTAAATGAAGTAGAAACACTTAATTTGTTTTGACTTCTCTGAAATTGCCTTTAAAATGTTGATAACCACTTAGCAGGAATTTAGAAAGCATTCCCACTAAATTCATTGGAAGCCATAAAACATCAACACCACCCAAAAATTGCAATGTAGTCGCACCATCTGCTAAAAGTCTGCCAAAAAAAGACTACTTAGCTGCCTTCACTTTAATGATAATGGGAGAACTTGGTGATGCCTTCACATGCAGTGAAAAACTAGGAAACTACTTCTTTAATTGTCTGACCGAATAAGCCCTACGCAATTCTCTACAATCAATGCATTCTTTGCTCCTTTATGAAATGGTCGGGTACCCACCTCACCCCCATTAAGAAAAAAATTTAGGATCAAGTGATATGCAAGTTTTAAACAAATATGACAAGAAAAACTGACTTCTGCTACTACTGCTTGCTGCATTTAGGCTAAATTCATACTAGCAATGAGGCGAGTTTACAGCTTCATCGCACCAGGAACTTCTGCCTCTTATTTGTTCTCTACAATATTTGTGGTCTAATAAAATCAGTGTGACTTCATATCAACTGTCCATTGGTATTGTATGGATTAGTTATGTTTGTGTAATATATACTGAGAAGAGTTTTTTTTATCTGAATACCACCTCTGATGACAAAACATTGAACAATATTACAAAATATAGGAGCTGGCTCATTGCACTACTTCTCTGTACATCTAGGATAGCAATTCTTATATTAAATTGACACTAAGGGGTCTATTTGCAAAGAAGTGACTCTGACATTCATTGAAATGTTCCCTGGTAGAGAATATTCCACTTGCAATCTTTCCTGGTACCAGGAAAATCCCTATAGAATTCTCTGCTCCCAAAAACAAACATATAGAGATCGTAGACTGAGGTTTATAGTATTGATGGGCATTAGTACTGTGAAGGAGTATACCGATGGATCAGGCAAATGAGTGTTATGAACATGTGGGACTCTTTTTATATTTCTAGCCACACTGAGCCTCAGTTAACCCATGAGTGTACAATTTACTGGTTTTCATTATTACATCTACCATTGCCAGCACGGTGATTTGTAGCTTTGTCGTACATGGATGTGGATATAAAACTGAAAAAATCTCTTTAAATCCTCCATTATCCTAAGCATCAACAGTTGATTCATTTTCTAAAAGATATCAATATGTTACAATTTGACCTACAAAACCTCAGTGTATAAGAGAAAATATCTGGTTCATGGTACTAGGCATTCTGAAACATGTTTAGTAAGTCCAAAGG
>NC_092860.1:52060117-52079247 GCF_032062135.1 Pyxicephalus adspersus
ACTAAAGTACCTGTTATTACAAGAGGTGAAAGGCTGAAAAAACAGCAATTTCTGAGCTATTTATTTATCTGAGCAGTGCCACACAAGTCTTTTGTATAAATAACAAACAAGTGTCTTCTAATTTCAACTCCTGTGGTTACCACAAGACACCTCAGAGTTGTCCATAGTAATGGAGATTTGTTCCAGGAATCTGTTTCCTCAGCTTTAAGGTCTCATTTGCTTGTCATGTAATGCGCTAATGTGCGTAGCATTAAAACAGCCCATTGAAAATGAATAGGCCACCAATAAACTCCAAAGTGGCAAATAAAAGATTAATTTTTTAAAATAATTTAATGCACTACTGTACTGCAACACATGTCATGTGCATGTGGCAGCCATCCTATGGTCCCCCTCTTCATAGTCACCTGTCCATACTTTTGGTGACTTCATGCTGTGCAGTCCATGGGAAGAAACACAGCTGCCTCTCCATACTGTCCCTTCAATCTTACTTCTGCACATGCACAAAAAAAGTCCCAATCATTCCTATGGAGAGGCTGTCTATTACTCCGGCATTATTGTGTCCCAACAATAGACCACCTTGTCATAGGAATAAACAGGATTTATTGTTGTGAGCAAGCACATATTCAGCAAAGTATTAATAGGAAGAGTTTGCAATGACTGTACAGCTCCCCAAGGGTTGTATTACCTGGTGACAGAAGTGTAAGACCATTGCAGGGACAAAGGTAAAGGATAATTATACAAGAGCCCCTTAAAGCAGTGTTCCCCAACCAGGGTTCCTCCAGAGGTTGTTGGGGTACCTTGAGCAATGAGCAGTTTGTGACCCTCAGGTCATTTTACCGGACACCAAGATCTGTAAGGGTGACATTCTTCCCACTGGCCAGCAATGTAAGAGAAATTCTTCCTACTGACCACCACACTAATATACCGTGAGCTAAGGGATATAATAAATATCATAGAGAAAGACCTGACATTTATTTCAAGGGGTCCCACGTTAAAAAGATCAAGAAACACTGTTTCAGAGCATAGTAACGACAATTTATAACTTAATTTTGAAAAAAGTGCCAGAATATCCAAAGCTTCAGCTTAGGTAGCTAATACAAAGTTAAACCACGTTGCAGAATTTTTAGATCTCTCTGGAACTCTATAGGTGAGCTTTCCCTTGATCTCCTTGGTCTGAATACCACCTGCTGTGACTATTATGAGGATTTCCAATCTCTCTGTTGGGTTTTATTTATTTTATATTATGGAGAATACAACAGGAGGAGCTGCAACATGAGCAGAAACACTTCCAGGTGAGATCAATGGTAGAAAAAATGGCGGTTGAAGTATCTAAGACATAAAGCGCCTCATGCTAATACAGGTTCCGTGTATAACCAAAATGCTGCATTTGTGTCAACCAGCCCTTTAGGTGTAGGTGAACTCTGACTAGTTCAATTATGGGGTTCTGTGTTCTTGTTAGGGCAGAAATATTCATCTTTCTAGTTCGTGAATTTTATTTAACTGATCATAAACATCTCCATCTCCCCTCACCTCACATTCTCATTACCAATTTTGTCACCGTTGTTTTAAAATTGTTAATCAGAAAAGGTCAGGATGAAAAAAAAGTAATGAAGAAGTGAAAACTGACTTAACAAAAATCACACTTCTGTTCTGTTTATCCTTTGCTTTACATCAAACAAACTGTTTGTAGTTTTCTTTTGATCTGTTTTATCATCCTCTCTTATTGAAAGAGCAGTTATCTTTCTCTAAAGAAATGAAAGGAAACAAACTATGAATTAATTAGACCCTGCTTTATGAAACAGTGCTTGTTGAGTACATCATCCACTGGTAGTCACAGTTAACAGGCTGGCTTTTGATTAAATGAGTTGGTTCATTAACAAAAGCAATTAATGTAACTGATTACATCAGCAAAGCTGAGATCAAATAGTTGTGTGCTATTTTCAATTCATGAAACTCCCGCTATAGATGTTCACATTGTCAGGGACTTTTTTGGGCAACCTGTAAAGCAGACAATCCTGAACTATAATCTGACATATAGCTATGCCACACAACTGATTGTTCATAAATGTAAAACAATGTATTAGGAGACATTGGCATTCCATGTTCTTGGGATGAATAGACCCAGATTTTTTTTCTTCTTCAATGCTGATCAGGTATAAGTTAATGGTAACATACAACCCCTGTACCTCCTCACAACTCCTTACTGCTTCTAGTCATCCAGGTGATGGATGAGGTCAGTGGGAGCCATGCATAGACAACCTATGTTAGGAGGAAACAAGAGCAACCAGGCAAAATTTTTTCAAACCTTAATTATCACTTTGTATAAAAGTTGTTTTGGGGCTTGGGATGACCTATAATTTTAAAATAATTGTCCGCTTATGAAGAAAATAGCTAGTTCCACTCCATTAGAGCTCCTTCTGGCCTTCTATGAATTCACTGGGCCTGATTTATTAAAGCTTTCAAAAACTGGAGAGGATATACTTTCATCAGTAAACCTGGGTGATACAAAAAACCTGGAATGGATCTGGTCCAGGAATAAAAACATTTGCTAAAGAATAGCAAATTACTTCAGGAAATCCATTCCAGGTTTGTGGGATCACCCAGTAGAAAGTGTTTTCTCTCTAGCCTTGGAGAGTTTGTTGAATCAGGGCCATATACAGCCAACTGTTACAACGCTTAAAGAAACCATCAAGCAGCTTCCTTTAAAGCCTTCAGAGCACCCTTCAGTTCTAGTGTGTGGATATTAAACACATTGTGACCATACTCTCACTTTAAAGCAGCTGTTAGATGGTTTCAACAGGGTTTCAGCATCTTTTATGTATCACTGAAGCTTTCTAAAAGACGCTAGATGCTTCTTTAATAGCCAACTCTGATATACATCTTCAAAGCGAGGCTGAAGGATGCCCTGAAGGCCTGAAGAAAGTTGCTTGAAGTATGCAATTTCTGCACACAGTTCTATTAAAAGCTGAAGCACCCTTTTGATCCTTTAGTATCAGGGAAGACTCCAATGTTTTGTAGAAACTAAATTGTCTGACAGTTCTGTGTGCCTACAACTGGAATAAAGGGAATGTCCAGGGTAGGAAGCCATCCCTAATTTACTCCTTTATGTTCAGATTAGCAGAAGGTACACCATACAGCAGGGGATAAATAGGGTATCTGAATAGCAAACAAATGTGTGATTGGACACCCTTAAGTAGTAAACATTTAAAAATAGTAATGCCACAAAATATATACACTACGTGGCCCTTCTAGTAAAAATTACTCAGTATATGGTTATCCTTAGTTACACACACCAATTTCAATTAGGATTTCTCATATTATGAAACGTTTAAGTAATTATTAATTATGACCTTTAGAAAAAAGGATATTAACAACATGATTTTGCTTATTCCTTTAATAATTTTGGGTTCCTCAGAGCCCCTGATTATAGATAATATTCATCATCCTATACTGCAAGATTCCTTAGTTTTGACTACATTTGCTAAAGGATTTTCAGCAACTTCATTTTTCACTGACCAGTTTTATCCTTGGTAACTATAAAATGCTGCTTTATCCCACAACCATTACAAAATTCTATTATCTTGAAATGACAGTTGCCTACAAGATACAGAGCTTTAATATCTCAATGGAAAGATAAGCCAGGGTTAAAATGATTCTCAAATAATAAATGTGGAGTACATTTGATTTTACCAATCTATTATAATAATGGTTTTTTAAGGTGGGCACTGTTATTTAGAATCACCTATGAAATCATTCTATTAAGCATCTTCTGTTCCCTGACTTGCTTTATCATATTCTTCCAAATAATTAAATTGTCTAAAATTTCAAATATTCCAAAGCATAATCCTTATAATCTGACGATGTATGGAGTGAAAGGAGAGGAAATACTTTTAAAATATCAAAATAGACCTTTGTTTATCCCAACTTTGTTAAATTCATTTACTGTTGAATGACGCACTATCTCTGCTGAAAGTGTATTTCAAACACCATCTACTCTTTTATTTAAATATTTTAATTGAAATGTTCTCTTGCTAGTTCATATTCAAAATAATGCCCGCCTAAACCTTAGTTACCTTTTTCTGTCTGAATGATTACAGATCCGCTGTCCACATTTCTGTGTGAGTCACCTCCTGTCACTTTATTTAAGTAGTGTCCAGGAGGCAGAGGCTTAGACAGGGCTATTGTATTAGCTCAGATATAGAAGGATCTTCTTTCCTGTAATGCACTGGCAAAATGAATCACACAAACCCACCCAGTCACACATGAGCCCCAGGTAGATTGACCTTTCTGGCCCCTTGGCAAATTTAATCTCCTGTACATACATACCTAGTGCACTAGGGACAGGACAGTCTTAGGACGTCTATGCCCCAAGCTATAATTCCTTCCATCTCTATTTCTTGCTGACCCTGTTGATCATGGTTTGTTATTCATTATTTAGAATCCATTGCCTTAAATGTATGATACACAGCCATTCATGCCTTTATTGCTTGCTTCCCAGATGAGCAGAAAAAAGTGACAACCCCTGAAGACTTTGTCAACACTGGTGTTTTCAATTTTGTATATTCACACAGGCAAGAAACACGGAAAGTGATACAGACTCACTCAATTTTTCATGCTTAAGAGCATGCTTGCCTTTACGCTTGGTTTACTCTTATATCACAATGACTTCTAACAGGAAGTTTAAATGTTTTTTTTTTAAGTTTCACAGGCATAGACGCCTCTAAGGTCACAACCCCAGAAATGGCTTAAGGTCTACTTACTAAGACAGAAGAATATTTTTAAGGATCCAGTCACACTGATGCATTGTGGTAAAGCATGGTAAAATGCTAAACTAAGGTTGGTGTTTTTCAAATTAAACCAAACTGCATGAAGAATACTCAGCTGTTGGTGCCAGGCCAATACCAGGATCCATCTTCTGCTAATTTGCAACAAAAAATAAACATAAGCTGTGTTGTCAGTATCTAATGTTTCTTTAATATTTTAAATAAAACATGTACTATGAAAGATTCTGCTGCTTCCCTCAATGGCACCCTAATGAATCCACATAGTAGATGCCAACCTAACTTCAGTACAGTGAACTGCAACATACCGGTACATGGTATAGCATTGCCAAAAATGTGCTCCGCCAGCCCTTACAAAATGAATAGGATACCCCAACGCAGTGCTCCATAATGCACAAAAACATTAATGCAAAGCACAGTATAAAGGGCCTAATAGTTACAAGTGATGGACCGGAGTCACACAGAGCAAAAAAACTAACATAGGTTCTAATTCTTCTCTTCTTCATAAAAAACAAAAACAGTTCCAGCTGACGTCAGTTTTTTTAAACAGTGTATGTGACAATATGGTGAGTCTATGTGAAGGGTCACTAGAGGGTGATGATAAGCACTTCCTATCATAAGTAGAGATTGGTTCTGTAACCTGACTTTTTCCAACATCCTAGAAAATCTTTAGTAGAATAGATAGATGTTGAATGCACTGTTTTATGTAAAGAAAACACAAATTAGGTTCTCAGCACTCAATCATACAATCACTTGTATGAGCTTGGTGAGCAGGTTTCACCTCCAAAACAAAAAACAAAAAAAAAAACAACTGTCCTTGCTTACATAAGAAACACACTAGCCACTATAAATTCTAAAAACTACATCAATGTTTAAGTGAAGGTTATGCATGATGCATTATTATCTTATTCAATAAAATGGCAATGACTGATGATGGCACATGATCAGCTCATGCATGTATTTAGATACAGCTCTTAAAATGCCAATGCCAGATTTCCAGCCTTGGCCTGGCATTTTAAAGAAAGCAAGGCTTATTAATTGTAAATAATAAATACATAATACATGCTTGTGTAAGCAGCCTGAGAGTAACTTCTTGACGTTTTTTTCCATCTTTTTTTAGCATTAAAGGTATACACACCTAGTCTTGTGAACCATTGTGATTAGCAGCTTAGAGAATACAGAAGAGGCAAACTTTTTAAAGACTTGCAGGAAAGTTTTTCTGAGAATGTGGCTTGAGCCATCAACTGGGCTAAAGTAGCATTGCTCGAGTTAGAAACTTAATTCATTATAGTGATAAATGTTGTGGTACCTGTATATTGTACTAACTGTAACAGCAGTATAGCAGTATATGAATTCCTTATGGTATTTCACAGGCCTTTACTTATATTTATGCTCTACATTTGCATGTTAAGATGTCCAAGAAAAATGACAATTTCAGAGTTTGGGACAAATTGTATAACATTGCCGACTACAAGACAACAGGCACAACAGTTAGCTTTAATGCTTATGGTTTAGCTAAAATTGATATTGTTTGTGCATTTCCTATAAAAAGTTTTCAAACTACATGTGCATCTAGCAGTATTTATCAACTAGTAGTTAAGGGTTAAGCGACACCAATTATCTTTGTGGCTATATGTAAGGGTGATATTCTTCCCACTGGCCAGCAATGTCATTCTTCCTGACCACAACAGTAATGCACTGTAAGCTGTGAATATAGAAATGTTGGGGGTTATAAGGGGTTATATACACACCCTTATAAACAAAAGGGCAAGAAAGGCTAATCTAGAGGCTTGTACAGACACTATATTTTTGAAAATGAATGATTTTCTTGGGTGGCAAAAATTTAGCCTCTGTACAAGCCTTTAGATGCATGTAGTCCTGTACTGAAAATCCTGTGCTAGTCCAGGTCTCTGAGGATATTGTCGTCATGCTAGATCACAATAGATCGCTATCAAAAGCTAATGTGTACTTTTGGGTAGGACCTGTGGGGTGCCTCCTGGTTGCCCCCTTTTCATAGCACAGAACAGGCTGCTCAGCGGTATCTGACTGTATGTATAGTGCTTGTTCCATCATACTGTAGGAGGTAGTGATCCAATCGTTTCGACTGACAATAATTAATCATCTGTACAAGGTTCAAAGGCTAACCGTATTTTTATACAAATTACAGTTATCCAAGTTCCCTTCCTATCCTAACTTATAGTAACCCATCCTCCCCCTCCACGGATCTTTGCTTACTAAGATCCTGGGTGTAAAGGCTCCTTCTTTTTTCACATTAAATGAGGCATGAGTCTCCAAAGACTTATATGAATTTTACTTATCCACCTACCCACTCTATATTAGTTTATGGGGCAATATAAACAACAAGAAGGAGCCATGGCTCTGGGGTTCTCAGTAAGTATGAATGTGTGAAGGGGGAGGGTGGGTAACTTTAGGTCAGGTGAAGGAGGGAAAAACAGGATAACTCTAATTTGTTTGAAATTAAAGACATCCCTTAAGACTGCCTTGTCCATCGGGTGACAAATCTCTTGCGTGATTTAACATCAGAAAGAACAGGATTGTCACCCTGTTAAATGAAGTGGAAGAATAACAGGTCTGCTGGTAAAATCAACAAGCAAAAAAAACCATGTTCCAGGGGGAACTCAGAAAAACAAAGACTACTGTGTTAATGCTACTGACAGACTGTATCGTACATGTCATTTATTAAACATTTTTGAACATTAACCGTTGTAAGAATACAGCCTCTACTTTTTAATTAATAAAATATATGTCGAGTATGTTGAAGTATGGATGACCTCTTCCAAAGTTTAGTAGGTTTGGTCGACATGAAAAAAAACAAACCAATGGCCCTACCAAGGCACCTGTTGCTACTTTTGCCTAATCAGGGCAACATTTCTACCTTAAAACAGTAATGTATATATTGACTTTAATAGGAAATACCAACATGTTGACTTGCAGTACCTAATCTTGCACATGCACTTGCATACAAAAGCAGGACAAGCAAGTATTCTTAAAGGAAGGAAATAAAATGAGGTGTCCATGTAAGTAAATGATTTAATTAACTTATTTCCTTTTTTGAATAGCTCTTTCATTTAACCATACAAAGGTAATGATTGCCTTATAATGAACATGCTAAAGATGTGTTAAAAGAGTCATCTATTTAGCTCAAAGTAAACTGATCACCTATTAGCACATACATTTGCAGCCACTGGTTCCTACTTTGGATATTTGCACAGTAATTGAGCAGATCACAGGGTGTTCTATTGACCTAAGAAGTTCAAGCTGTGCAATGTTTGGGAAATTAATTAAAAGCTCTGGCTGCACTGTATTTCACTGTATTTAGCTTTAAACCTAATAGGAAACTAGTGTATGTATGTATATATATATATATATATATATATATATATCTTGTTTTAAATTCACTATGTTCCAAAATAAATCCAGAACACAACTTTCAAAGTTTTTAATTCATCATAATTCATCATTAGACAAACAAAATGCAAAAAGAGATCCACATAACAACAACATAGGCCACAATCCTTAAAATCAGTGTCATTCAGGATCCAAACTGCAGTCAGCAATGAGATGGGTTTGGCCACATGATCCCTGCAGATGGTAATTGCCATTCACTGGTTGTGCCTGAACAGTAAATCACCTTCCTAGTACTGTGTTGGTGTTCTAAGAGGCCATTATAAAATAACAGAGCAATGGAGGATTTGTATGCTCGTATTCAAGACATACGCCTGATGGAGTACCTTACTGCCCTCCTCCGAAACAGGGTTGCGAAATTTGAACAGATAGGGGAACCTTGGGATGCCTACTATACCAGTCTACAGGTTTAATATGTCGCTGGTTCCAGACGCCACTGTGCTTCCTATCCACCTTTGTTTGTATCCCCCTCAGCGCCGCCCCCCCCCCCCCCCCGCCAATTCCCCGGCTTAGCATCGTTTTTTCTTTCTGACTCATTTCTTGTTTTGTGTTGTTGATTTATCTGTTGTTTCCGTATTTTTATAGTCTATGGGGTTTGATAGGCCGGTACAGTACAGCCACTGTTTTTTTACTGTTACTTACACCAGAGTTTTATGTACCATTATCGGATGTACCTATCACCCTGTATGCTGTGTTTACAAGATGTTTTGCTGTATAAGCCTGGTTGTCTTTGTATGTGAAAATGTTCAATAAAAATTCAGTTTAAAAAAAAAAATAACAGAGCACCATTTTCTGGTGAGAAGATAAGTCTTGAATGGATGTAACTGCCATTTATTTGTGAAACAATACACTATTGTATTCATAGCAATGACTTCCACTTTGTATTGATTTATAATTTTTTGTAGTTATGTTTCGGTTACAGAAGGGCTACCTTTAACACCTTTTGTATAACTGTTTCATTTCTGTGGTAGAATTGTTTGACTTTACTGATAGGGGGTTTTACTTGCCCCGAGAGCCCATTTAAACCAGCATGGTCCACTGAAATACATCATTCGGTTAATACATTAATACATTAATACATGAAAGGCATTCGGTTAATACATTAATATATGTTGCATTAGTGTGACCTATTTATTTTACCAATAGGCCACCTTACACACAACACTAAGTAACCACAAGAAATCCTGCATGCGGCATTTTAAATAAAGAATGGCAAAATATTCTTCATGGGTTTTTTCATGGACATGAAAATATATTAGTAATAATGAAATTGTTAAAACATAATACAGTATTTCCATTTTAATTATTTAGGGTATTCTATAATGTCTATCAAACACCAGATCACCTTAAATTGGCCAATCCATCATAAAGGAAATTGGTTAGCCGGGGTACACATAGTAAATAGTCTGTATACCACATGTACCCAAAGTACTGACAAAGACAAAAACAGCATACCCATACAAAAGAACATCTATGTCATCATGTCTAATAACCTCTTTTTAGCTTTTGCAGGTCAAGGTTGTGAATACAAAACCCATACATAACCAGTGGAATCACTTTTTTTTAAATTTGGGATATGTTTTAATAAAATTACAATCAGTCATTATTTTACATTTGTAATAATGAGAAATGCCCACTACCCCATTTATGGCTATTTAAAAAAGAATGATTTTTCATAGGATAGGATATCCTACAGTATAATATATTTAGTCTATAATATATTGTAAAAATGACACTTTTATGTTGATCTCCTATTGAAAGACAGGAGAAAGAATTCAAATGCACTTTTTCCACTGAAATAGTTTTACATTCATAATTAAGGAGCGTTAAAGAATTGCAGCCCCGTATTCACAGGTCTTATGATTTGGGTAACTGTCATGTGTACTTTGCCTATTGCAGTGGTTTATTTTTTTACAACTTATTGAGCTTTATTTACAAAGTGTGAATCAAGGCAAAGTGAACTGGGATTTGATTTACTGTGTGTGGGTGGAAGTAAAACTCTATTATAGATTTTAAAAATCCAATAAAGCAAAAGTAAAGAGAAGGGTCAAATTCTGCTTAACATTTTACCTTTAGGTTCTGCTCAGGCTGGCAATGATTGGTGAGGTTACCGTCCTCATGCCAGTGAACCAATGCCTTGGGGGAGAAGCTGCATGTGGGTTCTAACCACTGCAGCCCCATAGGGAATATGGCAATATAGGGATAATACTGCTAGTTGCAACCCACTGTCAAATCTACAGCTTTGCAATGTGAGTGACCGAGCATCTGGCAAGGTACCAGCTGTTGGTAGCCACATGGTTTCTCTCGATCCCGAGGTAGGTCTGAGCTCCAAAGACAAAACCTTCCCATAGTCTACAAATGTTGAAATAAATTGTAAAATAAATATGAAATAAATAATAAAAATATTTTGCACAAATTGTTGCAATTTGCAATCGAGACATTGCATGTATGCTAAGCACCTGAAAATTACATACAGTGAAATTAGCTATTTTTTGATCAGGTAACAAGCATTACATCAAAATCCCTGTAACCAGGTCTAACAGAAGGCATTTCATTGTTTATTTTCTTATTTGTGTGGTCTTGGTGCAGATCAATGAACATAAATGAACAAAAATTAAAATGGTATATTTTTTAAAAGTATGCTACCACTAGATACAATGCAGTGCTTGGTGCCTGGGATGTAACTTAGTATAGTGGTCCCCAACCTTTTTGGACGTCACGGACCACTAAATTTACAGACTCCGGACCGCGCATTTATGGGAAGCCGGGTGTCACTCAAAGGGGAAGAAACTTTCCCCAGAGTGATGTCATGATACCAGAACCCTCCCACTCTCCCATCCCAGGTCTGTGCCTGAGATAGGAGAGTGGGTGGGTTGTATCCAGGGACCTAACCTGCCCAGCACCCTGAGCCTGCAATGCATACGTGAGACATGGTTAGTGGCTCTGGCAGGTGCACCCCCCCCCAAGCAGGGTCCTTTTACTGACCCCGCTGGGGGGTTCATCGGCCAGAGCCACGGACCACCAAAAATGTTCCCACAGGTTGAGGACCGCTTATTTAGTAGCCACAACAAATTCACTTGGGGAGGGGGTGGGTTCTTATCTGTGAACCTACACATAGCTTTTTACTCAGGGATCTGAAGGGCATTTGGGTTACCAGGCCAGGTGTAGAAATATTTATGTTAAAAATGTGAATTGGACAAATGACATGTAGTCAGCTGGCTTTGTAATCAATGTCTAGTTTTTCAATTATTACTGTTTACATAAAATATTTTTGACCTTTCCATCACATATTTGCTACCTTTCTGTTCAATATTTTTTGGTATTGTTGAAGTGCAATTTATTAGAAGGTTTGTGTTACCACCAATAGAAGTGGTCGGTCAGTAAAAAATGGCATCTAAGTAGTTCCAGTCCTAAGAATTTCACACTGCAAAGCCCTTCCAATGTTGTGACCCTCAGGACTGTTTCATTGATGTGAGTGTTAATGTAAAAATTCTTGTGATCTTGTGATCACACTTTTCCTTTTTAATGTAAAGTACCATTTGTTTTAAGGAAATTATAAACCAAAGCCGCAAAGAATCATAAATGTGCAATAATGTGTGTTTCTAGTTCCCAGATCTGCTGTCAATCATAAGAAATAATCATAGAATTATTTTTACATTACCTGAAGCATGCTAGTGCTGCTCAATTTTTTTTGAGGGTGTAAGTTTACAAAAGAGCTTGGTGGCACACAATGATAAGTGTATGTAATGCTCATTACAATAACTTTTAAAAAAAAAAAAAAAAAGCTTTGACTAAAGAAAATACCGGTAATTATTAATTAAATTACAAGCCAGAAGAACAAGAGGTGAGGGAAAATCTTTCTATGAAGAAACCTATTCTAAAGGTAGCTGTCTAAATGGGAATTGCTCTTTAGAGACAATTCCTATTTCTGATGACAGAGTTTCTGGCACAAGAAAATGCAAGAAATGTAAGAAAAAGACAGCAAGCGGAAAAAAATAAATAAATAAACAAATTCGTTTTGATAGGTTTTAGCCATTTCTTGCAAAATTAACAAAAACTATTTTGGCTAGAAGGGCACTATGCTTGTTTCTTCCCTCGTTGCACAGATGGAATATTACTTGCTGTGTGTTTGGTCTATCGTAGGATTTTTAATAACATAATCATTTTGTGAAGCTAATGTTATCATTTTGGGACTCAGAGGAATTGAGCTGCATCACTGCTGTGTTGATAAATTCAAAGAGCCAACAGCTGGGATCTGATATTGGCTGGAGGAGTCCCCCTTTACCCTTCAGGCTTTCCCAATGCCAGCTTTGCAATCCCAGTTCCTAATAATGTGGACAGTGACATGTGTACTACTTAAAAATAAAAACTAGAATTTATGATCCAAAGTGTTTCAAAGCAATGGATGCAACACAAGTGTTACATTTTAATAATACATTCACGCAATTTGCTGTCATTGAAAAGTCCTAATGATATATTGCAGATTTTTTTTGTAAAGTTTTCTTTAACGAAGTAGACGTTGGGTTTTTGATTTTGTGGGCCCTTCAAGCTAATTAAAAAAAAAAAAGATCTGATATTAAGGAAAAGGTATAAAATTTTAATTAAGCTGCTCGCATTCTTGCAATTTCACAACATTGCTTGGAGCTTTATTTTTTATTGCTTTACTTTCGATTTTCATGTGATTAAGTTTTAAGGTGACTTTTTTCCTTAAGTACTATGATATATCCAGCTAGCAATTGACAGAGCTCACTATTGCCATCATGTGGTGCTTTGATAGAAGTAGTGTCTGTCCTGGCTTAAACATTTTTTAGTTCTATTAAAATAGAATTTGTTTTAAAAGTCTAAACAGAGATCTAACAATTTCTGTGTATGCCCACTGTAGTTAGTGTCATTTTGTAACATGATTTAGTAGTCTTTAACCAGTGTTCCACATTACCAACAGATTAGATGCTACTATTGGCTGCACCAAGAGGTCAGTTCAGAGCATTTATGTCAATATTCACTAAGGTATTGGTCAGTATTGACTAAATACTGTTACCTAAAGCACCCACAGTCTTACAGGACTTGTTTCCAAACATTTATTGAAAAGGGGTCAATAAATGTATAACCTATAATGATAATAAGGGCATTTTGCATGAAAGGAATTTGAGCATTTTAGACTTCACTACCTGCATGCTTGCTTTAGGGCAACCAGGGACACGTATCATTCAACCCACCAAATCTTTAGAACAAAGGCACTCACATGTATGGTTTTCTTAATGAATAGCACTTGCAAATATTTTTTAAAAAAG
The DNA here is from genome assembly GCF_032062135.1 of Pyxicephalus adspersus. NCBI lineage: Eukaryota > Metazoa > Chordata > Amphibia > Anura > Pyxicephalidae > Pyxicephalus > Pyxicephalus adspersus. Next base: position 52,073,616 of record NC_092860.1, read on the forward strand.
TATAAAATAGATTGCAAATGTTTTTTTTTTTTTTTTTGACCACATTTTTGACCACATTGACCACCCCTTAAGTAAGTCATTATGTTGGTCTGGACTCAGGGGCCCTTCAGCATTCTGAGCATTTTGGGTATACCTCCTGCCAACAGAGAAGCAAACTGGAAGAGGATAATACAACCTAGGAAACCCAGAAATAGATATGTATATTGTTTAAAAAAAATCTAAAAAATCTAAGTGGGAGGTGCTTCGAAGGGGGAGCAAAGAGTTAAAAAAAAAGACAGCATGGCACTGTGCTTGAAAATTATTCCTTTATGACAAAACATTCATAGGGGTGTATTTATAAATTATTTTCCTGTAAATTTGATGTAAATTTGTTTATTTGCTTGAATACATAGCATTTACTATTATGTCTTTTGTCCACAATTGACGACTAGCCACTAGGTGGCAGAATGAGTCATTGTTTTTATAGGCAGTGAAACGAGAAAAGTTAAAGCGTACCTAAACTCAGAATTGTCACTGTACATAAAAGTGTAGACAACCCTTTTATTTAAATTAAAAATTTTGTTTGTGTTTTTTTACGTGCAACTTCCTTTTTAAAAAAGGTGCGGCATCACCCCCTTAATTTTTGATCACCTAGGCGATCAAGAATGAATGGGAGCGCAGAGCCTCCCCAAGCATCTTGGGAAGCCCTTTTATCAATCAGAAAAAAAATTGCTGATGCCTGCACAGCGGTGTCGTAGGAAGAAGAACCCAGGAGGAAGAGAGGAGAAGATGGTGGCGCCTGGCCAAAGACGGATACCGGGATGACGCAGGACCCAATGAAAGAAACCACTGGACAGACAGATTGATCTGTGGGAATAAAGGTAAGTGTGGTTTTATTGTTTTGGGTTAGTTTTTGGGTTTACTACCGCTTTAAAGGATTCTAACAGTTTCAGCAAATTTTTATAAATATACCACACAGAAATTCAACAAGCCAAAATTGCTATTTTTTTCACATACCTTGATACCATTTCACATACCTTGAAATACACTTCCTCCTAACACCCTAGAACAGGGGTCAGCAAACTTTTTTAGCTACTAGGCCACTTTAGGAGGTCAAGAAGGGACACTAGGCCAGACTCTCTCTCGAGTCCCACGCTGATGGTTCTGCCCCCCACCAGGAACGCCCCTGAAGGGAAATCCCTCTCCTCCAGAGCCACGGGGCTAGGCCCCGCGGCCCAAAGGCTGGAGTTTCTGCCCCCCTACCCCAGAATTATCATATCCCTCTAGCTATTTGACACACTTTTGGCTCTACAAATATCATCATTGTAGATTGTAGTATGTCACAGATTCTGGGCCAGCCACTTATGGCTTCATTGTTGTATTAACTTGATATTTATGATATGTATATGGTGCTGGCAATGTGACACGCTATACAATACCCATTCCTCATCTCCCACTGAAAATTACATTCTTCTGGCAAGTTCCCTGTGTTATGAGGGTTTAACATTTTTCTTGCATTTTCAGCTGGATCACCCTCTAGATCTTGCTCTAGGGTTATTGGCAGCCACCCTGACCCTCAGGTTATCCTTGGTGTGGTGGGCTCTTTCACTTGAAGCACTATAGCGGTTTAGAATATCTCTCTATATAGTACCTGTCACTATTATCACATAGAAGTCTTGGCTACCCTGTGATAGAAGTACATTTTTAAATAAATAAAACAGACCCCCCAGCAGCTCTGTGAAAGATTTACTGAAGGTGGCCTAAGTCAGTTCTGCAACATTGAGTACTGTTGGGTACATCCACCACTAGACAAATGTAAGTAAAGAATTGACTGACCCCCTCTCTCTCTCGCACACACATACATTTAAACACAGATCTACACAGTCAGAATGTACATCCATACATAAATACATAATATGCATTACTAATCTCTGTCTACATCAGAATCAAAAGAATAATTTTAGGTAGTTTTTTGATAATAACACTAAATTTTTATAGGCTGTAATGGTTTTCGAAGCATTACTCAAGATTTAGAATAAACTTTCGTAAATATTTTTAGAAATATTTATTTTTCAAATAGTTTCTAATAAACAAAATATATTACACAATGACCAAACTATAACATTTTTTTTACATATTGGCCAATTATAAAACATGCTTGCTTATTATAAAAAATATATTCCAGGCATTGTTAAAAACAAGTAACTAAACAAAGCTTCTAAATGAACCTAACATTTTAAATTTAAAACCTAAAATCGTTTTTGATTGGAAAGCAGTTAAAAAGGGTATTGTGTATAACTAGTGAAAACCAAGGAGACAAAATTTGATCCGAATCCAAAGGTTTTGATGGTCCTGGGACTTGAAAGGGTTGAGTAAAGAAGATGTTTATGTATGCCTGGTAAAAGGAAGTATGTATTATTAAGTTCATTTAAAGCTTAGTATATAGAAAAGTAATTGATTTCCTGGGTAAACATGTCTTTAGTGTTTCGGGAACTGAGAAGGTATTACTGTATATTTATTGTGTCTTAAGAAAACATACAGATCGATAGTCTGTTATACCTAATGGCAAGCATTCTAGCCAAAGCTAATATCACCAGAGCTAATGCTACTTTGTTTTACCTGGAGCCTGAAGCTTTGCTACATGTCATTATTTCTTTACTGAAAATATGGATTAAGCTTGACATGAATTAGACAAACACTTCAGTCATACATGAACATTTGCAATTAGACACGGCATGGACCACCTGCAAAGTTCTTCTTCCCACTCTTCCAACCCCTTTGCTCAGTGGTAACCAGTTTCAAAGTCTATGAAAATGCACTCCAGTGAAATACAAGTACATATGACATTTAACTTGGTAATTATGTACTTACTACAATAGCTGTTTTTTATTCTTCTGAACACAGATGATTTTTCAATCCCATTCCACCAACCTAGAGGTGGAGCAGGAAGGTTGTATAGTACAGAATTTCCTGCAAGAGGGAGCAGTCCTATTCTGCGAATGTTGAAAGGTTAAAGCAAAGTCTGTAGGCTTTCTGAGTTTAGCATAAAGACAAAATAAAATGTATACAGTGATAGATGCACAGTGTACAGTGTTCTTGTTGCACAAGGGGCTTTTCATGACATAAGTGCTTAGAGCAGGGGTGTCGAACTCTGGCCTGCAGGCCAAATCTGGCCCGGCACATCCTTTTTTTTGGCCCCCAAAAGAAATCTTAATATGAATTGCAGCTGGCCCGCCATTACTATGGAGTGCACTAGCTGTGGGCCAGCTGCAATTCATATTAAGATTTCTTTTGGGGGCCAAAAAAAAGGATATGCAATTCATATTAAAGAGGAACTATACTCAAAATTAAAAAACAAGAACACACCTACCTTTAATCCCGCAGGGCAGTCGGATCAGGACAGCCGAGGGTGTCCGGCATCTGATCCCGCCCCATCTCAGCATCCGTCCTGGCATTCACTCTGGGCACCGCCATCTTCGTCTTCTCTTCCAGATCCTTCATCTACCCAGGCCCAAGATTGGGTGACGTAGGATGAAAAAAAAAATTGCCGATCTCACTGCGCATGCGTGTGATCGTTACATTTTTTTTTAAGCAATTCTAAGCGTCCGAGAACAGGGGGGCAGTGCTGCACCCTTTTTTTTAAAAAAAAAAGGGTGTTGCACCTACAAAAAACAAAACAGAGTTTTTACCTTACATAAAAGGGTTTGCTACCCTTTTATGTAAAATGAAAATTCTGAGTTTAGGTACGCTTTAAGCTGCTGTTCTATAGAGGCGAGGACATTGTCGCTACTACAATTCCCGGCATCTCTCGCCTCTCTAGACCAGAGGCCTCTCTGATTATGTGTAGCCTCGCATTTTATAGACGCAAGTGATGCCGGGAATTGTAGTGGCGGCAACACTCGTATCTATTGAACAGCAGCCCATGCGTGGACCCCGCAGAGTTTATACTGACAGGTAAACTCAATAATCAGGAATTATCAGGATTATTATTATCAGGAATTATCATGAAGCTATTGCTATGTTATTTGTTTTATTGTGCCAGAGAATGCAATGTGAAACCAAATGAATGCAGCAATTCATTTGGTTTCACATTGCATTCTCTGGCAAAGTAAAACAATTAATCTCAATAGGAAGAAACAAGAACACATGAGAAGAGCTTGCAGTAATATGCAGTGAATTGATCTAAACCCACTGCATATTATTGCATGCCCGTCTCATGTGTTCTTGTTTCTTCTTATTGAGATTATTGTGTATTTGAGTTTGACAAATCTGGTTTATACCATCAGACACTTGTGTTGAAAATTCAAACATCTTCTTTAGTGATGATATGTGAAAAACCTGTTTATGTAAATTATAATTGAAAATAGGTGTGACACTTTTTAAAAAAAAGCCCTCTCCCAGCCAGTGAATGGACAATGAAAGTAAAAGCAGCAGATTTGTAAAGACATGAGCACAGCTGATTTTCTGTGATTTCTGCTGTACAAGGACTATAAAAGACTATTGCCAGATGCAAATCAGGTACTTAAACTGCTTCAATATAAAAATACATTTAATTATGCATTATAGAATACAGAGATGCATTGATTTGTGTATTTTTGTCTGCCTAGAGATCATGACAGAATGGACACAATAAAGGTAATGAAGGAACTGTGACTTCATGTTTCCAGATTGGGATTCTATAGTCAATATGTCGTCACAGGAATGAGCCTGTTCTATCAATAGCTCCTTTTTGATTACATCTTTTCTTATATTTGCCAGCTGCTTGCAAGCTTCCTCGATAATTGCTATAATAAAATCTTACAGTGCCCTATTTAGAACCTGGCTGAATGTCATATTAAATCCTGTTTATTACAAATGCTGGCCTTTTTCTTGTTTTTGTATATATTTACAATGAGAAAGAATATATTTATTTTTCTGTCAGCACATTAATCAGTAATTAACATTTTTAGTAATACATGTGTACCATGCAAATTGTTTAAAGACTAACACAATGAAACATCATAAATTGATTTTCCAGTGATTTAAGAGATTCTATTTAATGGGGTGATGATATTTATTATCAACAATAAACTGTAATTGCGATTTGATCTTTATGGGAAAAAAATCGAATGTTGTGCTCTTAAAAATCTAAACACAGTTACTATAATATCACACAATGCAAGATCATTTTTAAATAAAATGAAATCTGTAGCTTTATTTAAATTATTACCTTTCAGTTTTGTAAGACACTTTCTTGGAGTACTGCCTTCCAACTTTGCACCTGTATATATGTCTCCGCAGTAGACTTTTAGGCTTTGTTTAGACTGGTCATTAGGTTGCAGTGTAGTTACTGCTTCTTATGCTAGTGAACCGCTGCCTCAGGGTAATGCTTCAAGTAGTCTAAACCTGCAGCAGCCCCATAGAGAATGAATAAGGATGGTAGTACTGCTAACTGCAACCCTCTGGCATTTCTTTACATGTATCCAGAAAATGTCCGTGTCAGAGTTCTATGATATCTGTAGTTACCAATTTTAAACTGATCTTAAATAATCAAAACATGACATGACCATTGCTAGCTCATTTTGGTCAAACCTCCTTGTTGCATTAAAATTGTAAGAAAAACTTGCAATTGTTACCGTGTTTCCCCGATGATAAGCCATCCCCATCAAATAAG
>NC_092860.1:52079344-52118515 GCF_032062135.1 Pyxicephalus adspersus
ATGAATGGCACAGGGTGATCAGAAGGGGACAATAAATGGCACAGAGTGATCAGAAGGGGACAATGAATGGCACAGGGTGATCAGAAGGGGACAATGAATGGCACAGAGTGATCAGAAGGGGACAATGAATGGCACATGAGTGATCAGAAGGGGACAACGAATGGCACATGAGTGATCAGAAGGGGACAATGAATGGCACATGAGTGATCATGCGTGATTTTTTTTAACAATAAATGTGTACTGTAGTCTTCTATATGGAAAAATAAGACATCCCCCTGAAAATAAGACCTAGGGGAAATTTTGGCATTTCAAAAAAAAAAGACAGTGCCTTATCATAGGGGAAACAGGGTAGTATGAGATTATATTTTGTATATTACCACAACATTCTTCTTATCGGGTCACTACCACTAAAAAGAATAACTCTTAGGTGTTTCTTTAGTGGAATAATCAGAAAGCCAACAGTGGTATTTATGGTAGAGGTACCCTGAAGACCTTAAAGGTATTTCCAGAGGTTCCCCCATGTTCAAAAGGACGAGAAACAATGGGCTAGAGCAATGGAAGAAGAGACAGTAAAGTATAGGAATGGTATATGACAGTAGAGACCAAGAGGGAGGAAACTTTCTGATTTTTTTTGGAGAGGTAAACATAATATCCCATATCATTTAAAAACTGAACTGGTTTCTTAAAAGTTATGCGGAAACTATTAAGGTTTGGGTCCAATTACATTTTTGTTTTCAAAAGTGTATTACTACTGATACAGAAAAGTAAATGGGGTTGGGGTGTTAGAAAACATAATAATTTGAGGAAAAAACACACTTTACCAATTTTAAAATAGGAAAAATGAAAAATTGTGAACAAACTGTATCTGTAAATTGTGAACAAACATTTGCTCACCCAGTATGCACCCATAACAATACTGGTTTTGTAAGCTTTTTTTTCCAAAAAAACAGCCTATATTGGCTGTTGGCAGCCCCTCTCCAACTGGATCTCTATTTTCCCTACTCTAAACACTAGCGACTGGGCTTGGGGGGGGATAGTTGGTGGTTCAGTCTTCTTATTTATCTGTGTGTATAATTTTATGTTTAGCTATTTATCTCTGTAAACACTAGGCCATTTTAAACAAATGTCCTGTGTTACCACATAAGAAGGAACCAAACACCTACCTTGCAATAAATTGTAAATATTAAATGATCAAATGCACTATTTTATAAAAAGCCTATAAAAATGAAGATACATGTATTCCCTGTTTATAGCTTCAATTCCTCTGCAGACACAGAATTTGAAGCATTGGGGGGGAGGGGGGGGGGGGTAGTTGAAAAACACAGTACGATCTGACCATAGTCCACGGTGTCACCGGGAGCTGTATGAGAAACTTGATATATCTGGCTACATGATATATATATATATGCTAAAAATAAAAATTAAAGCTAATATATACTTGGTAAAAGGTAACAAATAGCATGTTTCCATTTGATAGCACACATGTAGATGTGTACTATACAAATTAATCTGCTATGTAAAATAAAAATGTTAAACGTACTTGTATAAATATAGTGTTTTCTCCTTTTATTTATGTTATTAATGTGAAATGTAAAATCAGTTAACAGAAAACACATCTAATTTAAACCACACATCAATTACATATGCTGCATGGCTGCACTTCAATTAGCTCACAGGAAGACCTGCCAACTTGAATTTTTTTGCGCTATGCTACGTAGGGGTTTAAACTGACACCAAGATTTTATTTATCACCACGCAACATGTGCAGAATAAAGTGTTAAGCTAAAGCCGTATGCTGTTGAAGGAAAGGATCAAACTGATTCAAATGTTTCTTTTTACAGCACAAAACATTGTGTGTATTAGTATTAGCTCTGCAAAATTAAACTTTCAGCTATTAAGTGTTGTTTTTCTTTATTGACACTTATTTGGCCTTACTTTTAAAGCAGAAATATTGTTTGGCGTTACAATTGCCCTTGTTTAGCTCCCCCTAATGGGTAGTAGGTAGTGTTGGTCAAATATCTCACTATTCGATTCGATCGAATAGTGAGATATTGTTTAGGTGATCGAATGCCTAATTTGTACACCACTGAAGTCAATGGTGGGGGAATTCTGGTTATTTTTAGGTACTTATAAGGGCTGCAAGAGCAATCAGATTGCTCTTGCAGCCCTTTACTAGTTGTATGTGTTCTTGGATAGAGTTTCTCTATCCAAGAACACAGGGAGTCCTGTATTCTTGGATAGAGAAACCTTATCCAGGAACATATATACTACAGGGCTGCAGCAGCGATCCTGATTGCTGTTGCTGCACTGTACTAGTAGTATGTGTTCTTGGATAGAGTTTCCAAAACACAGGGTAGTAGATATGATGAATGGTGAAACTTATCCTCATTTAACTCTAGTGCAGTAGATATGATGAATGGTGAAACTTATCCTCATTTAACTCTAGTGCCCAGGGGATCGCCTGCAGTCACAGCTGTGACTGCAAAGTTCCCGCAGTCATGTGATCGTGAGAAGTGAACTGCAGATGAACTCTGCAATTCCACTACGATCTCCGGGACACTGCAGGTTAATTAACCTGTAGTGTCCAGGGGATCACACACTCTTCTCAATGATTGCAGACTCTCCTGCAATCATTGAGAAGATGGCCGGCCAGCAAGTCTCTCTTATTCTGTAACAGGCACAGTAATATGATACCTTTGATATAATGGCCCTGATTTATTAAAGCTCTCCAAGTCTCGAGAGAATACACTTTGATCAGGGCAGCTGGGTGATACAGCAAACCTGGAATGGATCTGGTCCAGGATTCAAAACATTTGCTAGCAAATAGCAAATGATTTTAAGAAATCCATTCCAGGTTTTCTGGATTACCCAGCTTCACGGAAGAAAGTGTATTCTCTCCAGCCTTGGAGAGCTTTAGTAAATCAGAGCCAATATGAGGGTGGCAGGGTGTGAGGGAGTGGCTGGAGCTTCATTTTATAGGTAAAGTTTATTCACATACCACAATCATTGTTACCAGGACCAATAAAGGGGGGGTAGCTTTACATAAACTTTAAATGAACCTTCTATTAAATCTTTTTCGCAAACCACAATTCCACTGAGCCTCAAGCATTTAATTTCATCACTTTACTTGAATTATCATGAATTATCAAAATCTTTGTACAACACAGTCCTTTCTGCAAGTTATTTTAGTACAATTGTTAGCATTCCTGTCAACTTGCAATCCATTGCTTTAATCTATTTGCATTTTTCATTTAAATGATTTAGTGGAAACACTGCAGATGTATATACCTAGTTTCTGCATGTTAAACAGTGCCAAACACTGTAACCATCTGTCCAGTTTGGATTGAGCATTCCTTTTCCCTAAATAAATGAAATGTATTTCTTCAGTTCTTCATTCCATAATAAAATCCTTGTAAAGCAATGTTACAGCAAGTACATTATAAAATGTGAAAATGACAGTAATCATTCATAATATCAGATTGCCTACTTTCAAGATCAGCAAAAATAATGTGCAGTCTAAGCTTTTAAATGTGAACATTTTCCATCATTTTGCATTCCAAAAATACGAACTTAATATTTAATATGGTTTCCTCTTGCAACACTGGCGCCAGATACTTGGCTATACATAGCTGATTAAATTAAAATATCATTTAACAACTGGTTTAAAAGATTGTTGTCCAACCATACTTTATTGATATCACTATTTATAGGCACTTGTACAATATACATAAATTGTATATAGGGGAAGTATGTACTTAGTATGTTGACACAATTTCCAGGGAATGAGCCCAAAAAAGCAAATAAAAAAATATGTTGTTTTTCAATTTTAAAAGTAGATGTAAACTGCTGAGTTTTTTGTTCATTAGGCACTGTGTATCATAAACAATTGCCATTTGTTTTTTAAATTAAAATATTTGCTTTCACATTTCGTTCTTTTTTGCATCTCACTGCTGCTAGTCTTTGGAAATCATTTTGCAGGCTCTTTCATTGTACATGCTCTCCAGCGATTAGTCAAGTTTTCTGAAGATAAGCACAAGACTATGCCTACGTAATGGGCCTGTTCATAAAGCTCCCCAAGGCTGGAGAAAATGGACTATCATGGGAGAACCTGAGATTGATTTCTTCAAACTCATATCCTATTAGTTGGCAAATGTTTTCAATCCTGGACCAGATCCAATCAGGGCTAACTGGATCACCCAGGTTCACCCATGATATTCTATCCTCTTCAGTCCTGGAGAGCTTAATAAATAAGGCCCAATGTGTGTAAAAAAGACCACTTGTCTGTAGTGATTATCAGTAGTCCATGAGCAGGGCTGTTTCCAAGTATAGGCCTTCTTAGTAAATGCCTAAGGTGCAATCCAGTGGTGAAGGTGAGGATTGCAAACCTATATTGTGGAGTCTAGTGGTCCGTAACCCTTTTGAACAGACCCTATAGAACAGTTCTTAACCAGGGATCGGTGGAACCCTAGGGTTCATCCAAAGGTTGCTGGGACTTCCCTGAGAAATTAGCCTTTTCTGTCTTTCAGGTCAGTTTAATTGACTTCAATTTTCATTTTGGCTAAGGGTGGCATTCTTCCCTAAAGACATGGACGTTTTTTTAAAAGGGTTCCTCAATGTTATAAAGTTCGAGAAACATTGGTTTAAAAGTAGCTTGACAGAGGAGAGAACTTAGGAAACATCCTATATTACCTCACTGCTAAAAACAACTGCTACTATGAGATTTTTGACTATTGTAAAGAAGGCGAAGAGGCAGCTGGATGTTGGGGCAGAGCTGGCAGAGTGTGGTGCAGTGGATAAATGTTGTGTGTGTATATAGATATGAATGTATGTATATTTGTGCATGCATGTATATATATTTGTATGTATTCAATTATATTTTTGTGAATGTGTTGATAATTGCATGTGTAAGTACAGTATTTATATAGATGCTTGTGTATATCATGGTTTTTTGGGGGGAGGGTTGGGGGAGGTGGTGACAGTGGATTGTACTTTATGGGGCATTGCAATGGTTAGAAAATGCCTTACTTACTAGACAGAATGACAAAACAGGAACAAAACTGAAAGACAGTGACAGAGAGTTGTCATCTTGTAACATAAATTACCTGAACAATTACCTTCATGGCAGGATAATTTTTTTTTTAAAGAAGATTTAAAAATTGAAAAGTATAAACAAAAGCTGTATTTGGGCTTTGTTTTTAATATTGACAAGGGAAGAACCATTGAATGGAATGCTCATTTACTTCAGCTAGTAGTCCTCAAGGTCTCATGACTCATACGAAAACCTTAAAATCCCTGCATGTATTTTTATAAGACCCTGATCAGGTTAGTAACTAATTATTATTAATATAATGTCTTTTTATAGCATTAACATAATAGACAGTGCTTTACAGAGCCCATAGTCATGACACTGTCTGTCAGAGGAGCGCCCAATATAATGTTCCACCATAGTAATATTCCTATGTCCCTCTCATAGCCTAAGTCCTAATTTGAGGAAAAGCCAGTACATTGGAGGGTGGGAAACCTAAACAAAATAAAAAAATACTAAGTACTTAAGTACTTTTTAAAGCAAGGTGGAGTACTGCTTCAGCACTGTGAGGTTAAAATTTTCTGACAAATGAATTGCCCAGTGTATGGAACAGCAGTTAGAATTTTCAGTTATTTGGTGACTTTATTGTTGTGAAATCATTCCCAAAAAGCTGCATCAGGTGGGAAGGTCATGACATCCAACTAGATAAAAATGATTCAGCCATGAAAATTTTATTAACTTTGGCTAAAGTTAATAGTTGGACACAGAAGGACGAGCCAGGGTAAGGATACGATACAGGAATATCAGAAACTCTAAGATCTAACTAAAGATTTATTCCACTTAAACTTTAATTACAAAGAAAAGAGAAAATTAGGTACATTTTACAATTCATTTTAGGCTTATTATTCTAATTTTACATTTTTAATGTTGTTTTATGTTGCAGATCATTTTCACACTAAAAAACTGCAAATAAATGAGCCGAATCATAATAAAAAAATAAGTACAGGTACAGGAAATATACAACATAAATTGTGTTCGGTTTTGTCTAATTACTGAACTGCAGGCAGATTTAAAAGACAAATAAATAAGGCTCTGTATTCATTTATACATTAATAAATGTATCTTACTGCAGCTAGTGTAAGTACCTGAATTTGACTTCATAGTTTTTAGTACTTCCCTGTACAACAGCACTGAGACAAAGTGAGACAGTACTAGAAGCCAGGAGGAGAGAGAAGAGAATGTGAGGAGCAGAGGAGATACTGATAGATGATGAACTGTAGGCAGCTAAATACACGAATATGATCCAAATGTTAGAGCTGTCAAACATCTGTCTCGTGTAATTGTAAATGGGTAACTGGTGGTGTAATGGTGTAGGGCTGCATACATCTCAACAATAGGTAGAAAAAAGACAAGTGCTTGTAATATTTTAATAATTGATAGGTTACACATCATAGGCTAATAATGAAGTTATGTTTTATGTGTATAATACAAACATATATATATATATATATATATATATATATATTTATATATTATACACCCATGTTAATATGTTACATGTTTCGCACACAGTTTAATACAAATCTTTGTACATATTTGCGGGAAAAAAAAATTACATATCTGACACCAAACTATTGTATTTAACTCAAACTTTCATTGTAAAACATATCCCAAAAAATTGTAATGATAATATTGTAATTAATGACACATTTTTCCACTACTTATCTGAGAAAAAAATGTGCCATTTAAAAATAATGCCATTTAATGTTTTTGGAGATATGTTTTATAACACCAGAGCGTTCACTTAAAAAATATCTTTATTTTTGTTATTATGCATTAAAGTAAAAAAGCTAAATGAACATTCTCCAAGAGTAGAGATTTCATCACTTTTGAAAGGTGTTGTATTACTACTATGCCATTTCAGAACAGAATTTTGGTAGCAATTTTTTTTTAAATACCTGTGCTCGACAGTATCTGACAAACTTGTGGTTTGTTTACATTGCAAAAAATCCAGCTTCCACCCCTATAATACAAAGAATTCCACAGGCTGGAAATTTGCCCCATGGCTTCTGTAATGTTTAGTCCCAGCCACCCTTCCCTCGTCTGATTTACCCCATTCCACCAAACCATGTATCCAAGGTTTACCTATCCTTTCTGGTTGCCTATGACCTCTATGAATGGAGCTCAGTGGAAGATACAGAAAACTGTCCTAAAATAGACTGTAGGACAGACATTCGGAGTCTGATATCTAAAGAAAACCTATCACCTGGAAAATGCCATCAAATGGGGGGGCTTGTCAGCGATAGCAATACATTTTAAATTAAAACATTTAAAAAACGAAAATGTAGTAAAATAAATGAACCCTCAAAATGTAATTGGCTACACATGCAAGCATACATAATCCACAGAGTGTTTTAGGTAGGTATATAATATTTTACACATTTATAAATGACAGTTTTACACATTTATAAAAGTAGTAAGGATTGGTATGTGCAGATCAGCAACATCCTGATATACGGTGACTTCGCCATGTTAGGTAGAGTGCAGATGGGCGAAGACCAAACTGTAGGCAAAATAGAAACTTTTGCAGCCTGTAGCCAGAAAACATCCAAGCTGCTGTAGACCATAACAAACAAAAGGAACATAAAACAAATGAATGCAGTTCATTCACCTAGCTTGTTAATGAATAAATGGCTGTAAATATTCATTACCTGTAATACAATAAAATTATCGTACACAGATTTAGGACAAAGAAAGATTTAATTTATTGATCTAGACTACATGCTGTCTGAATATTTGTGACGGCATTTTCAGAGGTTCTGATCTAAAGGAAAAGCCATAAAAAGCAACAGCAATAATGCTCAGTACATTAGAAAGTGAAATAGACTATGAGGGCCAGTGAATGCTAATGCTGCATAAAACCATCGGGGAGACTCCCTTGAGATACTGTGAATAGCTTCCAACACAGCCACAAAAGGCACTCAACTCTAAAGTGATCTCCCTTAGTTTGTCTTTGAAATTATGACTAACTTTTATTTAATTCAGCTGTATTCCCCCTGCGTACAAAGACTTAATAACCTGCTACGCAGGTTTATTGTTTCTGACACCAAAAGCATGAACCTTGATCAAATATTAAAGTCCAATGTGGCAATGTGACTTGTCTTTGTACATAACATATAGCAATGACGGCTTCAGACAAAATGAAAGGTATAGATGAGCTCACTGACAGACCTTTCAGACAGCGAGGAATCAATGTAAAGTAGCAGAAAACATACCTATTTATAAAACATTAGGATCTTTATGCTGATGTGATGTAAATTGAACAAAACAATATTTCTATTTTATTCACATCTTAATAATTTACTTGTTATGCCAGTGGCATTTTATGCAACATTAAAGAAAATGAATAGTTAAATTTTAGGTGAGGCTTTATTCTATGTGTCACTCTGTTGTAAACATATTCAATTCTGAAAAGCATATGGCCCTAAACTATTCAATAAGGAAGTGTCACTTTTTGAATAATTTTATTTATGCCAGTTGCAAAGTTCTACATACTGACAAAGTCCTTTTTTATGTAACTCAAAATATATTGTTTAGAGCAACCATCTATGGTTAGAGAATGGAAGCTAACCTTGACTAGTTGCTATGGAAAACATCCATATTTTAATATCATTTTTATTAGCTTTTTTTTAAACACATAAAGCTGATAGATGTTTGCTTAAAGTGACAGCAAGTACTCAATTTATGATTTGTGCTTAACATTTCCTTACTGAAGTTAAAGCTTAAGGGTCACTGCTTTGCAATTGCTTTGTAAAGGCCTGCTGTTCACATTGCTCTTAAACAAGCTGAAGACTCCCTTGTTCAGCAGCAGAAATAAACATATTAAAAAAATATGATAGCATGGGGGTCAAGGGATCACCTTCTGAAGAGCCCTCCAGGAAGGCAACCTAAAATACAAAGGGGTTGATAGATTTAACATTTTTCTGTAGAAACCATTTTCAAAACTAATATCAGCTTGTATGGAAAAATAAGTTGTAAGAATATGACTGTTCACCCCTGTTACAGTCCACTGGTAATTAACAAACTTTTGAATTTCATTCTAAGATACACTGATAGCACTTTTGTTATGTGACAGTTATCAGCACTGAGCACAAACAAGATTTAGTGACTGTACAACCAAAGAATTTTTTTGTAAATACTGAGCGCAAACAAGATTTAGTGACAGTACAAGACTTTTTTGTTAATAGACCCTCTATAGCATATTCAAACAAATGCCACATCACAAAAAGCCAAACATATCAAATTTTGTACAAATGCAATGGGACTTTCAAGGCAATAAAAAATATTTTTTTTCCCATGAATAACCTAAGAACAATATTATTACCAAACTATTTGTCTTTTTTTAGTCTATACTATATATTAGACTATAATAATGTATTCACTAAGTGATTATTTGTTATTTACTAAGTTGTACACAATAGTGTTTTCTTCATATTATTTTTTTTTTATTAGATGAAACTAATATTTGTAGATATATAGATCTGGGTGGTATCTAGGTGACAATGTTTTTTTACTTTATGGTTACTAGGGAAGTTGGTTATATTAGCCACCCCTGGAGATACCTGCTCTACTTAACCGGAATAGGACTTTCTCAACCTTTGCTCTCTCTGACTTTCACTGCCATTTTATTTAGGGGGAATGTATGTCCACGAGATTGATTTCTCTTTAGTATGTAAGTTATTTGTAATGATGATTATGGTTATAACTTCACCTCCTGAAGAAGTGGCTGGCTCCACGAAACGTGTCGAGGGAAGAGCAAATACATTAAAAAGCTGTTGTGTTTAAAAATGTTTTTAATACATGTAAAACTTCTTATAATAAAAAGATTTTTGGTAAAAAATTGTTCCTAAGCTATTCATGAGAAAACATTTTTTTTTGTTGCCTTGAAAGTCCCATTGCATTTGTAAAATTGATATTACTGTACAACCAAGCCTGATACTTTTCAGGCAGAAAGAGAAAATTATGCTAAAAATTAAATAATCTTTAGGGAGTTACACTGTATTACAATGCAAGAGTGGAGATTTATGGGTAAATTTGTTTTTATTTAAAAGACAAGTCATATATTTTACAAATAATGGTCTAAAGGTCTAAAATTATAAAGCATGGTAAGAGTAAAGATTTAAATTATTACCAATAAAAGTGGTAATTGGTTGTATTTAATTAGACATTTGGTTTTAAATACATAAGTGGTGGACCAAAAACCTTTGCAGCTATGAAAATAGAACTAACTATGATTATGGTCAACAACTGATTTAAATATTCTTACCAACCAATACAAATGCTTTAAAACAAGCCTTCTCTAACTTGTTTAACTGCAGGCTTCATCGAGTAATTCATCCTCAAAGGATCTTTAAAATCTCTATATAACAACCCGGAACATTTTAGTCAGCCACACTGCCATTGGAATTTTTATTTTTGTCCAAGATAGAGCTCACTATTAAGCTAAAGTTAAAGTTAATAAATCTAATTTATGAACCAACGTTTGAGTTTGAAAAAAATGTTCCCACGGTACCTTATTAAACTAGGTTTTTTTAATTTATTGGAATAAGCAAAATCTTCTGGACTTTAGGCCAATCAGAGAAGTGCTTTTTTGTTTCTGAAGAATCTCCATGTATGAAAATGGAACATTTTAGCACATTTTAAATATTCACATGGATCAATTATTTAGCTGGAATAGGAATTAAAGCTAGCAATGTGACAGTAATCTTCTAATGTCAGTTTAAGTTTTATTTACTCAGACAGTAAAAATGACAGAATAAAATATATTTTATTTACAGGATAACTAGTTCCAAAATAACATTGGTCAAAATATGATTTTTTTTTTATATTCATTATTTCATTACTTGATGTATCTGTGTCTATAGATCAAATATGAAATAATTATCTTTATAATCTTTATATTCTTGCTTAGCCCCCCCCCCCAAAATAAATAAATAAATATATCATTATCCCATAGGGTGGGTTAATGAATGGTTAATTTTCTCTCTTTACTTTTCATGGATTACATATGACTTTTCATAAATCCACTTATGGGTTATACTGTACAATATACTTGCAGCATTTATACAATTTCAAATCTCTTTTTCCTACGCATTAATTGAAAGTTTCTTTAGTTTCCAGCACACTAATTGTTTTTATTTAATATCAAGTATCAGTGTTTGGTATTGTGGTGGAATCAAATATATTTTGCCAAATTCAGAAGGTAATAGGCATCATACACCTCATGCATTGGCTCTGAAGCACCTGGCCTAAGGCTCCAATTCCCCAGTGTTTTTTTAAACGGGTGCATTTTTATTATCCTTGACCATGTGCTTCAGAGCCATTACCTATTTCTGGCCTAGATGCGGGATGGAGTGCCTGGCCCTACCCATTCCTTCTAGGACACTCCAGACCTCGATCCCAAACTAAAAGCCAAAAATATACACCACAATATTTACTCACAGCCTTATCCAAGCCTTTTAATCCCCTTCCAAGGTGAAACTGAGGTGCATGATGCCAGGTACCCTCCAAATTTGGCATCATATTTTTGTTTCTACCACAACATGTAATTGATCCAATACAAGCAAACAGATAAGTATCTAAATACCTAAACATTTAATGTGTAATTCTGATCAAATGTTTTTTTATAGGATACATTAAAAAGTGATAAAACGTCTGTTTTAGGAAGTGTTAGGAGACTTCTGTCTGGGTAACCACTGTTGAAATAGGATATAGCAGGAATTTACCAATGAGGACACTATAACTATTTAACTGTAAAGAGTCGAGCATAGGTTCAGCTTTAAACTCTTTTCCACTCTATTACAAAAGGGTGTTTTTATTGCAATCTGTACTCATACAGATTGTGTTGGTGATTAACAAAACTGGCAGTGGAACAGAGGGAAATTTTTTCCAATAGACAACAATTAAAATCTAACACACATTGGTTCTGACTCACTAAATATCTCCAAGACAGAAGAAAATAGACTTTCATAGGAGAACCTAGGTGATCCTGAAATGGATTTGTCAAAAAATCTTTTGCTATTAGTTGGCAAATGTTTTCAATTCTGGACCAGGTCCATTCCAGCTTTGCTGGATCACCCAAGCTCTGTCATCCAAGAGAACTGTAAACAGAAGGAAGTAAAAACTAAAATACAGTTCTGAGTTGATGGCTGATTGCAACTTTGTACCACAGGCTCAACTTTATTCCCAATCACTCCAATTCAACTAAATAGGGGGGTTGGGCAGCATTTTGTGCACACCCTTGCACAGGGATGAGGTGGATTGTGGAGGTAGACAAACTCTGCTGCACCGATCCATAAATCTTCATATATCATAGGTATCATACTTCTTCAGATATAGTCATAGTAATCTCACATATGCAATCCAGCAAGAATATGCCTTAATAACTGGAATATAAAAATATAATACGAATGCAAAAACTAATAAAAATTATACTTAAAAAATGACTTGTAAGTTCAGTTTGAAAATTTAATTGATATAAAATGCTAGATCATGACCCTGTTCTCTCAGTTAAATAAAGTGACAGGATTATTAAAGGAAGGCTAATGGACCGAGAAAACAGCTAAATACCTAAAAATGAAATTGTCATTTAAGTCTGCATAATACACATCATCAAAGGCTCATTGGAAAATTAAGAAACCTTTCATATTAGCAATTAATTAAGCATATTAACCATAAATGGGTTTTCTAAATTACTGGAAGCAAGCCAATTCAAAATGATCAAAAATAGTTTCAAGAAAATGTGTCTTACCTGGGATGTATTTTTATTTTATTGGCTTATCTGAATTAGATAAACCAGTCTGGATATACAAGATTAATTTTCTGGAGGTTAAATATCCTTCTGGATAATAAAGGATTTATTCTGCTCCTTGGATTCCATAAAGACAAATTTTAATTTGTGTACTATAAATTTGAGATTTTTTAGATTCTCTAAACACCACATGGGTTATGTAGTACAACAGAGGTTTATTCAATATATTTTTCCTTTTGTTCACAAAATATACATAATTTTGTTTGTTCTTTATATAAAACTTTTACATATAGTAACAACACTTCTGCATAAAGATTGTTAATAAGAAAAGCGAATCCTGAAAATTAACATTGGGAATCAACTCCCAATGTCAAAAATTTCCATATATATATATATATATATATATATATATATATATATATATATATAATTTTATAAAGTAAAATTCAAATATTCCATAATCCTAACATTGTAAAATAACAATTGGAATAAAAAAATGACTGAACAAGGGACAAACTATCTATTTATTGAATTACTATTGTCCCATGCGAGACACATCAAAACTTTTACAAATTCTGTGGAGAGTATGATTTTTATTTTATAGCTAAATTCCAGGCGGGCATCAAAATGCATAGATGAAATACTAATTAGGAAATTATTTTACCAAAGTGTTTGTATTTCTGTCTATTCAGTTCCTAAAAGATTGCTATATCTCTGATCCTCAGTTCTCCAAATCCAGCATAACGTATTAGCTTTTTGTGATGCTTTTTCTTTCTTTGAGTTCTGCTATTCAAGAATTGCACAAAACTGATACCTACTTACACTTCTTGAATTCAAGAATACATTTAAGGATGTGTTAATGATTACAGGACTTCATTTAATTGGGGCTGTTATATCGTCCAGGATTTTAACAAGCTACAAACATATCAAGCTCTGACTATTTACTATGACCTTGTGATGCTCGTGTATGGGCCCATCATATACAGCTTATGGTCAGTAAATTCACAGACAAATGTGGTTTGCTAAGCAGTGTACACTACAGCTTCTATGCCAACTAAGAGGTATCCTACTGAATAAAAATAAGATCTTCTCTAATGTCCTAAAGTTTACAATTTCAGCTTATTTGATCAGCCAGTGCATTCCAATTCATACCTAATAATGACACAAGCATCCCAAAATAAATTACCAGGTTATCCAAAAATCTATCAGCTCTGCATATTGTACAGCTACCCCACCTACTTCTGGGAAGGAAACAGGACTGGTAAATTTGTGTCAATTTGAAGAAGGTGATAGAAGAGGGGCATATAAGGAAACACTGTGGCAGCACTTACTTAGATATTCTTAGCCACTCCTATCCCACCCCCCAGAGAAAAGTTGTAGTGGTCTATACTCCCTGTAGTGGTTTATATGCACCCAGGATACTTGCCACCCAATGCCACAGGGCACACGTGTGCGTGTATGGCATCTGAAGGTGCTGTGCTACCCACCTAATGCACATGTAGACTGTGGGATCTGCCTCTTTGTGACCCTGCCCTAATTTTATTCTGACCTCTGTTTCACCAGGGGCTAAAATAAAGCTCAGTGTTAGCATTGTGTAACTGCTGTGGGTCTGTGCGTTCTGGATTGATAAACATTTTTCAACCTCCTGACCTTTGCTTTATTTGCATCATCCTATTGATAGCCTTCCGTACCGACCTCAGTCTGACCTCTAACCACAAACTTTCTTAACCCCCTCTCACTTGGCCTTTTCCCTTTAAATGATTCACCCTTTTCTAACGTTCTCTCACCCTACAGTTTGGTTTGAATATATTGCAAGTACATAAGAAAGAAGACAGAAAAAGCTGGGGTTTGTTGGCAAAACTTGAAACGTGTATTAAAATAAGTGGATAACAGAGGACAATAATCAAAACAGCATGTTACAAATAATGTGAATAGGCAACTCCCAGTTAGACCTCACTGGGGGATATTGCCTAATCCTTATACAGAGACAGCTGAGTATATTCCAAACATTTGCACAAACGTCTCAATCCCGACGCGTTTCCCAGTTAGGCTTCCTCAGGGGTCATGTCAAGAAATATATTCTCACTTAAGTATGTTAGCTCAAAACAGCATGTTACAAATAATGTGAATAAGCAACTCCCAGTTAGATCTCACTGGGGGATATTGCCTAATCCTTATACAGAGACAGCTGAGTATATTCCAAACATTTGCGCAAAGGTCTCAATCCCGACACCTTTCCCAGTTAGGCTTCCTCAGGGGTCATGTCAAGAAATATATTCTCACTTAAGTATGTTATATCACAAAGCCATCTTAAAAATTAGTTTAAACTTTTTGATAAAACAAACACTGTTTATACATATGTGTATATGGATCCTGTTTAAGAATATTTATACAAATAACAAAGGTCTTTTAATTTTTTTTAGGTCTTGAATCACGTGTCTATTACTTACTAAGATACAATTCCATCATCAGTGTTTGAAAGTTCATATTTATATACGAGGTATACTACAAATATCAAGACTGTCACCTACATCTATATTGAATGTTAGTTCTCACCTCTTGACTGACAAGGATCACAGGCTGCTGTCATGTATTCAATGGAGAGTGTAGGTTGTAAGTCATCCAGCATGTGCTGTTGGTATAGGGGTGTGTGTGGAGGTGTAAATTATGAGTTCCCAACCCTTCCTGTCTCCGTCCGTCAAGCTTTGACTATTTTGCCCCCTTTTAAGGCCTGTCTTTGTCTTCTCCTGGTAACAAATACATTATATTATTATATTATTATGTGCATTTAGTGCACTGTGTTTTGGAGTACCATGAAAAATTACAAAAATATGTTTACAGCTCGTCTAATGTCTTTAACAAGGCTTTTTGTTCCAGCTCTGTACTTCATGAATGCTGAAGAAAAAGAAAATCTTTTATATACTGTACATTTCAGAGCTCTAAAACTGTAAACAACTATCATTATGTGAACCAAAGATTTACATGATTCTGCTTGCCAACTTTATTGTCCAACAAATGAGCAAGAAAATTTGGTACAAAGACTAAAAAAAATTATCCATCTGTAAAAAATAATTTTATAGGAATTAACAAAAATTCCTTGTTAAGCAAAACAATTTATGTTACCTAGAAGGAAAAAAGAAAAGCAGGAATGTTTGAGCAGCAACAAGGGTAAAACAACTAGCTTTTCCTTATTTTTCTTTGTATATTTCTCAGATTTTTGAATCCGTAATTAATTTACAAAATGGTGTGAGTCATTAGCAATTCAGTAGTCCCTAAAGCCTTATGCAAGTTTTCAAAATGACCTTTAATTTGTTATTGAAGAAAAAATGATTGCACTTCCTCTGCTAGAAAAAAAATCTTTTGCTGTTAGTGGGTAATATATTATTTTTTCTTTCCTCACTATTTCTTTATTCCATAAAGTATTCTTGTTCCGACCTCACTCCATGTTTACGCTGGCTATATGTGGAACTCAGTGGGCAGTTAAATGCCCTCCTACTGAACAATAAATCAGTACTTTGTAGAAAGTTGCTTTATTCATAGGAACTTGGGACAGCATGCAACAGAAGAAAAACAATAGGACATGCAATTAGAACAAAAAATATTTGACTCTAACATTTTGTGATATTTAAATGCACTACAAGTAGCATATTGCAATATGTCAATGAACCATGGCAAACAGTGACTAGGCATAACTGAGCAATTGACATACGTTGAAAAAATTATTCTATGTAAAGGAAATCATTTTTTTTAAAGGTGTACTGGGGGTTGGATTTCCCTGTGATCTAGTATTGTATTCCTGACTGGTGGCAGGTGGTTTATGGGAGCCTGGGGCTGTACATGAAAATGGAGCCATGAGTACAGCATCTACAAGCAAATATGGGATCCTCTTGTGTTTGCACCAAAGGTAGCGCTTAAAGTTTTAAGTATAAAAGGTAGAATGCTACACTTTGTCCCCCATGGTGAGTGTGAGATGTATATGTTCACTGCCTATGCATCACTCTATAACAGCCGTCGCCAACTATAAATATTGGTGGTCCGCGACCTAGGCCGTGCGCCCCCTGAGGGGTCAGGAGAAGGACTCAACTGTTGGGGATGCACTGGCCGGAGTCGTAGACCATGTTCCCTGTGCAGATTGCAGGCTCAGAGAAATGGGCGGGTTGTGTCTCTTGACTCTCCCATCGCCGGATCAGACTTGCGATAGGAAGGTGGGCGGGTTCTGACATTATGACATCACTAAAAGAGAAGTTTCTTCTTTCTTGGACAGTACTAATATATACCTAATTTTAGGTGTTTTTAAACAAACAGTAAATGCTAGGCAAAGATATGATGAACATGGAACAGTATATTTAGATCTATGTCATCTCATAAGGCTTAGGTTTCCATAGAATTGAAGGATTGTGAATAGGATGACCGTGTGACCTTATTGTATGACTATAAACCCTTACAATGGCTAAATAATTTCTCATTTCTCAGAGAAGTTGTACAAAACAGGAACTCCTAAGGAAGGAAAAGCAGAAGAAATAAAGAAAACCTACCAACGGGTGTGATGTGTTGCTTCATATAAACACATGCATTTTACAATGCACTACTGGGAATGAGCCTATAATACTAGTAAACGTTTAACAAACATGCAAAGGATGTGTATAAAATCAAAAAAGTGAAACATTTTTGTTTGGTTGTTTTCTGTGATCATGTGTCTTTTTTCAACGGTGTATGCAGGTTGGAGTGGTGGGCAGCAGTTTGTGGCAGTTAACATATCAAGTGCAACTTCCACTTCTTTCTAATACTTTAAAGAGCTTGCAGGCACGACATTCATCTGCATACCAGCCTACGGCTATACAGCACGAATGTACACAGCAAGGGGACAACATCACTAATGCATTTATTATTTTTTTAAGGTGAAAACATAACTCGAACAGCAAGAAAGTCAATTTGAGTTTAATTACTGTACTTTTTAATTTTGTTTTCAATTAAAAAAACATTTCCTGTTAGAAATAATTCTGTATTTAAAATATTAAAGGTTTGTTACAGTGATTAATTGACAGAGATATAAATCTAACTTAGCTGTCAAGAAGAATACAGTGGCAGAGTTAAGAGAAATATATTAACAGTTCATTAGATAGATAGCCAATGGAAAAAAAGACCACACATACCAAACCAGACTAAAAATACCAAGTACAGGGTAACATTCAAAAATCCGGCCATCGATAATCTGGTTCCTTTAGATTTCCGGCATAGATTTCGAAGCGCACTTTGACATTTTTACACTGTTCTCTGGAAGCGCTGTTCATGTTTTGATGGCGCTGTACTCCAGAATCAGCTATTGGGTCTTGCTTGCACGTGCTTTCCTGCTCATTCCTTCTCATGTATTTGCTGCTGTATGGCCCCATTATGGATTCAGCATCCATTTAAAGAACTGTACAGGTAGTCATTTTCTGCTCAATATATACAGCATATAAAACCATAAAACAAATCCATAATTTTTGAAAATCCCTCACACCACAGGCCTGGAGGTTGCTGGATTTTTGAATGTCAACCTGTACTTACATATTCTGAAACCAAGCTCTCATTCAGCATTAAAGACAAACTAGATTTTAAAGTTTTGAAATCTTAGCTATTTTTTCCTTGAGAACAAAATCTTGGCAAGCTTCTGGCCCTCCAATGTAAACAACTAGCAGATGTTTCTATGCTGTTAAAAAAAAACAACTGAAACCAGACCAGAGTGTTTATTGTGGCTTCTACTAGAGAGGTCAGGGATTGAGTTCTCACTTTTTATGAATAGTTAGATACAAGTGTTAAGTCTGGACACAAGTGTGTTTTAAACAACTCTTTGTTGACTTATGTGGCTGCAGGTACTATGGAGCAATTTATCTTCACAATTCACAGCAGAAGCACTAGAGCTATGCAAATAAATTGTTCTCTCAGCAGCTCCGTTTCGTCCTCCCTAAAAATATGTTCTGGGTTTGCATTAGAGTTTAAAGTCTGGAAGGATGGCGGGTAACTGTACTTGTGCTATAATCTTTTTAAGTTGAGTTGCACAGTGGCTGCAGCTACAGATGTCAGTGAGTAGGCATATCTAAATCAGATAAATATACCTTTGCTATGAACTTTGAAGATGAATTCCACAGTGGCTGCATCTATAGATGTTAGTGAGTAGGCTTGTCTAAGTCAAATAATAATACTTATGCTGTGAACTTTCAAATGAATTGCATATTGGCTGCAGCTTCAGCTGTCAGTGTGTGGACTTATGGTCTAAATCAGATAAACATACCCCCCAAAAAACAAAAGGAAGGAAAAGTGTAAGTACTGCAAAGTATTACAGTTAATTTTCTTTAGAAAGTGGCCACAGCCAGAAAACAAATGCATGTTTCCTGCCAGCATGCTGTAGAGTAGGATGCCTGCTGTCTTTCCCTGGGAAAGCATATATTAGAATGTCCAAAGCTTGGACACAGTTAAAAACAAGTAAGGATATATACACAGTAAAGCTTTTATTTAAATTATTTGTCTAAATGTAAATAACTGCCAATACAGTGAATAATTGTATCCCTGCAAATGGAAAGCATTTAAGCCTAGCTCACATGGGATTCAGCTTAACATTTGAAATCATTTCAATATAGTAAACTAAGTACTAGATAAATATTTATTATACAAAGTTTAATCAGGCTTTATAAACTCTTCAAAGCTCTTCAGTTGCTATTTTGCCAGTGTGATTTTGAAAAACATACACATTTGGGTATTTTATTAAAGGAGTATGATTCTGTAATAACTTTAAATTTTAAGTCACATGTGGGGAAAAATATTACGGAGAACAGCTCTCTGTGGCAAAACAGAAGACCTAAACTTCCTCAGCCACAGTTGGGAAACAGTTACATGTATTTTTTCTGAAATTTTATCTAGGCTATATATTAACAGGCAAACATATTATTATAAAACCCCTTTTCATTAGAGAACGTCAGTTATGTTTAAATTTGAATAAAACTTATCTGAGATCTATTCATATATATATATGTATATATATATATATATATATATATATATATATATATATATGATTGAATTATTAGTATACTAGCTGATTACCCGGCTTTGCCTGGGTATTTATTTTTTGCAATCTTATATTATACAGGAAAAGGATACAAATAAAGCTTTAGTGTTAAATAAAAAAAAAACGTACAACGTACAGAAGTACAATATACAAATTATAATATAGAATCTTTGACAAATTGACTATAATAATACTTTAACACAAAACTAGAATAAAAATAAATAATTTCCTGGGTGAACCCACCACTGTGGGAGAAACAGGGCGATTTCAAATCTACTCCGCAGTACATAATAGTCTGCCCCTGTGACTTGTTGATTGTTATAGAGAACGCAAGTCTCACTGGAATTTGTAATCTCTTAAATTGAAAAGGGGGATCTGTGGGAATATGTGGTATCTGTGGGACAAAAACTGTTTCCCTCTCTCCTTTTCCTGTTAAGATAGTGGCTTTAAATACATTGGCCGTAGCTTCTTACCACAAAGCCTTGTGCCGTTGCAAAGTTTTGATGGGTCGAGGTTGTGTAGTTTGACAAAAGTCTCCACAGAGGAGTACCAGACCTCCTCCAACCAGGTTGTCATTTCCTCCCAGATCACTCAGAGTGACATGAAGGACATTGAGAGCTTTCTTGTAAGCCATGTGATGAATGATGGTCTGGCTCTTTCTCTCATTTCCTGTAGTCGGGTGTAACGCTGTTGTACTGTCCCTGAAGCTCTAGATATGGTAGCTCTTTCTCTCATTGCCTGTACTCGGGTCTCACGCTGTTGTACTGTTTCTGAAGCTCTAGATGAAGTAGATCTATCTCTCTGTCATTTCCTGTACTCGGGTCTCATGCTGTTGTACTGTCTCTGAAGCTCTAGATGTAGTAGCTCTATCTCTGCTATTCTGTAGTTGGGTCTCATACCGTTGTACTGTCTCTGAAGCTCTAGATGTAGTATCGTGTTTCCCCGAAAATAAGACACCCCCCGAAAGTAAGCCCTAGCAGGATTTTTGGCTGTTTTCCATCAAGCTCGAAATATAAGCCCTCCCCCGAAAGTAAGCCCTAGCTTAATACCGTAGAATATCTTCAGCATATACTGTACATAGTGGTGGGGGAGGAAGTAAAGGACATCACAGACTGTCACACGAGTGCAGGACTGTCACAACATCACTACCCTGTACGTACGAGTATTCTAGGCTCACACAATCCATCACTTCTCCGGGGGCATAGCTGATGATTGTAGAAAGAGATGTGAAGGGAGGGCACACTGAGCCTGTCACATCTCTCCTTCTCAAATGATCGTGGTGGGGGGAGGAGAAAAGAGAGGACGCTGAGGATTCCACACCTCTCCTCCAGTGCAGTGCAGAACTGATTGTGGTGGGGGGAGTGAAGGGAGAACAGCGTGGATAAGGCTGTCCCATCTCTCTTCCAGAGCACAGTGATGCAGGACTGATTGGTGAGGGGGGGGAGGGTAGAAGAGGGAAGACACAGCACACAGCTTACTTACAGAGTTACCATGATGTCACAGAATGTGATAACATTTGAAATAAATGTTAATTTTTTTGCAGTTTGTTGTTCTTCTCAAAATATAAGCCCTACCTGAAAATAAGCCCTAGGGCATTTCTTGGAGAAAAAAATAATATAAGACAGTGTCTTATTTTCGGGGAAACACGGTAGCTCTTTCCCCCATTGCCTGTACTCATGTCCCATGCTGTTGTACTGTCTCTGAAGCTCTAGATGTAGTAGCTCTTTCTCTCATTTCCTGTAGTCGGGTCTCATGCTGTTGTACTGTCTCTGAAGCTCTAGATGTAGTAGCTCTTTCTCTCATTGCCTGTACTCGGGTTTCACACTGTTCTACTGTTTCTGAAGCTCTAGATGTAGTAGCTCTATCTCTCTTATCCTGTAGTTGGGCCTCATGCTGTTGTACTGTCTCTAAAGCTCTAGCTGTAGTAGCTCTCTCGCGCAGCGTGGCAAATCTTCTCTTCCTGTCCTCTGTATTTTCTTGTCTACTATGTTGTTTAATTTTTTTTTTCCTTTGATTGCACTCAGCTGATTGCCTTACATTTTCTGAAAGGCATTATTACAGGCAAGAGTCAAAAAAAAATATGTAAAAATATAAGCAAAAGGTACACTGTCACTGAGCAATACATACACACATACATACATACATACATACATGCAAATATATCCTCTGACATATACCACAGCGTGGACAAAAATCAGCGGTGTACTCACATGAGGCTGAATCATATGTATGGCAAGTTTGGTTTAAATGTCTCCATGCGTTTTCGAGTGATGGTAGAACATACATACATACACACATACAAACATACATACATACATACAATTTTATATATATAGATAATACCAGTGTTTTTAAGCTATTGCTTAGCATACAACGTAGGGCTGATAATGTATTTAAAAAAAACATTCCATATCTATTCCATATTTAAACACATCAAGCAATAACTAATATTATTATATTAGTCAATGGTCTATCTGCCTGAAATTTTTTTTTTTTTGAACTTGATAACTCAGTTCAGTTCATCCCTGCAGTGGAAGAGCCACTCTCTGCTCCAAATTACTGTGGGTGCAGGGTGTTGTGTTTAACAGATAGGAACATGCTGCCCTGTATTTACAGTCTTCACTCATTTTTCCGGATTGAGTGCCTCTGAGCTTCTTTTATACATAAGCCCAAGAACATCATGCTGTTAATAAGAGGTACTATAGCAAAGCTTCAGAATAAATGAGAGTAGTGCAGCTTTTTTTTTTCAAATTACTGCATGAGGAACATTTAGAAAAAGCTCAAAGTCGGTCTTTATTATATTTACTAGTACCTTATTTATTATCAATATTATTTCTTACTTATTTTCTTTCTTTCCTGTAATTGTGAATCCTTTTCTACTTATTTTACTTTATATTTTCTTTACATTGTTATTTTTACTAATGTTGCAAATTATTAGCCAGTATTTTATATAACGCCAACATATTACACAGCGCTTTACAAAGTCCATTGACATATCACTAACTGTTCCTCAAAGGGGCTCACAATATAATATCATAGTCATAGTCATATGTCATTAACACAGTCAATTACAAATTTTTTGAGGGTAAGCTGATTAACCTAACTGCAAGTTTTTTGGGATGGGGAAAGAAACCTTGACAGACACAGGGAGAACATACAGACTCCTTACAGATAGTGTCCTGGATGAGAATCAAACTTGTCACCTAGTGCTGCAAAGGCGAGGGAGTTAACCACTGAGCCAACCATGCTGCCCATGAGTGCAAAATAACTACACAACACAGTTGCTACTTCTTGAGACACCTTCATATATTATACCTTAAAATCTTAAAACTTAGCAATTACCTTCTTTTTGAAATATTAAAAAATATTTTTTTGCATCTTCAAGATATCAAAATACAATGGCTGCTGTAGTGCACAATATCAACCTTGTTACATGTGAATATGAGGATAGATTCATTAGTAATCATTATTACAACTTGTTATTGTCTTTATTGTATCTAACTTCCTAAACAAGTTTGTCATTAAATGTAAATATTACATAGGTAATTGTACATTAGTGTAAAATCCTACTGTATATGTAGTGTACCAGGAGTGAGTTATATGCATATTTTCTATAGTAGTGAAATAGTGAGCATTAAGGTACACCAAATACTAGTAAAGTTTGAAAAACAAATTATATTATGACCATTGTTGGAATGGTTTTTAAAGTTTCATTCACCTCTATTATATAAAAAAGCTTTAACCATCCACCCCTTACTTGCAGCAGAGACTGAGTATATGTCAGATTAAACCATTTATATGCCTTCTATAGGAAGTCTGCAAGACCCTTTACAACAGCACAGTTTGCCCATTCCCCATGCTGGCTGTCAAAATTCACTGAACTAGCAACAATTGTGTTTGCTCTATTGTGTTTTGGATCAACTATGATTTATTCCTTTTCCCTTTTTTCTGTTAGTGCATTGATTTTTCATGCTTCTGCAAATATTGTATTTTTAGAATCATTCTTGGTAATACCGAATGAACTGGTCTTTTGGCTCTTTTCAAATGCCGCTCTGAAACAGCAAGCCTTTTTATGATACTGTTCTTACAGGAAACAAAAAAATTAAAAGGAACTACAAAAGAGCTAATTACATATGACTTATATATGTATCTTAATACGTTATTTTATTGTAATCAGAGAAATGATACTTGAGTCACATGAAGTAATCCAAATTAAAATCATAGTCAAACCTCATGAGAATCATTACTGTAGAAGATATAGTAAAAATATGAAACGGGTCCTGGGGTACATCTCTACACTGCCCTATTTATCCTGATCATGCTTCCTTGTTACTATTACTGGCAATTTCTGGCTGTCGAAATTACAGCCAATACTTGCTATTTGTTACATCATCAAAAACACAAAAACACTTGTTACATTATATTTTTTTTGTTTCAAAAGTTTTTATTACATTTTTCACGATAAACAAGATTGTAACAGCAACAAGTATATTAGGTATAATTAAACATTGTTCTATTGCTTGATATATATCGTACTTATCATAAACATATATCAAAATGAGGATATTTAAAGAGAAAAACAAAAAAATAACAAAGAAAGAATATTAGATTGGAAAAATAAGGGAAAAAAATTAAAGAAAGACATAGAAGGTAATTATATCTAAAATACTTATTCTATACATCTTTTCATAAACCAGTGAGTTTGTACCTTGGATTTCTCAACCATCTGGACCAACTACATGTAAAGTTATGACTTCTGGTATTCATAATTGTGAACATCCTTCATAAGCACAATATGGATGAATATTTCTAATACCATCCGAGAATAATGGAATATAATTAGATTTCCATTTTTATAAATATTGTTTTTGGCTGCCAATAAAATATGTATGATTGTAGTTTTTACTTTTGGATGGATAAGATATGAAGTATTGCTAATTGGGACAATTGGGACATCGGTTAGTTCTGAGATTACTAAAATTGAGTTCCAGTATGATCTCAGGGATGGACAGTATTACATTATATTTTTGCTATTTCAGTCATATGTAGAACAAAGGTATGACCTTTTATATCCATATGACAATAGTCAAACTTAAAGTAAAAAAAATCGGAATATTTTTTTTACTATGTATTCCTATTTACACTTTATTATCAACGCCCTATTCACCTAATCAGTACTAAATAACTCCTTCATTTCCATCTACCCATAGCTGCTATTTATTTTTACTGATTATGTTTTTGCCTTTTTAGTTTGGCATATAAATGATATGAAATTAAAAACATAAAAAGTAAAAAAAACAACTTTTTTGCAAATTACTTTTCTATGCTTTATATCGGAAATGTAATTTTATTGTCACTATAATAAATTATAAAATAAAATTACCTTTTTGTTATTTTTTACAGTAACAGTACTTTTTTAAAACCAACATTGGCCAAGATAATATGATTTTTTTGTCTCTATAGGTTGCTTTGAATAAAAGAAAAATACATAAATAAATACATTTCATACAAGAAATAGGGAAATATTTGACACTTATTTAGGAAGGTGCAGGCAGTAATGAAAACGATATTAGAAATGTTTTACTGTACTGTGTTTTTGTTTTGTATCCCTATTAGGAAATTCCACAATAGGCATAATATAATGATAGCAATAAGAGGCTTTCTATCCAAAAAAAGAAATAGAACATTTTGCCTGGAATTTGGAATTTTTGTCCTTTATTTGGCTATATATTTTTTATAAACTTCTTTACAAAGGGGCTAAAAAATTAGTAAAACAGTTTTTACATCCACAATATTTGTAAAAAAACCCTCAAAAACCACTAATACATGGATCATATACCCAGACTATCCCCCCTCCTTTCCATTACATACAAAACAACAGTCAATTTTGGGAGAATTCTTGTCCCAAACAAAACCCAAGATATGCTAAAACTGTCACACAAAAAATATAATAGAAAGTTCCACATACCCATTCCTTTCAAATTTTCAAAGTAATAATCTCTTGTAGTTCAGGATACAGATGGGAAAAAGAAAGCACACCCTCTTTCAATCCTAAGTAATAGGTTTTATGTATCAGGACGTAACAAAAAATCATCTGGTACTTAACAGGTTCTACAAATATTTAAATCAGAACTATTGTATTTCTTTTACGATCCCTTCCAACAACAAACTACTGCACGATGCATGAACGAGTGCTGTACATACAGCACTGTTCTGCTCTATGGAGAGGGGCAGGGGAGAATGATGGAACGGCACCCCATTGCGTGCTTTCCTCCTTCACTTCCATTAAGATCGTTCGTCCTTCATCGTCCATTGATCTGCCAGGACAGTTGTTCAGACAATGGACGATGGGCGCTGTACACACGCAAGAATCTCGTCCGATATCGGCCCTGAGACGATTATCGGACAAGAAATATATAAGTGTGTACGTAGCCTTACAGTCTTGCCAAAGCATGTCGATTGGGATGAGATCTGGACTTTGACTGGGCCCTTCCACCACCATGCTTGACAGTTGGTACAAGGTGTTTGTATTGGTATGCTGCATTTCATTTTCCCCTAAAGTTATTAAAATATGGCCAAACATCTTCACTGTAGGGTTGTTTGTCCAAAGGAAATTATTCCAGAAACCTTTTGGTTTGTTTAGATGCAATTTTGCAAACCATAGCCATACTACCAACTCTTCCAAACCTTGTAAAGTCTTTTTCTTTAATTGTACTGTCATTAACTTTACCATTTACTATGCTAACTGAGGTCTTTTGCTTTTCTGACCATTGCACCATCTGACCTTAAGGTACATTTACTGAGATGTCCACTTCTGGGAGGATTGGCAGCTATCTTGGATGTTTTTCACTTGTGAATGATTTGCATTATCAATTTATGATTTTTAATGCTCGGGCTTTAATGATTCATAAATAACTGCTTGGGGAGTGACATTTACTTACAAGTAATTTTGTAGTGCGGCTTGAACTGACTGCAGATTCTAGTGTTTCTCTTCATTTGCATTAATGATGATTCAAGCACAATGTACAAATTATGCCAAAAAAAATTTACTAATTCACAGTTCATATGATACCTTTCTGCTAATTCTCCCAGTGAATATTTTCAAATTTAGTAACAATTTAAAGGCAATTACAGATAATTACTAATTTGCAAATTTCTCAGAATAGCAAAGTACAGATTTGAATCCTATTTTTAATTCAATTACTAGAAGAAATCGAGCAGACTTCTCACAGGTAAATATTGTACATACATTACAATTTTTTTCTACAGGTATATAGCACAGGGAACCAATATAATATATAGCATACAGGTAAAGACAAATGTTTGTTTTCTTGTGCTAAACAGATGTTTTTGCATAGTGACATATGTAATTATTACTTTTATGTTCTCTTTTATTAGCTTTTATAATATAAAACTTAGACCAGCCAGATTTATGGTCAGTAGCCTATTAAGGGAATTTAATGCTCGCTAATTGTCTTGGTGATCATTGACTACAGGATAACATCTCTCACCTAAGTGATTTCATCTGATGTTATAAAGATGTTCCTCTCATTTGATATTGTGCCTACTGAATAGGAATTGTAGGAAATCTCCCTATTCAGTTACAATGTAAAAAGAAATCTGGCAAAAGAACTGAAAGAGCTTTTTTAACC
Source organism: Pyxicephalus adspersus (assembly GCF_032062135.1). Taxonomy (NCBI): domain Eukaryota; kingdom Metazoa; phylum Chordata; class Amphibia; order Anura; family Pyxicephalidae; genus Pyxicephalus; species Pyxicephalus adspersus. Next base: position 52,106,878 of record NC_092860.1, read on the forward strand.
TACTTTAAAATGAAGAAAGTTTTGGTATTATATATGCTTTTTGCTACACGGTTGATTTTAATCTGCAGTGTGCTGCAAAATAGGTGATTAGCAAAGAATGGTCAAATTGCTCTGCAGCACAAATTAAAAAGGTTATGCTCGAATCTTTGTAATATTAAGTATATTTAAAGCTAAAGCTATAACCGTACCACCAGCTAATGTAATTCTATTATTATTTCAGAGTTGCCAATCAAAAATTCCTAAGACAGAAATAAATCTTAAATTTAAAAAATGTGACCAGGCAGGCCAATTATTGTTGAAAAAACAGGTAATGTCCCTTCTGCATTAAAATAACTTTATCTGCCTGATTGCAAAACATGTCCCCTTTCTGTGGCTGGCACCACTATCTTTACCTGGTTCTCTTCTGGGTTCCTGAGTTTTAGCCATTTTCATTGGACATGCTGGAATGTTGTTATGCATTTTCATTCAGTTCCAGCAGCCCCAGGGGATGCGGGCATATGCGCAACTCAGCGTTCTATTGCAGAAAGGACATTACCTGTCCTTTATGCATTAAAAACCTGCCTGAGAGCACACTCCCAGCTAATGTGCAACATTAATATCACTCTCTTTAATTAATCTGCACTTTGATGTGCAGCTCTTGGTGCATTAATTCTGATAATGTGCAGCTCATATAGCACTCACTTGAGTAGTGTGCAACTTTGTTAGCACTCTCGTGGGTAATATGCAACTGTCATCAAGGTCTCTTGGGTAATCTCCAACTTTTATAGCATTTCTTGGGTAATGTACAGTTTTTCTGGCATTTGTGTGCATAGTGTGCATCTATTACCACTCTCCTGGGTAGTTAATGCACAGCTCCTTAATCCATCTCTTAAGTCACGTGTTTCTCTTTTAACATTCTCCTATGTAAAATGCAACTTTCATGGACCTCATTCTTGTGAGTTCCACTTATTGACTTTTTTCTCTAGTAATGGACAGCTGTAATCTAAATGATTAGGTAAATCTAATGATTTAACTTAACTTTTACATAAACTTTAACTTATTAAAAATGAATGCATTAACATTCTAGCCAATTGCAGCAACCAATACCATGAGGAAGTTCTTCATATTAGTAAGTGCATTTTATTGCTGTGAAGACAAAAAAGTGTGCATTTTACAACCTTATATAACCTATATACTATTAAATACAAGGGAAAGGTGTTTTTAAATTATTATCTTGGGTAGCAGAATGCCTAGGAAAATGACTAGCCCATCCATCCATCTATACATATATAGACATTAAAAAATATGCAAAATAATGAGCAAACAACTAGTGCTATAAAACCTATATGCCAGTATTTACTAATTTGTTGAACATAATAACAGGACTTCATTAACATTTTGATGGTTGTCCAAATGTATTTTTCCTGTTCATCTGCTGATATTGAATAAAGATTACTCCTACATATTACTACACACAAGCCATCTCCATGGTGCTGTCTACAAGAGGCTTGTTGCTGAATACTTGGGTAATAGCCATGTTCTCCTCTCCAGTCCTTTATTGCTATTAAAAGAATTCTACATGAAATAGTTTTAACCTTATAAAGATTTTACTTTCAGGCATAGACTACAATATTAGCCCAGCAGGGTTTAGATCCTGAATAAATTTACTGGATTTAGGATCAGTTCCTATATTTTTACATATTTTCTGAATATTTTTTTAAATATGTGTTTATATTCTATAATGTGTTGAATGTTAGAAATGTAATTTACCTGATTTCCTCTATTTTCAACCATATTTAAAATCTAACTGTACAAAATAAATGTGTCTATAACAAGCATCAGAATAATGTGCCTAAAAAATGATAGTGTTCTTGCAATAAACTCAGAAAATGGAGGCTGCATGCAGTAATCTGTGCTGTGATAGCCAGGTGGAAGGAGTAAAGAGACAGACGTGGCAGTCGTTGGTGGGGATATTTCGGGAAGAATTTGGGGACTCAAGAACTGAAAACCATTTATATTCAATATTACCTTATACTTTTCAAACCATTATTTACATTTTTACCCTTAAAATAAAATGATTACACTTAATGTTTTATTTTGTAAAACATTTTTTTTTAATTTTTCACACTATATACATTACAGCTGACAAAAGACAAGAAAAATAAACTAAAATGAAAATAAAAAAACAAATATAAAATACAAAATATAAAATATAACAAAACATAAAACAAACAAAAAACACTTTGCCTGAGATTAGAATACAATAATGTATATACCAATAGATTACTCTTACAGCCCTCTAGATCTAGATTTTCTTATACCTAACAAAGAATTATTTAAAGAACCACCCAATCCTTTGTAGAGTATTTGAATGTATCATAGGATTTATCATCCGACTGTTCAGCTACAAGTCTTTCTATATCAAATACAATTTTCAAATTCTTAATCACCATTTGTATATTAGACACAGTGGGATGGATTCATTCCATCAATATTGCCCTTCTGGCAGCAAATATACAAATTGTAATCCAACCTTTATGTCTAATAATACCGTCTGGGGCCGGTAACTCACCCTAATACCCAAACACATAACTTGGCTTGTAACTTAACTTGTTTATAAATAGTAGTACTTTTCCCAAAATGCCATTATATGGGGACAGGTCCATAGGTAATGTACAAGTGAGGCATGTGCACTGCACTTTAAACAGAGATATCTGGATCTTCCCATAGTTGTAGAGCCACGTCCCCTGAATAACTTTATACACTTTATGCATCAGTTTAAATTGGGTTTCCCTCCAGACATCATTGACCATATATCTTCTGACTGTTAGGTAACCCTGTAATATTTGGTCAACCAGATCGGGCAGTGAAAAATCTTTCTGCCAAGAAAAATCTTTCTGCCAAGAGGTTTAAGGGAAGCACTCTGGCAGAACTGATATAAGGTGAAGGATTAAACAAACTGTCAAATACAATCCTATTGAAAGGATGATTTTGAATATATGGAGCCACCAAAGTATTTGTAAATATTATACAGGGTGTATGGACCACACTGACAGATGATATTTATTTTGAAGGCTAATCTAGATAATAGTTGATAGGTAATTGCATCAATCAAATCGTTTAGAAAGCATAAACCTTTTGTGTACCAGATACAGAAAGCATTACATGAATATCCAGACACAAATCCTGGATTACCAGGATAGGTAGGTATTTAGAAATATTTGTGGGCAATTTTAAAATGTTAAATTACATTTTTTATTTTATTTTTTAGAAAACTGACAACCTAGCAGCCATAGCACACTAGATCGGTTACCCTTAATACCTAGTTTTCTAGTGGTAACACAGTATAGTCATAATGGCAATGCTCTGTCCATCTCCACTGGGAAAAAAATGTGTAAATAATTTTTTAAGCTGTACATATGTTAGGGCAGTGTGATGCACTTTTTTTATGTGCAGATGTTTGATGAAATTGGTGAGTTTTATCAGATCAGTACTGGAATTTATGTATCCTTTTTGTTATACTTTATACTAGATGGAAAACAGTATTGAAACCTGCCATCTAACCTAATATATATACTCCAGTATAAACCAAGATTTTTTTGCCATAAAAATACCATTAGAAAATCATCTTGGGTTATACTCAGGTGCTGTCTAGTGGCATGTCCTGGAACTGCATTTGTCTTTGGTTTGACAGATCAGGGCTGTCAAAGACAAGCTGTTTGTAGCATAAATTACATGAGGTCTTAGCACCATGTACTGGTGACCAACAACAATGCACAAAGGATAATTTAAGAGCCATTATGATCAACCTAAAAGTACAATCTTCTATACCTGTAAAAATGGGAAAATATATGCCGGCTGAGCCTATGTGATTTTAATTGTTTTCCCTTTTAAATAAATATTTTTACACTATGGGTGTAGTTTTTCACATTAAATTTATGGATATTGCTGTTGATTACTGTTTTGATTGCTAGCAATGATGGCCTAGATATATACTCAAGTTAAAGCATTTTTCAGGTAAAATAAGGTACCTCAGTTTATATTTAGATCATTTTATATTCAAGTATACTCAGTATTTACAGTTGTCTCAAATGTATCCTTGCTGGACTAAGTTGGCAATTGTAATAACATGGTGCTAGGTAGTGTTGGTGTTGGAACTCAGGTTGTCCTTATATTGGACCCGAATATGGCTGTTTGAATTCAGACAGACCTGACCCCAAAACACAGGATTCGACTTTGCAAATTCATGTGTAAAAATGTGTTAAAAAAAGAGGCTTTAATGTTGAAGTAATTTATTAAATGTGTGTGATTTGTGTAACTAACTGCACAGCCGTGGGAATCCTCCTGTCAGTGTGGGATCCCCAGGCACTAGAGGTTAAATGAGGACAAGTATCCCCATTCATCACCTCTAGTACTCTGTGATTGGCTGAGGAAAGGTAAACTCTGATGACAGCTCAAGCGTCATCAGGATTTTCCTTTCCCCAGCCAATTACAGAGCACTAGAGGTGAATGAATGGGGATACTTGTCTCCATTTAGCCTCTAGTGCCCAGGGATCCCATGGGACTCCTGTGTTCTTGAATAGAGAACCTCTATCCAAAAACACATACTATAGTTAAGTTAGGGCCTCAAGAGTAATCAGGAGAGCGGAGCTATCAGCTCTGCTCCCCTGATTGCTCCTGCAGTTCTAGACAGTCCCGAAAAATAGCCTGAATTTTCCCCTTATTGACTTGATAGTGTTCGAATTTGACGTTCGATCACCCGAACAATATCGCCCTATTCAATAGCTGTCGAATCGAATAGTGAGATATTCGACCAACACTTCTAGGCAAATAAACTATTTGTTACAAATTGTGTGAAAAATATATTTAAATTGATTGAAACCATAAGATAAAAATCCGTCATGTGGTTTAGGTTGGCCAGACATTATTTCTGAGCCACAAAATATATTTAATATAATTAAATTATTTAAATATAATACATTGTAAAGCTTTTGTATAATAAGTTGTAAAGTTTAAAGCTTTTATAAGACTCTAGTGCATGAATTTATATATTATTTAGTTAAATGTATATGTTTAATTAAACATCCAGATTTTTTTCTATTGATAGTTGCCCATATTGAAACTTGCACATTTATGCATATCGAAAAGTAGAGCAGAAGCTAAAAATCAAAGTTCATTAATTTTCATCAGTTCAATAGTCCGAGTCTTTTTCTTATCTGCCTAGAAATTATACCAAAAAATACTGAAAAACTTACAAGGTATTAACATTAAAACTAGGCTATTTAGTCCTACTTCTGTCAACTTAGTATTTGTTTTAATAAAATAGTGAAACTGGCAGAGCATATGGTTATGTGGAAAACCTAATCATTTTTTTAACCATGTAGTCATTTTTAACAATTTAAATGTATTGTATATAACTTTTATTATCAAATTGTTATAGTTAAGGTAAATGAAAAAACATGAAAAAACTAAAGATGGAGAGCCAGAATAGTTTTGCAACTTTTAATAATTTAGCAGCAGGTCAATCCTGCTTTCCAGCTGATGGTCAACTGGGAGACACTTGGATGATGCTTGTAGTCAGACAGAAAATGGGTTTGGCCTCATGATACCTATTGCAGCTTCTAATTTTCCTTGTGCACCCTCATCAGAAAGGTGCAGTCGGATACCTTTCTTGTGTTAGTATTCAGGACTTATGCAATTAACTTAAAAGCTCTTTAAATGCAGGCCACTAATGAGACTTCTATTTAGTTTCCTTTGAAGAAATTTACACAATGGATTTAAAAATAATTATTTGTTGTGTACTGTAACCCTGTAACCAATTATTATATTTTAAAACCTTATTAAAACAAAGGGTTCACAAACCAACTGTATAAAATGTAGAGTACTGTCATTGTAGTAATGGATTTTGTCTGAAATCCAGGATGCAAAACCACATCAATTTTGCAATTCTGAGAGATGTGATCAATAGTGTGTCTCAGTGTTCTACACTTAAAAGTCCTTAATAATTCATATCTTATTAAAAATGTAATATACACTTTTAACACAGGAAATGTAGTCATCAAGATACTTATGGGTTTTACTGTAGATCTTGGTATTGTACAAAGTGCTTGAGAGCTTGTTTTTTTATGAGGATAAAATGGTCATAGTTGGGATTTTTTTTGAATGATCTATCTCCTTCTTTTATAATTTTAATAAGCAAATGAGTTTTGTTAAGGCAGCTGTTCACTGCATGTGTACGGGGCACAAAAATATACACAGAACAAGGAACTTTCCCTTATACACATGGACCACAACCAATAGAAAAATATAATAAGATATTATATACAACCTATCTTCATAAGCCACAGAATTAGCAGAAAATAATTAGCAGTTTCCACCCTCCTGGTAAAGATCAGAAGTAGTGTCAAGAACGGATGCTTTTCACCCATCTATTTCTGTCTACTAAACCCCCACGTTTTTTCACCACTCCATATCTCCCCTTTTATTATGTGATACCTCCCCCATCATTTCTCTTCGGAGCAGGGTCCTCTCCTTCTCCTGTGTCACTATCTGAATCTGTCTGTTATTCGCAACCCCCATTTAATGTACAGCGCTGCATAATATGTTGGCGCTATATATATCCTGTTTATTAAAAATATTAATCATAATAATAACTTTCACAGTCGCCATCTGCTATATCAAAATCAAATATCAAAATTTTACTCACAATTAATTTATTATAAATTAGTCTAAAACTAAAGTTAGTGTCAGTGTAGTTAGTGGTTAGTGTAAGAGCTACAGTGGCTGCAGCAGTTATGGTGAAAGCCCAAGTCGTGTTCTTGAAACTAAATTTGACACATTTGACACCAATCTGAGTTCTCTATGGTGGTGGGATCAGGAAACATATTTGCAGACTCATTCCCAAATCCAGCTAAAGTCTAGTCTTTTTTCCAGTTCATCACTTGTGTCCACCATGTTCCCCCTGTATAATAAAGAGTCACAAATATACATGTTTGTAGAAAGATATTTTGTTAGAATGTTCTGCTGCTTCCTAATTTTTCCCCACCACATGGACAGTTTTGAAATAAGGAAGAGACACCCTCTTCTATAAAGATGGGGACACCCACACAGAAATACAGTGACCTCTTTGGTCAGCGAAAAGGAAAAAGTCCAACTACAGCATGATGGTAATAACACTGAGCTGGATATGAATAAGGTTACTGCAGAAACAATAACATTGATCACCTAAACTTTCATCAACCAATATATGCCTCTTTTACGCACACACTTTTAGAGCTTTGTCCTGTCACTGACAAATATTTTATAGCAGAACCTAGATAAACTAAAATAAGATCCTTTTTTTATTGATGCCTTATAAAAAAACACAATTCTTACTTCCCAAGTCACAGGTTTAATCCAGCATGTAAATGTATAATATATATATAATTTTGAGGCTATTGGAAAAACAACAAAGTCATAATTGCATCTATGGTTGGAAGACCTACAAAATGTCAATCTCAAGAGTATTAGAGACCAAATATTGTATTCAGGCAGAAAAAAGATTAGATTTCTAAAAAGAGGAGGCAATATGAGATTGTCAGAATGTGAAGATAAATTACTAGATAACATCAGAAGATTAAAAGTAAACACAACTATTGCTCTGCCAAACCAGAAAATAGACTTAGTATTTTTTGAAAAGAGATGAAAATGTTTAAAACTTTGGGTAATAATGATAAATACAAAATACTCTGAAGCAATCCACACCTTTGGAGCAATCAAAGAAACACAGGGCCAGGCTCAGTGTCGGCAATAGAATTTGTTATATGCATGCTATGTTTTTTATTAAATTATGCTTTTGTTTATCTTTTTTTCACAAAGTCCATAGTCTTGTCACTAGCTGTTCCTCAAAGGGGCTCACAATCTAACATCCTTACCATAGTCATATATCAATCACACAATATAAGGTAAACTTTTCTTAGGCTGGAATACAATTAACGTTGAACTTCAGGAAAAGAAAAAATTACCATTACAATGGGGCTCTCCCCTCACTCCAAGGTTTAAATTCTTGTTTTTGTCCAGGAGGAACATACATTTTTACCCCAATTTCTAGCTTTAATATCTTAAAATACAGTACAGTAACAGTAACATTTTTTTTTTCGAAAACACAGAGCATGGTAACCCAAACAGCCTGCACAAACCACAAATCAGACTGAACACTTCCTGCAACTTTTGAAGTGCAACGTGTCATTCATCACAGACAAACTCACAAATGTGAATAGGGCCATACATTAGATTTGCATGGTAGTAACCACTTAAGATTTGACTTAGTTGACGTTGGTTTCTAGGACTTATCTCTTATGTGCATCACTTCTCCCTTTGATGCTGCTCCTCTTGCCCATAATAATAACAATTAGCAAATGTTAAAATACTGAAAGATGGGTTCCTAAGAATGTTTATGCTCCCTTAGCAGTGAAGGATCTCCGTGGCCTCTGTGCTTACTTCTTTTTTATACACCCCAGTGATCCCAAACAGCACTACACACCTTATGTCGCCATATGGCATGCCCAGGGCATGAAAACCTACACCACTTTGGATATCAACTCCTGTACCCTGTACAAATTTACCATTAAGTAGGCACCATGGGATATGTACCTAATTTCGCATCCTCACATTTTTGATGTGTGAATTCTAACTCATATGCATACAGCAGGGCAGGATGCCAGTGGAGGGGGATGTGGCCTTCCAGTTGGGTCCAGGTCCAGTCCCCTTTATACTCTTTCCTCACACCTTTTCGCCCTATATCCTTCCCCTAAAGGTTTATGTTCTACCCAATTGAGAAGTATCACATTTTCCTATACACGTAGTCCCTGAGTTAAGGACATCCGACATACGGATGCCTCCTAGATACGAAAGGGGGTTCCCTGCTGGCTCCTGTGCAGGATGGAGGCTTAGGGGGGGTTCACATGACTTGCAGAAGAAATCTTTTGCTAAACACAGCTTGAGGGTGATCTTAAGGACTAAGCTCTTTTTGCAGCCTCTTGTAACCCTTTAATGACCAAGACAAACTCTGCAGTTGTTTCTTTTTGCATATCGAAGCACAGCTTTGAATGTCTAGGCTGCATAAAGTTGTTTTTTTTATTTATTTTTTTTTAGCTTTGTTTGTGATTAACTCACAGTGAAGATTTCATACAGTAACTGACACCATGCTGCCTAATAATATGTTGAGACAAACATCTGTCCTAATTACATTTATTAAAATAATGTTCCTGTTCCAACTTACATACAAATTCAACTTAAGAACAAACCTACAGTCCTTATCTTGTATGTATTCTGTAATACACAAAAAAAAAAATACTGATATAATTACCACATAGCAGCCTTTCCTCTGTTAAAATGGCATCCTATAATGGATAGGTAAATATAACATAAGTAATGAAGTATAACAAAGTACTGTTTTTTGTTTTCACTTTTTCTTTCACATGTAGAACAAAAAGATTTTTTTAATCTTAAAATAAATATATAATATATTCCTATTTAACTCCCTATTAAACCTTAACTTCAATGAGTGCTAATAAACTAATTTCTCTCCATTAGCTATTACTTAGTTGCTGATTTTTATTATTATTCTTTTTTTCTTTACTATTGATATTTGATTAATATGTATATTTATTTCCATTTGTATTTGTTGTTTTTTGACAATCGCACATTAAATGTGCAAAATATTTTGAATGTTTTGCTTTGTACCAGAAACATCACTTAAGTGTTAGTTTAAACAGAACAAATTAAAAAAATAAAGTTTTTATTCACAGTAAAACAATTTTTTTAAACTAACACAAAATTAAAGTGTTTTTCCTAGAATAGAGTAGGGGAATGCAAAAGCCCCATTGTATTTCTGGTCTTGTCCCTGTTGCAGGTTTATTCTTCCTCCCAGTTTGTTTAAATCATTGCAAGCAGGAAAGGGAATGCAAGTAAATCTCTCTAGCAGAGCTAGACCGTATTAAAGATCAAACAGGAGTTATAACCCTTCTCCACTCTATCCAACACTAAGAAAGATTTTTTTTTGTCCTGACATAGACTTGGAGAAGAGAAAAGCTAGGTCACTGGGCTGACATATTGAGAGTTTGGTAAAGTTAGTTGTTGAAGGACTGGATCATTTTCCTTTCCTTTCCTGATTTCATACTGCTTCCCTCCATGGTCTTTTGGATAGGTGCCTGAAAGACTGGATAAATAAGGTGAATGGTAATGCTTTTTAATAGACGAATCAATTCTTGATTATGTAACAAGCAGATATAGCCATAATCTCTGAAATACGTTGTACCTTTGCTCGAGAATTTGAATGGAAAAAAAGGGCAACTGAATATGCAGCTTGGATTGAATATGCAAGATATATATGATTTTTACATTTCTTGTAAATTTACAGTGTTATGTTCCAGTGTACTATGTAGTGTGGTGATGTTTTGTACTATAAAGATAATTTTGGATACGCATTTCAAATTTGGATTTTATTTTTAAAAATGTGATTGCTATTTTCATCTTCGATTGTGACGTTGACTGGTAAATCACCCACCCGATTATCCATTGCTGATTTATATCAGATCCCCCAATCTAGAGACACTGATTCACCCAGCAATTATTCTTATGTTGGTAAATGGGCAGCGTTCCTGGATATGCCTTACCAGGAAACTTTGGAATATTTGGAAACTAGTTGGTCAGTGGTTTGTAAGTTGATCATCAGTGTCTGGAGGGAGATGCATTATAAAATATTACATAGGGCATAATATGCATTTGATGTTAAGATCAAATCTTCTACAGTCTCCAAATTTTTGTCAACATGCCCAAAATGCGGTCCAATCTATGGCCTCCCTAGAACATGCATTGTGGTCCTGTCGAAAAATTCAATCTTTTTGGTCCCAAGTTTTTTCTTATGCAAACCATTTAACAGGTCAAAGCCAACCGTTTTTTATCAAGTGGTTCTTTTCAATGTACTTCCCTCTGTTTTGCCAGTACTTAGCAATAGCAAGTCCATATCTAAACTTGAAAATTTGTGTTTTCTTGCAGCAAAAAAATGTATTATGAAACAATGACTGGACCCAATAGTGCCGTCTATGCCACACCTTACTCATTTATTGCATTCTCTTACAATGATAGACAAAATAAAGGCTACTTAGCACTAGTGTTGATGTTCGAATTCGGGTTGTCCCTATATTCGACCCGAATATGGCTGTTCGAATTCGGATAGACCTGACCCGAAAAACACGGGATTCGACTGCAAAAATTCGTGAAAAAAAAAGTTTAAAACAAAAATAAAAATGAATTTTAAATTAATTTAATTTGTATGTGTTTTTATTTTAACTTTTTTTTTTTTTTTTTTCCAGGTTATTCGACAATGACATTATGAATCATAATGTCATTGTGAGATTCCCGGACCGTGGGAACTTTGCGGTCACAGCTAATTGAAAGCACGTGCCTTCAATCAGCTGTAACCGCAGTCATTACCAGGGCAATAGAGGTTGAATGGAGATACGTATCTCCATTCATTACCTCTACTGCTCTGGGATTGGCTGAGAAATAGGAAACCCTGATGACAGCTCAAGCATCATCAGGATTTCCCTTTCCTCAGCCAATCAGGGAGCAGAGCAATCAGCGGAGCTTTACTATGCTGACAGCTCTGCTCCCCTGA